>NW_006408639.1:5397897-5411206 GCF_000296735.1 Chrysochloris asiatica | reverse complement strand
ATCCTAACTGGCTTTAGTTTGTAAATTTCAATAACAGTGTTATTAACTGGTCTTCCCTGTAGGTGCATGGATATTATCCTATCATAGACAGTGTTGTATCTCATAAGTGATCTGGAAATATTCTTTATGACAATGAATGCAACACCATTCTTCTTCAATTTGTTATTCCCAGCAGAGTAAATCATATGGTTGTCAGATTCAAAATGGACAATACCAGTCTGTTTCAGCTCACTAATGGCTAGGATATTGATGCTCATGGATTCCATTTCATTTTTGACAAATTTCAATTTTCTTAGATTCATACTTCATATATTCCATGTTCTGATTATCAATGGATGTTACAGCTGTTTCTCTTCATTCTGAGAAACATTTTGAAGGTCCCACAGGCTTTACTCCATTCTCCTCAGCATGGTCAATTCTACTTTGAGGAGGCAGTTCTTCCCAATTGCATTTTTAGTGCCTTCCAACCTGATGAACTCATTTTCTGACTCTATATCTGACAGTGTTTCTCTGCTATTCATAAGGTTTTCAGTGACTAAATATTTGAAAGTAGGTCATCACTCCTTCTTCCTAGACTGTCTTCGTCTGGAAGTTTATCGGAAACCTGTCCACCATGGGGGATCCTGCTGGTATTTAAAATACCCATGGCATAGCTTCCAGAATCACAGTAACTCACAAGCTGCCACATTACCACAAACTGACAGATGAGTGGTGCACTGGGTTGATAGGGTTGGGCAATTTAGACACTGACGAGGTTGGCCCAGGGTCAGGAAGTGTTTCATTCTGCTGTGCATAAGGTCACTATGAGTTGTTATCAACTTGATGGCACCTAACAACAACAATAAAGGTTAGCTTATAAGCTTTCATGGGTGTGCTTAGTTTTAGAATGAGGGGACAAGGGAGAATCCCCACTGACTATAATATATGCTCTTTTCCAGATGGGTCTGGGGAAAAGTGGGTGGGGAATGATGTTGATAGGATTTAATTATTTCAATTGAGAATAATGGTAGTAGGATTATTTTTTATTGTCAAAACTGAAATTGTAAAAGATGTGTAGCTAAAGGGGGGAAGTATTTATCTTCATTTCAAGGGCAGAAGATTCAAGGACCACCATTAAGGAAGAGCACAAGTGGAGCTTGGGATCCCTGCCTGTAAAAGTGGTGACAGCAGAGACAGAAGCATGGAAAGACAGTGGCCCCGGGACCAAGTCAGGCCATGTGCCTGCAGGCATGAAGGAGACCCGATGCACAGTATGTGCTCTTTGGTCACTGAAATGAATATATACTTTTTGCTTTGTTTTGTATGCGTGCATCAAATATTTTGCTTTGTTCATTTGTGACACATAAGATGTAAGTGGAGCCAGTGCATGATAGGTACAAGTATGACTTTACAATAGTCTTTATTTAGACATTATGCAAAGAGTTTATAAGTTTCAAGATGATAATGATGGAATGTAATGGGTAGGGTTCTGTGTCAACTTGATTAGACCAGGATTTCCAGAGGTCTAATGAGTCCTGCTGTGGCGCTGTGGGCTAATGCATCAGACTAATGCAAAGTCCTTTGAACTGCAAGCTTGGTGGTTCAAGCTCACCAGCTGCTCCTTGGAAACCTTATAGAGGTTTGCCATGGGTCGGAATCGACTTGACGAAATTTAACAACAACAAAAGTTTAGCTGTGTGTATTCCCATGGTGATGAATCCTAATAGTGTTATAGATAACTCTATGATGATCGACTATAAGCAGCTAATCAACTGACAGGATGTTTCCTTAGAAATGTGGTCTATTTCCAATATAATGAACATGCAGGAAGGGTTTTCTCTCTCTCTTTGTATGGGAACTTGGCACTCTGCAATAGTAAGCCATTTCCTTGGTAATAAAGTTCTATCTTTCTCTCTCTCTTTCTGACTAAATAATAATTAGTCAGAAAGCAAATGTTCTTCTTGTTCTTACACGTAGGGGCAGAGGAACTATTCATGGCTCTGATAACCCAAGAAGATTTCTGAATTAATGCTAGTGGACTGCAGTCTGCTGATAGGGCCTCAGCTCTGAAACCCGTCCTTGTCTTTGTGTTTGACTAAAATGCAGATTCTGCACATTTGTCTACTAGACTCAGACAATCCCCAGAATCCCAGACTATTTGCTCAGTTTGCTTTTCACCTCCAGTATTCAAGAAATTAACTACATGTCTAATGACCAAGTATGCTTCCAGTGATGGACACATTTTCATAGCCTCAGGGCAGCAAGATAAAGTGGGAAAATACTGGATTCAGAATCCAGTACAATGAGTTCTTTCTTCTGGGTTTGCCACAAGTTATCTGACTTAATGCAAAAATGGTTAGACATTTCCTTTTCTAAAGGCCGAGAACCATGCTAGGAGGCCTGTCTTCTTCACAGGAATGCTACAAAAGTCTAATGATATGTGGATTGAAAGTGAATAGTAGTTGTTACTATTATTTAGACTCAGATTCCAATCTCTTCCACACCAGTAGAATTTAAAATTCAGGAGGGTAGGGACCTTTACTTATGTACAAGGCTCAGAGAAGATTGAGCAGCACAGATTTGTTGTTGTTAGGTGCCCTGGAGTCAGTTTTGACTCATAGGGACCCTGGATAGAGTTTCTAAGATTTTTTTTTATCTTTGCAGGAGCAAAAAGCCTCACCTTTAACCTACACATGGGCTGGCAGGGTAAAGCCATAGACCTTGTGGTTCGCAGTGCAGTGCTTACCGTATGGCAGCACCGTACTCTCCAGAACAGAGTAGGCAGATAGGACATAATTGGCAAATAAGTGAAGTAGCAAATTGAACGATTATTTTTGTTTGCTATTGTTGACCTACTATGTGGTTTTATATTCACTGCACATTGAAACTTCGTAACAATTCTGGGAGACATCCTTTAAAAAAATTATAGCCTTAGGAATTAGAATTTCAAATCTGGAAGCTCTCCAAGGTCAAACATGGAGACTTCAGTAGAGTTATTACTCAAATACATATCTTCATATCTCAAGTACTGACGTTTACCACAGCAACCGAAATGCAAAGAAAGCAAAGCTTTTTTTTTAATATTATTTTTTTAATTTTGATGTTGAAAATACACACAATAAAACATTTCCCAATGCAAAAGCTCCTACATGGACCATTTCAGACACCGATCTGTCTTTTGACTGCTCCGAAAACATTCTGAGTTGTTCTTCCTCATAAACACATAGTTACTGCCCGCAAAGAAGTGGCACTATAGGATAGACATTGGACTGTTCATGGCAAGGTTGATAGTTAAACCCAACAACCCTTCTTGAAAACCCTATTTGGAGTCGCTATAAGTCAGTACAAACACACCAGCACTTAATAAAAACAACAAGGATCTTATTATCTAAGGAGCCCTTGACAGTAGAGGAGGTTATGAGCTGGGCTGCTAACAATAAGGTCAGCAGTTCCAATTGACAAGTAACTCGACGGGAGAAAATGAAGCATCTGCTTCCATAAAGATTTACGGCCTGGAAAGCCCATACAGGGTCACTATGAGTCAGCCAGCACCCACTCCGAGGCACATAACAGCAGCAGGAGTAAAGTTTAATGTGCAATCTTTCAAGTTGCTGTTATCAATTTTATTTCATATATGTAGTTCTTAAGATAGTATAATGCTGAAAGCCGACTTTTTGTTTAGTTTTTTAACTATTCGAACTACTGTTAGGTTTTAAGAAGATTCCAGGAATTTTTTTGCTTAAGATTGAAAAGTTATTCAGGGCAACAGTTTCAGGGGTTCAGCCAAACTTCTTGGCTACTGCATGAGAATTTGAAATTCTGTTCTGAGTTTTACCCTTTCTGATCCAAATTCTTCTATGAAATGTTTGATAAAAATGTCCAGTAATGGTAGGCAGTCACTATCCAGATTTTCTTGGATTATCATGGCAAAGTTCTTCATATAGACAATTAGCCATACAGTCCACATCCTTAACTATTCCTGATTCTTCTTTTCCTCTGTTTTTTTTTCCAGGTGTGTAGAGACAAATTGTGCCTTGGATAGCCACAGGCAACGTTTAAGATCCCAGGAACTAAAGTCAATGTACTATTGTTGCAAAGTGCCATGGAGTCTGTTTCAATTTACAGTGACCCTGTATATATAGTTTCCAAGGAGCAGCTGGTGAGTTTTAGCCACCGCCCCTGTGGTTCAAATTGACCTTCCGGTCTAGCGCTTATCCACAGTGCCACACCGGGACTCTATGCAATGGGCTAGGAAAAGAAGGCTGTTGCTGTTGTTGTTAAGTGCCGGGCAGTCAGTTCCGACACATACCAACCCTACATAGGGTTTCTGAGGAACAGCTGGTGAGCTTGAACCACCAACCTTGCAGTTCAAATGGCTTTACAGTCTGGTGCATTAAGCCACAGCACTACAGAAACAATATTACAGGACAATGAATTAGATGTCCCATGAAACCATGACCCTAAACTTCAAACACAAGAAACAAAATACCAGGAGGTTTTGGGTCCTATACAAGCAGCCTCAACAAAGCGATTCTTTTTGTGTGTTTCATTGATGCAAATGCCTTTACCACACAACCTCTGCCAATTCAACTGTTTACTGGTGTACAAATCATTGACAGGAAAGTGTCTTTTAAAGTGTGACATCATGTGACTCCTTCCTTCATGTTATCCTATTGCAGATGGGAAGCCTGAGTTTAGTATGTAAATGTGCCGAATCTGCATACTAGTTAGTGCACAAAGGCGAGCACAGGTTTCAGAGCTGAGGCCCTGTCCATAGACTGCAGTCCACTAGCATTAATTCAGCAATCTTCTCGGGATATCACAGCCATGAATACCTTCCTCTGCCCCTACCTCCTATGTGTAAGAACAAGATGAACATTTGCTTTCTATCTAATTATTATTTAGTGTATCGCCATTCTAAAGGCCGGAATTTTTTAAAGGATCCTCCAGAATTCCCAGTTGTATAGTTGAGCATTCTCTTAACTCTATAATTAGCTAATGAGGGGTGTGGTCAATCACAATGGTAAGGAAGCAGTGAGCACAACTGAAGGAGGAGATAACAGGCTTCCTCAGAAAGCAAGATGCCAATCTTTTCAACGAAAAATGCTATAAAGAATAAGAAAGAAAGAGACAAGAAGAGAGACTTGGCTTCAACAGCAGGCAGGTTTATTAAGAGGACACCTAGGAGGAGGTATTCTAAGTCACCCCAGGAGACCAAGAGCCTGCCTGTTTTCTTACACATTGGGGTATTTAAGGTGGTGTGGTCCTGGTACAGTTCTGAGTTTTCAATGGGCGGGGTTATGGAGATTTTCCTGAAACTTGAAACTACCAGGGGAAGGGTCTCTTGGTGTAATAAAGACTTAAGCTTTCTGGTGACAGGAAGCTTAAGGAGGACTTTAATCTGCGCCATTTGGTGTAGTTGATCAAATGGTCCTTCATTGGCATCCTGTCGAATCTTGATGTTCAATTAGTCAATAGATATTTGTTGAGTAGCCATCATTCAAATAGTAATGTGCAGAATGCGAACAGTTCTAGGTCAAGGTCTCTGCCCACAAGGACACTGCAATTCAGCTGGGTGGAAAAGATGACTGACTACACATATTAGTGTATATGTCATATGAGTATGAGAAAATCTCAATTTCCTATGGTTATGGTAGCTGAATACAGGTTCTTTTTAGATAATACAGATCCATATCACATCAGCTAAACACATCAGCTTTAGAGTTTTTCCATATATCCATCTTTTCTTTATCAACGAGAAGAGACAGGTTTCCTGTCTTCACTGTAGGAAAAAATGAGTAATCTTCTAGGAATGGAGAGAAAATGTGAGTAGCTTCTTGTTTATTACCCCAATGGTTGGTTCAAATATGGAAAGCGCTAAAAGAACATTACAAAATAAAACAAACTATCAAAATTATAAAATACAATTGTGAACCTGTGCCTATTACCCAACAGATGTGAAAAAGGGACTCCCTTGTACGGATCTTTGTCGCCTACCCAATGGTTGTCTTAGACTTTCTTCCCTTTGTCAGACTACACTACAGAGGACCTTGGGAAATGATAGCAGGTCAGCCTAGGTGAGTAATATGCCTCCATTTTTAAAGGATTTTTAGTAAAAATTGGTCACTTGTAGCCAGAAATATGATAGATGCATTAGGCAGAAATTCTTTGGAATGAAAGCCAGCTACCCAGGGGCGCATCATTCCAGTCACTGAAGGATATCTTTTATGCAGTCTGGAAACCATTAAAATTCCATGGTCAATTTTTTAAAAATCTTCTGTAAAAGTGTTTTTTTTGTTTTTTTTTTTTTTAGAGTATACATCCACCACTACATTCTCAATATACTTTCTACTTATAAAATCATCTTTGGCTTTGATGCTGATCTTTACACTCTGCTGATGAAGAGACCATTTTGAAAATATTGAAGTAATCCGAATAATCAGTGTGTGGCATGTTGAAGCATCATTGGATGAAGACTCAGAATACCTAGGTTCCAGGTTCAGGGTTATTATTTACCTACAAGCAAGTTCTGTCAACTATAAAAGGGGGCTTTGACCAGACTGCTTCTATAAATCCTTGAAAATGCAAATTCCATTTTTCTTTAAAGAAACATTGTATATTTAGAAGACTTTTAATTAATTAAGTGAATCTTAGTTGCGATGGCTTTCTTATCACAAGAGCCATCTGAGTAATGTAGTAATTTCTCAGATTACATCATCTTCCCATCCATCAAAGTTATATGAGATTCACAAATTTTAAACTCTGTGCATGATTTTGTTACTGAAAATTTAATGCATGTATATGTATTTGCTATTCTACACTTCCACTTTGCTAAAAATCACCTAAAAATGGCTGCAAATGTACAATTGATAGAGAACTTCCGGAGGTTCATGAGGTTCATGAGGACTATCATTCCTGATGCCAGATGGCTCTTGACTGAAAGCCAAGAATACTAGAAAGATGTTTACCTGTGCTTTATTGATTATGCAAAGCTTTTGATTGTATGCATCATGACAAGCTATGGATAACACTGCAAAGTATGAGTACTCTGGAATATTTGATTGGGCTCATGAAGAATCTGTATGAGGAACAAGGAGCAGTTGTTCAAATAGAACAAAGGAACAACTGAATAGTTACAAATTAGCAAAGGTGTGAGCCAGAGTTGTATTTTTTCACCATACTATTCAATCTGTATGCTGAGCAAATAATCTGAGAAGCTAGATTACAGAAACAAAAACATGGCATCAGGATTGGAGGAAGACTCAGTGACCTATTGATGTGCTAATGATGCAACCTTGCTTGGTGAAAGAGAAGAGGACTTAAAATACTTACTGATAAAGACCAAATACCACAGCCTTTGGTATGGGTTGCACCTTAAAGTAAAGAAGACAAGAATTCTCACTACAATACCAATAAACAAGATACATTTAAATGAAGAAAAAAATTAAGTTTTCGGAGACTTCACTTCTGCTTGGATCCACAATCAACACTCATGGAAATAGCAGTCAAGAAATCAAACAATGTCCTGTATTAGGCAAATCTGCTGCAAAAAGACCTCTTTAAAATGTACAGGAATAAAGATGTCAGTTTGAGGAATGAAATGTGTCTGACCCAAGCCATGGTATTTTCCATAACCTCATATGCATGTGAGAGTTGGACAGTGAATAAGGAAGACCATAGAAGAACTGATGCATTTGAGTTGCAGTGTTGGAGGAGAATATTCAAAGCACCATGACAAAAGAGTAAACCAAACTATACTGGAAGAAGTACAGCCAGAATGCTCCTTGGAAGCCAGGATGGCTACACTTCCTCTCTCATGCTTTAGACACAGTATCAGGAGGAACCAGTCCTTGGAGAAGGATGTCATGTTTGGTAAAGTGGAGGGTCGAAGAAAACCAGGAACACCCCCAAATAGATGGATTGGCACAGTACCAGTAGATATGGGTTCAAACATAGCAACGATTGTTAGCTTGGCACAAGACCAGGAAGTGTTTCGTTATGTTGTGCATAGGGTCCCTGTGAGTTGTTACCAACTTGATGGCACCTAACAACTTTCACTTGTTTTTAAGTGCCGTCCAGTCGGTTCTGATGGATAGCAGCCCTATATAGGGTTTCCAAAGAAAGTCTGCTGTGTTTAAGCTACCAACCTTGTGGATAGCAGCCCAGTGCATTTCTACAGTGTCATACCCAGACTCTTTATATCTCTACTTGTTGTTATTAAGTGCTGTTGAGTTGATTCTGACCCATAGCAACCCAGTACAGGATTTCTGATGCTTTAAATCATTGCTGGAGCAGAAAGTCTCATGTTTCCCCTGTGCAGTGACTAGTGGGCTCGAACCATGAATCTAGTGGCTCACAGTCCAGTGCTTATCATATACACACACTGCACTATCACTGTCTCTCCTGTTCTATTTGTTAAGTGTTGTTGAGTTATTTCCAACTGATACTGACCACATATAGTGTGTCTGAGAAGTGGCTGGTGAGTTTGAACTGCACCTTGCAATTCAAACCAACCTTGGGATCCAGTGCATTATCCTGCAGCACCACACCAGGACTCCACTATTTCCACTTGTTAGGTGCCATCGAGTCGGTACTGACCCATAGCGACCTTATGCACAGCTGAACTAAACCCTGCCCGATCCTGGGCCAATCTCACTACTGTTGCCACACTTAAGGCCATTGTGCTGCCACTTGGCCAATCCATGTGTTTAGGGATCTTCCTCTCCTTCTTTGACCCTCCACCTTACCAAACATGATATCCTTCTCCAGCGACTGGTCCCCCCTGACAATATGTCCAAAGTATGAGAGACGAAGTTTGGCCTTCTTGGCCTCTAAGGAGCACCCTGGCTGCATCATATATTATATACTACCTCCACTAAGTAACCATGTATTGTACTATTTAAAATTTTGTATTTAATATTTTCTTTCATTAAAGTAATGTATAAAAAATGTTTAAATGCTCTTTCCCATTGCCCCAAAGGATCTGCTTCTCAAAGGCAACAAGTTGTTTTTCTATTATGTATCTTTATGTTGATTAAAAACATGCTTACTCTACTCTTTCTCAACTTTTTGGTTTTATATATATATTTTTTTAGTTTCCAATGGTAGGCAGTTCAAATACACCAGCCACTCTGTATACAGAGTCTCTATGCATGGGAACCAATTCAGTGGCACTTAATAACAACAATTTTTAGTTTATTATATGGATGATGATAATTCTATTGTTGTGTTTTAAACATAACCACCTGCAATGACAGGCAAACACAAACAAACACAGAAATGTAAGGGGCTTTGATAAAGGTTGTGGAAAAATAGAATTGGAAGATAATAAAATTTTCCTATGGACTTTTTGAAAACACTTTGTTCCACTGTGGTCCAAATTTAGTTATATCACTTTATTTGATTAAATATTTTTGAGCTGAACTGTAAAGCATACTGTTGATATTTCTTTTCTTGTTGTACTTTGGCTTGCTTGGACTTAATAATCTTCTCTTTAAGTGCTTATTTTTCTGTGTAAAACAATTCCCACTGACTCAACCCCAATTCATGGCAACCCTATTTGTGTCACAGTAGAACTGTGCCCAATGAGGTTTTCAGTGGCATTAATCTTTCAGGACGAGATTACCAGTCCTTTCTTCCAAGGGTCCCTGACTGAATTAAAATTCCCAGCCTTTCAATTAGCACTGCTGTTTATTAATCACTTGCCTTACCCAATGACTCTGATATTCTATGGATCCATTGCCAACTTAAGGAGCTCTGGTAGCGTAGTGGTTATGAATCGGGCTGCAAACCGCAAGGTCATCAGTTTGAAACTACCATCTGTTCTGCAGAAGAATGATAAGGCTTTCTGCTCCTGTAAACATTTACAGCCTCAGAAACCCTGTACAGGGTCGCTATGAGTTGGAACCGACTCCACGGCACTTAACCACCACCACCAACGATTGCCAATTTATGCTAAACAGTTCAAACAGCTAGGCTATCCAGTATGTTCAAACGTACCATGTAGCTCATTAATTGTAAAGAATGCTAGTAATTTATGTCACCACTTAGCTGTCAGTTTGTCATACTGTGGTGGCTTGCGTGTTGCTGTGAGTCCGGAAGCTATGCCACCAGTATTTTAAATACCAGCAGGGTCACCCATGGTGGACAGGCTTCAGATGAGCTTCTAGACTAAGACAGACTAGGAAGATGGACTCTTTCCACATATTTGGTCATGAAAAACCTTATGAATAGCAGTGGAATTATGTCAGATAGCACCAGGATATTTTCAGATAGAGCGCCAGAACATCCCTCAGTTTGGAAAACGCTCAAAATATAACTGGGAAAGAAATGGCTCCTCAAAGTACAATTGATCGTGATGACGTGAATGGAGTAAAGGTTTTGGGATCATTTGCTCAACTCAGAAAGAGGAGAAATAGCTGTATACATTCATTAATAATCAGACAGCAATCAGCTCAAGAGTAGCAATGATTGCAAGGTTAGTGCAGGATTAGGCAGTTGTTTCGTTCTGTGGTGTGTAAGGTCGCTATGAGTCAGTACCAAATCGATGGCACCTAACAACAACAACTCATTAAGAACTTATATACATACTGGCTGGACATTTTAACATTTTGGTGAAAAATCAATAATGTTCACGCTTCTTACACTGTTTTGCTAAAAGTGAGTACCCATATATTCAAAGCTGTGGTTTTTCTTTAAAATTATCCATAAATCTGAAGCATGGATGTTTTTGAGTTTTGAGTATAACATAAGTAATTAATGTACACCATAAAAATATATGTAGTTAAATGTCAGAAACAATACAATGGTAGCACATAATGAAAAATTAGTAGTTAAATAACAATTAATGGTTAGTAATCACAGAGCAGTCTTGGAATTATTAACTCATATGATCTTTAAATTAGCTTGTTAAGGTAGAAACTAGCATTGTTCTCATTTTATGGGCTAAGTTTCCCTTAGTTAGAGCTAATAAGCAAGGGACAGAGGATTTGAACTGCCTCCACAAGTTTGACAGTTCAAACCCACTAGCCACTTTATGGAAGAAAGATTAGTTTGTCTGCTCTCATACAATTTACAGCCTTGGAGACCTTATATAGATTCGCAGTGAGTTAGAATTGACTTGAGGCCAGTAAGTGAATGTAGGTTTACTGAAAGAACCATAGTAATGCTGTGGGTTAGGATCTGAAATTGAGATGCTAACCTAAAGGATGGTGGTTCAAATCCCCCAGGTAATCTGTGGGAGAAAAATGAGTTGTTTGCTCCCATAAAGATGTATGGTCTCAGAAACCCCATATTGAGTCACTATGAGTTAAAACTGACTACATGGCAGTGCGTGACAATGGTTAAGTTTATATTTGTATATTTTAAATATAATGTTAAAAACACTAACATCCACCTTTTTTACATGTAAAGCATGAAGAGATTTGATAAAATTAGACATTTATGTACCCATCACTGATCAACAATATACAGATTACTTCTGTCACCCCAAGAATGAAACCTGAAAGTCTGACTCGAAAATATGATCACCCAACCACTCATGTTGGATTCTCTGAAATAGCTATGTAGTTTGAATACTGGTGTTCTTAAACTTAGTCTGCTTCTTGGATACTTCACCCTTCCTTCACAATGTCATTCTCATATTACTCTATTCCCATTACAACAAAAATAAGAAGAAAGAACGTCACAATTCAAGACCAATGGTGCCAAGTCCATGGTGCTTCCCTCCCACTCCTAATGGATTAAGGCACTTTCTTCTGCGTATCTGAAGGGCAGTTCCAGACCTCCTCAACTAGGATTGCAAGTAGACATGACAGATCTAGTCAGGGTAGCAACCAAAATAAGAAATTCTCTCCTTTCCCTACGGTGGTTGAGAACCTTGGCTTTAGAATCACACACACCTGGTTTAAATCCAAGCTCTACCACTTAGCTGATGACCTCGGGCAAGTCATTTAACCTCTGTTAGCTTCCCTTTCAGTCCTCTTTGGTAAAGTGACAGTGATCATACAGGGATAATGCAAGGAATATGAGGGAGAATATTTATGATAGAATTCTGCCACATGAATTGTTAACAGCTTTGAGTACATGACCTTGTTGGGAAGACAAGATGGGCAGGCAATAGACGCATCTGCTATTGAGGAGACAATGAAAGCAGGAAGTACATTGTACCAAAGGAGAAAATCAACAACTGTGTTGAGTTCCTTCCTGAGCACCAGGTAGAGTAAATGACGGACTGTTGGGGGAAATGACACAGCTCAGACACTCTACTATTACCCTTGCTCTCAAAGAATTGGGATGTAAATTACGAAAATACTCTGAAGGCTCCTACCAACAAAGCAGGAAAGAAAGATTTCTTAGCAATCATCCCACGTTTTCTTTCCTTCCTGCGCCCCAGTGTGCTTTGGAATGCCAATTTTGCTAAACTCCCAAATAAATCACTGTTAATGAAGCATGTTGCACATACAGACAGCAACAGGCATTTTTTAATCACCTAAACTAAAGAAGAGCTAAAGGTAAGCACAAAACACTCTACTCCCTAATATATTATATGTCAGATTTAAAGTGTCAAGAACCACATGACTTTCAGAGCTGTTCCTTGGATGCACTTAGTGAGGAAGAAAAGCAGCTCAGTGACCTGGACTGCCACATCCAACATCTGGTAACTTAAGAGAGAATCAGGGAGGGTGGTGGCTCCTTAGGATAAGCACCGGAGTGCAAACCACCACCACCAACAGGAGAAAGAGGAGACTTTCTGCTCCTATAAAAGACTTACAACCTTGAAAATCCTATACAGGGTCTTCATGAGTTGGAACGGACTCAATGGCACTTAACAAGAAGAGAGAATTAGTAACTACTTAATAAGCAGATATTTCAAACATGAAACACACATTACGATAGATATTAAGAAGGGGCTAAAATCTCATACTGTACTCAGTATATTTATTTATAGTAATTGTCATGCTCTATGATGTATCAATGATAAGACAGATCATTTCTGTCCCCGTGGAGCAAATCTTACTCTATTGAAGGAATAAGTGAAACGCACTCAAAGAAGGTTGGAACAGTAGTCACATGTATCAGTATTAGTCAAGAATACTGGTCTTTATAAACAAACATAAACCTAAATCTTGTTTTTGATACTACCTACAAGGAGCTCTCCAACACTCGTCGACCAGTTTGTCATACTGTGGTGGCTTGTGAGTTGCTGTGATTCTCAAAGCTATGCCACTGGTATTTTAAATATCAGCAGGGTCACCCATGTTGGACAGGTTTCAGATGAGTATCCAGACCAAGACAGTCTAGGAAGAAGGAGTGATGAACTACTTCGGAA
>NW_006408639.1:5392343-5393982 GCF_000296735.1 Chrysochloris asiatica | reverse complement strand
AACCACTAAAGACAGTTATGATGAAATTGAAGAAGTCTACTACCTTTTTCAGCCTGAAATTGATCAAACATGCAAATAAGATATATTGATAATTACTGGTGATTAGAATACAAACACAGGAAATAAAGACGGATCAGTAACGGAAAAATCCGGCGTTCATGACAGAAATAATGCTGGAGGTAGCATGGTAGATTTTGTAATACCAATGACTTCTTTATTGCAAATACCTTTTTAAACAACATAAAAGATGATTATGCACATGCCCTTCACCAGATGGAAAACACAGAAATCAAATCAGTTTCATCTGTGGAAAGCCAAGAATCATCAGCCAAAACAAGACCAGGCGTAGGCTATGGAATTGCTCATATTCAAGTTCAGTTCAGGCTGAAGCTGAAGAAAATTAAAACAAGTCTACAAGAGCCAAAATGATCTTGAAGATATCCAACCTGAATTTAGAGATCATATCAAAATAAGATTTGATGCATTAGGCACTAGTGACTGAAGAACAGAAAGTTCTGGGATGACATCAAGAGCATCAAACAGAAATAAAACAAAAACTCATTAAGATACGGAAGAAAGAAAATATCACAATGGATATCACAAGAGACCGACACTTTCTAGTGTAGAGATGCTAAAGCAAATAGAAAAAGATGAGGTCAAAAAGCTGAATAGAAATTTTCAGTGGGCAGCTCAAGAAGACAAAGTGAAATATTATAATGAAATGTGCAAAGATCTGGAGTCTGAAAACCAAAAGGGAAGGAAGTGCTCAGTATTTCTTAAGCTGAAAGAACTGAGGAAAAAAAAAAATAAGTCTCAACTTTCATACTGAAGACTTCTTTGGGCAAAATATTGAATGATGCACAAAGTATCAAAAGATGGAAAAAATACACAGAATCACTGTACCAAAAAGAAATGGTTGAGGGCAAATATTGTATAAGCTCATTACTGTAAAAGCTTAAGAAAGATGTCCATACTAAAGGAAAAAAAAAAAAAAATCCTCTGTTGGTTACCATGAGTGGGAGTGAGGGGACAGTAAGGCACAGGTTGGGAATAGTGAGAGTGAGGGCAATGTATATAGGGAAGGGGAGGGCAATACACAAGAAGGGATTTGTGTTGTCGTAGTTGTTAGGTGCTATGGAGTCGGAACCGACTCATAGCAACCCTATGCACAGCAGAAGGAAACAATGTCCCATCCTGGGCCAGCCTCACTACTGTTGCCACATTTTGAGTCGATCAATGCTGCCACCTTGCCAATCCATCTCGTTGGGGGTCTTCCTCCTTTTCTCTGACCCTCCATCTTACCAAGCATAATATCCTTCTCTAGGGACAAGAAGGGGTAGGTGGTGGAAAACCAAAGAAGACAAAGGAACGTGAAGGAAGGTTTGCATGGGCTAAATGAGAGAGAGGTAAATAGCTGTGCATACTCAACCTTGCACTTTGTGATAATGGGATCGAGGCTTAGTCTGTATAGGTAAAAGAGGGGAAATAATGTGGAGATGCTTGACTGTCTTATGAATGTTGGCTTCCCTTTCCTACTATTGTAAAATAGACACTTGATTGGGATAAAAAGGAGTATCTGGAAACATGATTATCAAAAGCTTGTAAGCCCATCTTTAGCCTATAACTGGTTGGAATACTT
>NW_006408639.1:5388369-5391838 GCF_000296735.1 Chrysochloris asiatica | reverse complement strand
ACTTGGTAACTCCTCAGCCCATGAATATTGATTGACCTAGCCACTGAGGACTAGAGCTAAGAGTGAAGTGTCCAGCTGATATGAAGTGAGGGGAGGTACACAAGAATGCCCAAACTTGTAGATAGTAACCATTTGACCTAGCATGGATGGCTTGATGATCAAAACTTGATTAGAAGATAAAAAATTTGATATAGTAAGCAAGTAGAGAGTGCTACCATTTGATGAACTTGACCTTTATTATGGATGTAGTAGCTCAAATTACCAACCAAGAAGGAAGAAGTCTTCACATCAGGGATCAAGCTTATCCCCTCTGTACATAGGGTGGATATGGATGGGCAGCTGAGACACTGACTACCTAAAACAGGGACCTATGAAGGCATAAATTGGCTGACTTTCAAGCTTTCTAGAGAGAGTTTTGTTTCAGAGCAAGGTAGGGAAGGTAGAATCCCCATGGAATACTTTTCATCTTGTTAGATGGGTCTGGTGAAAGGAGGTGGGGACAGGATTCTTTTGATTCAATAGTAATTGTTATTATGACTAACTGCAATTGTCACAACTCTAAAGGTAGAAGTATGTTAAAAAAAAGGAGAAAGTAGTTAATTTTACATTCCAGGAACAGAGGACCCATGGACCATCAAGAGGGAAGAACATGAGTGGAACATGGGATCCTAACAAGAGAAGAAACGCCACCAGATACAGAGGCAGAGGACATAGCATGGAGAGATAGAAAAGAAGAGGACTCTAGACTCATGGAAAGAGAAAGGCTGTGTGCTTGTGGGCAGGAGGCTAGCTTGAAAAATGTGCCCTTTGGCTGTTTAAACTATTACATATTCCGGTATGTTTTTGTGTACCCCCCCAAAAAAAAATAGTGGGAATAGAGTTGAAATATTGCTAACTGATGTCACATTGAGGGGATTGTAATCATTGCATTGAAACAAAATACGATCGGTTGAATGCAAAACCATTGTTCTGGCATGTAAAATATCTCAATTCACAATGAATGCTTATATATATATATATATAGTGGTTTCATTTCAACCATTTCAAGAAGTAAAATATGATCAACAACCAATGGTACTGAAAGAAGAAGTCCAAGGTGCTCTAAAGGCATTGGTAAAGAACAAGGCTCTGGGAATTGATGAAATGTAAAATGAAATCTCCCAATAAACTGATACAGCAATGGAGGCACTCATGAACAATACCAAGGAATTTGGAAGACAGCTACCTGGTCAACTGATTGGAAGAGCTCCATATTTTTGCCCTTTCCAGAGACTGGAAGCCCAAAAGAATGGAGAAACCATCAGACAATATCATTAATTTCACAGATAAGTAAAATGTTGCTAAAGATAATTCATAAATGGCTGCAAACGTACATTAACAGGGAACTAGCAGAGGTTCATGCTGGATTCAGATGAAGCCATGGAACATCTGACATCCTAATGTAAGATGAATCTTGGCTGAGAGCAGAAAATATCAGAAAGATGTTTACCTGTGCTTTATTGATTATGCAAAGACTTTCAACTGTGTGGATTATGACAAGCTATGGACACCACTGCTGAGAATGAGTATTCTGGAACACTTAACTGTGCTCATGAGGAACATGTACAAAGATCAAAGGCAGTTGTTTGTACAGAACAAGGGGACACCAAATAGTTTAACACTAAATAGTTCAACATACTCATTCAATCTCTATGTTGAGCAAATAATCTGAGAAGCTGGATTATATGAAGAAGAACATGGCATCAGGATTGGAAGAAGATTCATTAACAGTCTGTGATATGGGAGCTGATAAAACCTTGCTTGATGAAAGTAAAGAGAACTTAAAGTGTATACTGATGGAGAGCAAAGACCACAACACTTGGTACGGGTTGTATTTCAATGTAAAGAAAGCAAAAATCTATACAACCGTACCAATAAATAACATCAAGAGAAATGGAGAAAAGATTGAAGTTGTCAAATACTTCACATCTGCTTGGATCTACCATCAACACTCATG
The DNA here is from genome assembly GCF_000296735.1 of Chrysochloris asiatica. Taxonomy (NCBI): domain Eukaryota; kingdom Metazoa; phylum Chordata; class Mammalia; order Afrosoricida; family Chrysochloridae; genus Chrysochloris; species Chrysochloris asiatica. Next base: position 5,389,842 of record NW_006408639.1, on the reverse strand, counting down.
GAAGTAGCAGTGAAGAAATCAAATGACATACTGCATTAGGCAAATCTCTTAGACATGATCTCTTGAAAGTGTTCAAGATTAAAGATGTCATTTGAGAACTAAGGTATGACTGACCCAAGCCATGGTATTTTCTTTAATCTTATACAATGAATGATAAAGACTGTAGAAAAATTGATGCATTTGAATTATGGTGTTGGAGAAGAATCTTAAGTCACTATGGACTGCCAGAAGCATAAACAAATATGTTGGAAGAAGTAAAACCAGAATGTTGTTTATAAGCCAAGAGGGTTTAGAGTTCATCTCTCAAACTTTAGCCATATTAGCCACATAATCTATTAACCATATAATCAGAAGTGACCTGTTCCTGGAGAAGGACATCATGCTTGGTAAAGTGGAGGAACAGAGAAAAAGGGAGATTCCCAACATGGTAGATTAACAGCAACAATGGGCTCACATGTAGCAGCAACTGTAAGGATGGTACAGGACAGGCAGTGTTTCATCTGGTTGTACAGAGGCCAGATATAAATTGGTAACGACTCAGTGACACTTAAATACAACAACCTACATTGCTTTGGGTAAGTTACTTCTGATTTTCCTGTTTTATTCCATTTATAAATTAGAGGAGACATTGCTAACTAATTCAGAAGTTTACAGATAAATGTATGAGAGAATATACTAAGTAGCAGAAAGGAAAAGCAATACAATCTGAATATGGATTTTTGTCTTACCTAGGGAGAAAAATGAGGCTTTCTTCTCCCACAAAGATTTAAAAATCCTTGGAAACCCTATTCAGTGTTTATATGAGTCAGAGCCAAATGGAAGTCACTTAACAACAAAATAACATAGGTAAGCTAGAAGTCTCTTTCATACAATAGGCAGAGTCTAGGAACATGAAACCAACCACAATATCTAAATAAGTCCAAAGGAGAATCTTATTCAGAATCTCCCATCTCATACAGTGGTTTGTAAACCGTGCATCCCAGATCCTGTCCTATAGTTATAGAAATGCGTATTCCATTAGAACATTAACCCTACAAGTAGGTGTTGAGCAGCTACAACATGGCCGGAAATGTGCTAGGCACTGGGTATGAATGAAAAGTTGACAGACTACCTTTCTAGTCTCAGATTCTATTGCATTTCTAAGCTTATTTGCCTTTGGATCCAGTTTACTGAAAGACAGACAACATTCCTGTGAAATGCAGCTCATATATTATTATGTTTCAGTCCGTGAGAGAATGTGAACAATGAGATATATACATATAATTTGACAAACCCTGTTGAATTCTTATTTGGCGTAGAAGTGGTTTCTAGAAACTCACTGTCAATTAAACAGAACTCTATAGATAAACTTCCATTTTCTTGTCTTTTATACCCATTTCTATTTTTCAGTGATGAAAGATAATAGAATGAGAAAAGAGACAAACTAGTTTTTCTTGAGTATTTGCTATGGTTTTGAATACATTATTTAATTTA
>NW_006408639.1:5387280-5388269 GCF_000296735.1 Chrysochloris asiatica | reverse complement strand
GAATGGAGTAAAGATTGTGGAAGAAAAGCCCACGGGACCTTCATTTGCTCATGGGAAATAACTCAAAATGAAGAGACAAAGCTATAAACATCCACTGAAAATTGGAACATGAAATGTACGAAGTATGAATCTGATAAAATTGGAAGTTGTCAAAATGAAACGGAACTCATAAACCTTGATATCTTAGGCATTAGTGATTTGAAATGGACCGGTATTGGCCATTTTGAATATGACAACCACACGGTTTACTATGCTAGAAATGACAAATTGAAGAGGAATGGTATTGCATTCATTGTCAAAAAGAACACATTCAGCTCAGTCATGAGGTACAACACTGTCTGTGACAGTATAATATCCATGCGCCTACAGGGAAGACCAGTTAATACCACTATTCAAATTTACGCACCAACCAACTAAAGCCATTGAGGATGAAATTGAAGAATTCTACCAACTTCTTCAATCTGAAATTGATAAGATGTATTGATCATTACTGGTGATTGGAATGCAAAGGTTGGGAACAAAGAGGAAGGATCAGTAGTTGGAAAATATGGCCTTGTTGATAGAAATGATGCTGGAGAACGCATGATAGAATTCTGGAAAATCAATGATTTGTTCATTTCGAATACTTTTTTTAGACAGCATAATAGATGACTATATATACACATGGACCTCACCAGATGGAATATATAGAAATCAAATTGACTCCATCTGTGGAAAGAGACCATGGAAAAGCTCTATATCATCAGTCAAAACAAGGCCAGGCAAGACTGTGAAACAGACCACCAATTACTCATATGCAAATTCAAACTGAAAAAATGAAAACAAGTCCACAAGAGCCAAAATATGACCTTGAATATATACCACCTGATTTTTGAGATCATCTGAAGAACAGATTTGATACATTAAACACTAAAGACTGAAGACCAGAAGAGTTGTGGGATAACATCAAGAACATCATACATGAAGAAAGCAAAAAGTCATTGAGAAGA
>NW_006408639.1:5384295-5386775 GCF_000296735.1 Chrysochloris asiatica | reverse complement strand
GTGAAGGGTTGCTATGAGTCAGAACCGATTCCACAGCACATAACAACAACAACAACAAGTATGTGTGAAAAAAATACAGTAATTATTCCCATTTGACTATGTGAAAAGTGGGGATTAGGGAGGCATATGCATCTGTTATTTCTGCAGTACATCTTTTCCTATGTTCATTTCATTCTGTAAGTGGTCAATTTCTCTCAGCTTGTCGTGTTACAGAAAATAGGACTGACATTTAAAAGGAAAAGTAGAGTAGAAAGCTGGTAAACCACTTTTGATAGACTGGTTTCCCCTGTATGTGTAGGGATACTTCATTATCGGATACAACCCAGCAAGATTGTATTACAGCATATGGCTGCAGAATCATTAGAACAGCAATGGGTCACCCACCCATCCATATATGAAGAGCAGAAATTGTGAAAATGCCAGATTTTAAAAGAAGCTAGTTATTACCCATTGTGATGGGTAATCATCCATCTAGTTGCTTTAATGACTAGATAGGTAGCAAGTGAGAAATGTGTTCCTTGTTTAATCAGACTGACTTAGGCCAAATTTGGCAAACACTCATTGGTGCTGAGAGAACCAGATTCTAGACCTGGCCCATCATATATATAACAGATGTCCCTGTCATCCTGGGTGTGAAATGAGCATGTGCTGCCAATCTACTTTTAACTGCTCTATTTATGTTCTTACTTAAAATGTGATAAGGAGTGATCATTTTCAGTTATAAAGTGGATTCTATCCAAGAGTCTCCAAAGGACAGTACATTACGTTTGACTACATTGATTGACATGAGGGTTAGGTCCAAGTACGATTTTTTTTTTTTTGGGGGGGGGGGATGTTAGGGGAAAGGATTCACAAAAAGTATAGTGAATGCATGATACTAAGTAATTTATGAAAAAAATAAATGATAATTGAGCAACATTCTACAGTATTACTGACGAGTAATTTTCAAATGTGTAAGGATCACAGAAAACAACAGAAGACTGAAAACTTGTCAAAGATTAAAGTATATTTAGGAGAAATGACAATTTAATACAGTGGAAGATTCTGGATGGGATCCTCATACCAAAACAGGAAATCTACAGAGTAAATAGTAAACTCTGAATAGAGTATGTAGTTAAGTAGGGAACCAATGTCAGTTTCATAGTTTTGATCCTTTTATGATGGTTATGTATGATGTTGATAGTTCGAGTGCATCTAGAGACATCTTGGAAGAAACTTCTGGTGATCTCCTTCCAAAAAGACAGTTTGAAAACCCTGTGAAGCAAAGTTCTCTTCAGACAAGCATTGGGTTCCCATGAGTTTCTGTTGTTTTTAGGTGCCATCCAGTTGGTTACAACTCATATCGATGTTGTGCAAAACAGAACAAAACACTGCATCATTCTGTACCGTCATGATTGTTGTTAAGTTTCAGACCATTGTTGCTGCCACTGTCAATCAACCTTGATGGGGACCTTACTCTTTTTCTCTGACCCTCCATTTTCCAAAGAACTACATCCTCCATGGACTAGTTCCTTCTGGTAATATTTACAAAGTAGTAGAGATGAACTCTTAACATCCTGGCTTCTAAGGAGCATTCTAGTTGTCCTTTTTTCACGAAAACTTTGTTTCAGTGGTAGTCTATGGTACTTTCATGATTCTTTACCAATATCAGAATTCAAATACATCGATTATTTTAACGTCTTCCTTACTCATTTTTCAACTTTCACATGCATATGAACTGATTGAAAATACAATGACTTGGGTAAGGTGCACCTTAGTCCACAAACAAACAATTTAAAGTGTTCTTGAACACGTTAAAGAAGTCTTTTGAAACAGATTTGCCTAATGCCATGTGTCTTTTGATATCTTGAATGCTGCTTCCATGAACACTGATTGTGAAGCCTAGTAAATTGAAGTATTTGACAAATTCAATCTGTTCTTTATTACGATGTTATTGGTCCAGTTTTAAGTTTTGTTTTCTTTACACTGAATTGTACTCCATACTAAAGGGTGTATGTAGTCTTTGATCTTCATCAGTGTTCAATAGTATTTCATTCCTTTTAACTTCCAGCAAGGAAGATAGTATCAACTATGTATCACATATTGTTAATGAGTCTTTCTCCTCCTGATATCATATTCTTCTCCATATAATCCAACTTCTTGTATTATTTTCTCAGCATACAGATTTAATAAGTAGAGTGAAAGGAAACAAGCATGATACACACTTTTCATGATTTTAAACCATTCAGTAACTCATTATGTTTGAATGTACAAGCTCCTCATAAGCACAATTATTTATTGTGGAATACCCATTCTTCACAATGTTATCCATAGTTTTTTATGATCCACAGAGTTGAAAACCTACACATCGTTAATAAAGCACAAGTAAACATCTTTCTGCTATTCTCTGCTTTCAGCCAAGTTCCATCTAATGTCCTCATCTAAATCTGGCTTGAATTTCTGGAAGTTCTTTGTCAATGTACTGTTCAATCATTTTTTAA
>NW_006408639.1:5383060-5384195 GCF_000296735.1 Chrysochloris asiatica | reverse complement strand
GGCACTCACTCATCTCTGCCAAGAAATTTGGAAGACTACTATCTGGCCAACTGATTGGAAGAAATCAGTAATTGTGACCATTCCAAAGAGAGGTGACCCAACAGAATGCGGAAATCATCAGACAATCTCTTTGATATCCCATGAGAGTGAAGTTTTACTAAAGGTAATGCAGAAACAGCTGCAAGCATACATTTATAGAGAACTTGCAGAGGTTCAAGCCGGATTCAGAAGAGGCCATGGAACACGGGATATCATTGCTGTTATCCAAAAGATCTTGGCTGAAAGCAGAGAATAGAAAGATGTTTACCTGTGGTTTACTGACTATGCAAAGGCTTTCAATTGTGTGGATCATGACAAGCTATGGACAACACTGTGAAGTGTGAGTATTCCACAACACTAAATTGTGTTCGTGAGGAATCTGTATGTGGACCGAGAGGCAGTTGTTTGAACTGAACATGGGAACACTGAATGGTTTAAAATTAAAAAAGGTGTGCAACAAGGTTGTATTCTTTCACCATACTTTTTCAACCTGTATGCTGAGCAAATAGTCTGAGAAGCTGGGTTATAAGAAGAAAAATGAGGCATCAGGATTGGAGGAAGACTAATTAACAACCTGCAATATGCAGATGATACAACCTTGCTTGCTAAAGTTTGAAGAGGACTTAAAACATTTATTGATGAAGATCAAAGAGCACAGCCTTCTATATGGATTACATCTCAATGTCAAGAAAACAAAAATCCTCACCACTGGACCAATAAACCACATTCTTATCAATGGAGAAAAGATTGAACTTGTCAAGGACTTCATTCTTCTTGGACCAACTATCAACACTCATGGAAATAGCAGCCAAGAAATCAAAGGACGTATTGCATTAGGCAAATCTGCTGCTTTTGAAAGTATTGAAGAGCAAAGATGTCAGCTTGAAGACTAAGGTGTGCCTGACCCAAGCCATGGTATTTTCAATAGCCTCATATGCATGTGAAATGGATCATGGATAAGGAAGACCGCAGAAGAATTGATGCATTTGAGTTACGGTGTTGGAGGAGAATACTAAAAGTGCCAAGGATGGCAAAAGAACCAATAGATCTATTTTGGAAGAAGTGGAGCCAGAGTACTCTTTGGAGGCCAAGATGG
>NW_006408639.1:5376029-5380055 GCF_000296735.1 Chrysochloris asiatica | reverse complement strand
TGAAGTTTTCTGTTCAGCTCTTTTGCTTCACCATTTCTTCCCATCCCTTAATTTCTCTTTACTCAAGAGCCAGTTTCAGAGACCTTTATGACATCCACTTTGGTCCTTTCTTTTTTTCCTGTCTTTTTAAATATCTTTTGCTTTCTTCCTTTTGTATATTCTTCTTTTAAAACAAACAAACTTTTTATTGTGAATTGAGTTAAGGTTTACAGAGCAGATCATCAGTATCACATTCAGCAAATTATATATTTTGTTTCATTACAATGATTGCAATCACCTCCTTGTACCATCAGTTAACAGTATTTACCTCTATTTGCTTTTACTATGGAGTCCTGGTCTGGTGCATTCTTCCCTGTGTCTCCCATTACCTTCATCTTTCCTCTGTGAATCTTCCTTTGTCATACTTTACCTACCTTGTCTCCCATGTTAACATGTGTGTACCTTGTACACTGTGAATAGTTTTCCCTCCGCTGTCCCCATACCCATCAGAGATTGCTTCTTTTACTAAGAAAAACTTTTCTTAATTTTTGTAACACTGGTATCAACAATATTTGTCCTATTGGGAATGACTAATTTCTCTCAGTAGAATGTCCTTCAGGTTCATCCATGACTTGAGGTGTTTCACAGATTCATCATCATTTTTCAGTATTACAGAGCATTAACATTGTGCTCATATATCAAAGTTTGTTTAACCATTCCTCTGTTGATGGACATTTAGGTTGTCTCCATCCTTGTGATGTATCCCTTGTTGACTGAATTCTGCAGGATGCTGTTTTAAAATTCATTCTGCAGTATCTCTCAACTGGTGCATTTAAAATCGATCACATACAGTGCATCATGTTATTGCTGTTAACCCAAAACTCTTCTGCTCTTTGATAGTTAGTGTCTAATGTATCACATTTGTTCATAATTCAAGTGAGATATACTCAAGTTCATATTTTGGGTCTCTTGGACTTGGGCTTTATTTTTCTTCAGTTTCAGCCTAAACTTGCAAATGAGCAATGTGTAGTCTGTTCCACAGTCTACCCTTGGCCTTGTTTAGGGATGACATTGAGCTTCTCCATTTTCTCTTTCTAGATATTGTCAATTTGATTATTGTGTATTTCATCTTGTGAGGTCTAAATGTATAGTCGCCTTTTATGTTACTGAAAAATGTTATTTGTAATGAATAAATTATTGACCTTGCAAAATTCTATCAGGCAATCTCCAGCCAACATTTCTATCACCAAGGTCATATTTTCCAACTACTGATCTTTCATGTTTATTTTCAATGTTCACATTCAAATCACCAGTAATTATCAGTGTATTTTTACTGCAGGTTTGATCAATTTCAGACTGACGAAGTTGGTAGAATTTCTTAATTGCATCATCATTGTCTTTGAGTGGTTGGTACATAATTTTAAATAACAGTGGTATTAACTGGTCTTCCTTGTAGGCAAATAGATGTTATCCTATCACAGACAGCTTTTTACACTGAGACCAATCTTGAAACATTCTGTTTGAGAAAGAATCTGAGGCCATTTCTCTTCATTCCTTGAATAGTAAACCAAGTTATAATCAGATTAAAAATGGCCTTTGCCTGTCCATTTAAGCTCATTAATGCTTAGGTTTATCAATCTTTATGTGTTCCACTTCGTTTTTGACATCTTCAATTGTCCTAGATTTATACTTGGTACATTCCATGTTCCAGTTATTAATGGATGGTTGCAACTGTTTATTCTCATTTTGAGTTGTGTTCCATCAGCAAAGGAAGGTCCCAAAACCTTTACTTCATCCGCGTCATTAAGGTCAACTCTTCTTCAAAGAGGAAGCTCTTCTCTAGTCATATTTTGAGTGCTTTCTAACCTGAGGGGCTCATTTCCTGTCAATATGCCTGACAATGATCTTCTACTATTCATAAGGTTTTCAGTGGCGAGCCATCATGACCCATCCTCTCCTTCTTGCTTAGTCTGAATTAGACTGGAAGCTCACGGAAAGCGGCCCATCACAGGTGACCCTTCGGATATTTACAATTGTCACAGCTTCCTGCATCACAGCAACACATAAATCATCTCAGTATGACAAACTGACAGAGAAGTCATGTTCCAATTGACGTAATGACAACTGCTTATTGGTTTACACATTTGTCGCTTAGAATAAGCTCTTTGGGACCAAAAGAAATACACAGCATCATTCTAGTCTTCTGAGAGTTTACAGTCCAATTTTATCATTGTTGCTAAATACCACTGAGTCGGTTCCAACTCATAGTATCCCTGTATAGGATTTCTGAGGAGTAGCTAGTGTGTTTGAACGTTGTGGTTAGCAGTCCAGTGCTTATCCTACCATACCACACAGGAAATGTGTGAAGTCTGAATAGTCTAGATAAGACCTACAATAGGAATTGGGAGGAAAAAATTTAGGACTGACTTAGTTAGAAAAGATGGAGAAAATGGGCGTTGTATTATAATGAAGCGTGATGAAGATGATGATATTAACACTTTAAAGTGTCAGAGACTGCACTAGGCCTCTTACAAATATTACTTGATTTCATCACCCAGAGGTTTATGTAAGCCATTAAGAGTAGAGGAAGCTAGGTGAAGGGCAAAAGACATCTATACCATATTTTTCCCCCAAACTTTTCTGTAAGTCTACAATTAATTCAAAATAAAGCTTGCTGGTGTTGTTAAGTTCTATGGAGTTAGTTCTGATTCCCTGGGATAGGGTTTCCAAGGCTCTAAGTCATTGCAGCATCAGAAAGCTTAACCTTTCTCTTGCAAAACAGCTTGTGGGTTAGAACTGCCAACTTAATGGTTTGCAGACCATTGCTTATCCTACTGACCTACAGTGCTCCCCCAAATAAAGCTAATGCTGCATTTCACCTCCTAGCTTGAGAATCAGACTTTTTACATATTTTGGCCTATACAGCAATGGAGTGATTCTCCTTGGAAAAAAATTAAAACAAAAACAAAAGGAACAACTCTGTGTTCACCGTACTAGTACAGACATTATATATGTATGGTTTACTGGGACATTTTCTGAAGAAAGCTCAAGGACCACCAAAGTGTGCCCACAGGGGATAGCTTTGTGATCAGGTAAAAAATCACAAGAAGGAAAAATAAAGTCTGAATGCCAAGCAACCATCAACATTTTAAACGTTGTTTATTAATTGTGAATTAATTCAAATTAGACTGATAAGCAGTCAAGTTAAGGTATGAAAAGAACTAAATTTACCTTTTCCTAATGAAGAAAATGAATAAAGCCAGAAATCTGTACTTCTGGTACATTAAAATTAACACAGCATATAGGTGTGCGTTAAATTTCTTATCAGTGCTATTCCTTGAGTTCATTCTAATGAGATCTATCTAAAATAGGATAAAAATAGCAAAATAAGAATAGTTGCAAGACTACAATTTTTGTTTTAATCCTGACATCAAATGCCTCCATACATTACCAATTCAAGCATGTTGCTAGTAAGAAAGTATCAATTACTTTTGAAGAACAAGAAATAGTTGAATTTCATACAAAGCCATTTTTAAAAACAGAATTTTAATTAGTGATAGCATAAATGTTGAGGCTGATGCTATTTTGGAGGTATGTTAAAAAATAAAATGGAAAGACAAATAATTTCATTTACTTCAGGAAAATCCACTTCTACGACTTCTCTTCAAGGTGCCTGAATACAAACAACCCATTTTTGGCTGTTGTTTGCTTGGTTTGTTTTTATTGCTTATCAGTCCCTCAGTCCCTCTCAACTATGAGTCTCAAGACAGTGTTCTTCAAGTGTAGAAAACTATCTTGATAAAAGTGCTCCCTTGGTGTCTCTGTTTATCAAACTCAAATTTATATGACATGAAGGCATTGTAGCTTAAGTACAGGACTGTTAACTGCAACATCAGCAATTCTAACCCACCAGCAATTCCATGGGAGTTGTTGTTGTTGTTAAATGTCATCAAGTCAGTACCATCTCATTGTGACCCTATGCACAGCAGAACGAAACACTGCATGATCCTGGGCCAACCTCACTACTGTTGCCACATTTGAGCCCAC
>NW_006408639.1:5366503-5373881 GCF_000296735.1 Chrysochloris asiatica | reverse complement strand
AGAGAGACAGAGACAGAGACAGAGAGACAGAGAGACAGAGAGACAGAGAGAGAGAGAGCATGCCCTGGTATTGTCCTGTAGGATAAGCATGGGACCACAAGGTCAGTTAGAAGCTAAAGATCAGAGGTTGAAACTGACCAGCCTCTCCTCAGAAACTCCATACGGGGTTGCTCTGAGTTGGAACTAACTAGACATTAATTAACAAAAACAATATACATAAACATTTTAAGAACATGTATATGTTCTTAAATACATGAATAGGCTTCAAACAATTCTTTGAAAGATGCCATTATCTTTTAATTCTATTTCCCACAAAATTCTTGAAGTAATACACACACACACATGCTTATACAATTTCCCAGGATCCAGTTGTTAACACAGTATAATTTGTTCTTTACAAATAAAGGATTTAAAAAAATTTTCCATCTATGTAAGTGTTTCACTGTGCTAGGCTGGATGAAGTGGATCTGTTATTTCATACATTGTTATTTATTGAATGTAACTTTATGCTGCATTCTAATGGAGGATAACTTCTAAAACCACTTCATGCATTTGTAAGGAAACAGTGCAGGTGAACAAGGACAGGCAGGGTGTGTGATTATACATGTGTATATTTATATGCCCACCAGTTCTGTTGTTTTAAACAGACCTAACACAAGGCTTTTGCAGATTAATTGCTGTTGCCAAGGAATAGGCCCAAGTTTGTCTTTAGATTCGATCATTTCCTTCCGGTGGAACAATAAGACTAGTCTTTTGTTGCCAATTTTTTTCCAGCTACAAATACATAATAAATCCTACTTTTGAAAATTCACAAAAATACGTTTACATATGCTTTCCGGTTTCCTAATACCCCTAAATCAAAAGACAGTTTAATATTGACAATAATAAGCAGATGGTTTCATGGGAAAAAATATTACCTAGCTATTGGTTGCTTATTATAGCCCAGGAGACTTGTCGGCACATTATCTGTCTGAGGGAAGAATCTGAACTAATGGTTACCAATGGAAAAGCTTTATAGCATCTCAGGGAAAGCCTCATGCCAAAGCAATCCAATCCCTATAATCCGTTCTCCAATCCACACTCATCAGAACTGTATTACCACAGTGCCAATTTGATCTTGTCACACCTCCACAGATTCCTACCTGCCTTAAATACCTAGATCCAGGAAACACCTGCTTACTGCAACTTCCATGTATTTCTGAAACACAACTCTATTAGATAAATAGGTAGCTTTTCGACTCATAAAGGTGACTTGCACTCATGGTGAGTTTATGTCCACCATAAGGAAATACTGTCAGGCTGCACGCTCTTCACAGTCACATGTTTGAGTCACTGTAGAGGCTACTGTGTCTATCCATATTTCCAAGGGTTTTCCGGGCCCTCAATGACCCTCTACTTCATCACACATGATGTCCTATTCCATCTCTTGATCCCTCATGATGACGTATCCAAACTAAGTGAGTTAGATAGACAATGTTCTTTGTGATCCAACTGTTTTTCATTGGCTAATTTTTGAAACTACATAGCCAGGACTTTCTTCCTAGTCTTTCTTAATCTGTAAACTCTTTAGAAGCCTGTTTAACATGAATGTTTCTTCTGGTATTTCAAATACCAGTGGCATAGCTTCAAACATCACAGCAACACCCAGGAAACCATGGTACAACAATTGGCAAGCAGGTAGTGGGAATCTATGCTAGATCATGGTGAACTATATGTTAGCGGGATACCTCTTGTGATCTTTTCTCCTTTCTTTGTACTTGCTGTTCCCTCTGTCTCTTTTTTCCTGTGCCTAATTTCAAATCTGTATCTTCAAGGAACATATTTGGAAGATTCCTCTGACCGCCTGATAGTAGTTTACTACTTCTCATGTAAGGAGTTCTGGTAGTGTAGTGGTTGCAAATCAGGTTGTGAACTTTAAGGTCAGCAGTTCAAAACTACCAGCTGTTTTGTGGGAGAAAACTGAGGCTTTCTGCTCCCGTAAAGATTTACATGCCTTTGAATTGTGGTGTTGGAGGAGAATACTAAAAGTGGCATGGAATGCCAAAAGAACCAATAAATCTGTTTTGAAAGAAGTGCAGCCAGAGTGCTCCTTTGAGGCCAAGATGGCTAAACTTCATCTCTCATACTCTGGACATATTGTCAGGAGGGAACAGTCCTGGAGAAGGATATCATGCTAGGTAAGATGGAGGGTCGGAGAAAAACAGGAAGACCCCTAATGAGATGGATTGGCCAGGTGGCATCATTGATGGACTCAAGTGTGGTAACAGTAGTGAGGTTGACCCAGGATCGGACATTGTTTCATTATGTTGTTCATGGGGTCACTATGAGTCAGTTCTGACTCGATGGCTCCTGAAAACAATAACAACAACAAAAGATTTACAACCTCAGAACTCCTATATAGGGTTGCTATGAGTTAGAACTGACTCCACAGCACATAACCACTCCCACCACCACTTCTCATATGTCCTTGAAAGCACCTAGAATTTCCATTATCAGAACACTTGACAAACAGCTTTCCAACCTGTGTGGCAAAAGAAGAGGCAAGGTCTACCTTAGTCACTATTGTATCTCCTGCAACTTATTTCATTCTTAGAAAGTATGGACAAAGTAAATTTATGTTGAATTGAATTAAACTATAATGCAACTATAAACAACAACACAATGCATTGAACTATTAAGAAAAGGCAAACTAAGTCCAGTAGGTCCAATTGTCAGCAGAAACTAATATTGTCAGAACCTATGAAAAGAGTTTGTAAAAATTAGAAAATTATTTCACAGTACTTAAGAAGGTTAGGATATGTCCTGACTATCTTTAAGGAGCAGAATTTTTAAATTAGCACTAATATTTCAAATATTTCATTAATAAAAACATATGACAATATATAAAGATATCTAACTTATCAGAATGGAACCTTGTTTCTAAATCAAGAGTTCCTAAATTTGTTTAAAATTTAATATAATAAAAATAAATCCAAGTTCACATCAGTTTGGAGAGCTGAAATACCCAATGTAGATGGACTTTTTTAATGCAGAACTTCTAATAGATGGCAGTAGGCTGAAATTGGATTTGGGTTCAAAAGGAGAAGTATTCTGTGTAATTTACTTGCCTATAAGTTTCTATTTTATCCTTGAACATATCATGGGAAAAAAAAGTTCCTTAGAATGACCTCATTTGGGGACATCCAGCTAGGCGCCATCTATAGTGATGAAAAAGCAAACTCCGGTCTAAGGCCATCCATCCCAACACTGGATTTGTAAGTAATGTTTAACAGGGACATGATTATACCTGCTAATTTAGGTATCCACTTGGAATAATTTTGGGCTCCAGTGGTAGAGTTGAGTAGTTGCAATAAAAATCTTAAGGGCGATAAAGCCAAAAATAGTTACCACTTAGCCATTTACAGAAAGTTTGCCGATCCTTAATTTACAGTAATATTTTGCTTTATCTTCCTGGATCTGTAATTTAAAGATCTCCATTTGGGAAAAAATACATCAGCCACTGCAACACTAATAAACATGGGGTCACCATAAGTCAGGGTCTGCTCAATAGACAACTCTTGCTTTTTTTTCTAATTTATTTTCCTTTGTTTTGAGGATGTATGATGACTAAATCCTCAATCAGTTGGACTCAGAAATTTTGGATACACACTTGAACAAGTTGAGGACTGCCAAATAAATATAGAATGAATGATGCACAGAACTAGAGAAAGCTTCACATTTCCCTACATACAGAGTTGGCCAGCAGCATTTTCTAAATTAAATGCACACTAAACAAAATAGGGGAGTTCAGTAGCTCCATAGGGCAAGCACTGGACTGTGAACCACAAGGTCTGTGGTTCAAGCCCACCAGCCACTCCATGGGAGAAAGAGGAGGTTTTCCACTCCTGTGAAGATTTTTTTTAAAAACTCTCAGAAACACTATGCAGGGATGCTATTTTCTTAAATTTGCAGATAAAAGGTAACACATCCCAAGGAAGTCTGAAATTAATTAAGATCTCCTTTACTTAAAATAACTTACAAAAAGATATTAATAAAAAGTGACACATACTGGAAATTTTATTGAAGATTACTGAAACATTATTTGATCATTTGAAAACATTATACCGGATAACAACTGAACAAAGTTTGAGATGCAGATGATTTAAATTAAATATCCATTCATGTACAGTAAATAAAATGGTCCAATGATCTGATTTTTTTTTATCCCATGTCTGCAGTTAAGAAAAATAATTAGCTTTAATTCCTAGTAAAAATGAACTTTTTTTGCTTCCTTAATTGCTAACCCATACAATTAAACTAACTCAAATATTAGTTTGGTTCAGGACACACATAACATTATTTTTTTAAATTGCTAGAATCAACCTGTATGGTCATTAGTTTAAGCCCCAAACCAAACTAAATCCATCAGTTAATTCCTATTCATCATGACCCTATATACTCTGAGACTGTACTTTGTTTACAGAAGCAGAAAGACTCATCTTTTTCTTGTGGATCAGCTGGTGAGACCAAACTGCTGACCTTGCCATTAGCAGTACGATGAGCACCAGGATATACTACCGGGTTCCCAGAAATAAGAACCGGAGCTTGATAATTAATAGTTACTGGAGGTGGCGGTGGTTGTGTGTTATTGAGTCACTATGGACTCATAGTGACCCTGTATAGGGTTTCCAAGCCTGCAAATCTTTATAAGGGCAGGAAGTCTCTTCTTTGTCCTCTAGAGCCACAAGTACATTTAAACAATTGACCCCATTGTTAGCAGCCTAGAGTGAAATCAACTATGTTACCAGGGCTCCTTAGTTAATAGCTATTTTAGTTGTTAACTGCCATCATGTCTGTTCTGAGTCATAGTGAATTTGTATAGGGTTTTCCCGGAGCAGCCGGTAGATTTGAACTGCTGACCATGTGGTTTGAAGTCCAGTGATGAACCTACAGCACCACACCAGGAGTCCTAATACTTATTGCTGTTGTTGTTTAGTGCCATTGAGTCAGTACCGAACCATAGCGACCCTGTATAGGGTTGCCAAGAAGCAGTTGATGAGTTTAAAACGTAGGCCTTGCAGTTCGAACGGACTTTGTGGTCCAGTGTGTTAACCCACAGCGCCACACCAGGACTCCTAAAATTATTAGCTGTGCCTAATTTTTTTAAAATTTCAATTTAAAAATTAAAAATTTTAAATTAACATTTTAAATATTTGTTAAACATTTGTGTAAAGTGTCTCAAAATGCTATGATAATTAAACATTTCAGGATTCCAGTATGATAGTTTGGAAGGGTCATCTAGCACATCTTAAAAACAGGAAGCTTGTCTGCCATACATTATGTGCAGTGACAGGTAACTCCACATTCAATAAGGCAGAACTTCTTAATATTTGTTTTAAATATTACCATTTTATTGGCCACACACACACGTTAAATCTGGATAATCCTCTTTTTGTGGGCACATGCAGAAAACCTAAGTAAATTTAATCTCTCTTTCACGTGAACAGTTTAAACATTTAAAGAAAACTGTCATCATTCCAACTTAGTAAAGTCTTTAAAGTCCCCTTTCTCCAATTTATTTATACTATTATCGTTAGACGCTTCACTACTCTTATTTTTCAATTCCTTTTTAATACGAGGGTATATTTTAAAAAAGCATTCCTATTAGTATTTCAGTTCATACATGCACATTCATATCCCCACACCAATGACAGACTTCAGTTCTCAAATACCTCTAATAAAGTAAGCATCTCTACAGAGTGTGGTCCTTATATTTAAAGACACCAAAGTTTTACAGCATAGCATTCCTAAATTCAAATCAACTAGTTGATCTGATGTTAAACCAATAATTTGCCAATTTATGCTAACACTGGAAGAAACTTTACTGTTCAGCCAGTTCCCAGGTAACAAAGGAGATCCATCTATAAGGGTGTCTTTTAATCAAATGATAGGTAAGTTGTGACAGGTGCCTAAGTTTCTTGTTTGGATTTACTTTAAAGTGCAAAAAAGGCTCAAAGCTGATTCAATGCTATAAAAGCTGTAGGTGAATAAGATTGTGATAAAGAATGTGTTGCTAGGGTTTGGTTAGGCCATTTCAAAGTGAGGGAAATTTACATCAAAGTAGCCTCTATGATGATATTCTGGTGTGGCATAGTGGGTTAACGTGCGGGAGTGCAAGGTCGGTTTAAACCCCAATGTTCAAGTTCACAAGCTCCTCCTTGTAACTCTATACAGGTTCACTATGGATCAGAACTGACTAAATGGCACTTAACAACAATAACAACAGAGGGCAACCTGTAGTTATTTGTAAATCAGACATTCATAATTCCTATACTTACACAGAAGTCATAGTGAGTTGACAAACTGGACTCCAATTGGGGACAATCATTTTCCAAGTGAGACGTGTATATCCCAAAAGATTGAATGAGGCTTTTTTTTTTTTTTTTTATGTTTTATTGTGAATTATGTGATAGTTTACATGGGAGAACATTAGTTTTACATTCATCCTATCGTATATCATTTCATTGCCATGGGTACAATCCCCTCCATGAATCATCAACCAACCGAAGGGTATACCCTGAAAGCCTGTCCCTTGGTCATCAACACACAGCCCCTCTCCCTCTCTGGGTCTAGAGTCCCCAGCCACTCCATCTCTCCACATCATCGTCTCTGCTCCATCTCTGGCATCACTGTTTCTCTGGGTAGGGTCTCACACTCCGCTCTTCTCCCTTGATGGTTCCAGGGAACTCCGCTTCTGGACTGCAAAGTCAACCACTCCCCTCCTTTGGCTACCAAATGTCTACCTTTACATTTCCAACCCTTGCAGTTAGTCCTGATAACAATTATTAACCATTGTACCACAAATGAACTATCCCCATCTCCTTTCATTAACCCCTCCCAGACAATTTGGATACCACTCAGTGGAGATTCTACCTTGCTCCATGCCCTCTGGATCTAGGCTCCCTCTTGAAAGCTTGTAAACCAGTCACTTACTGTTTTTGTAGCCCCACCTCCCCCACCCACCCCCACTTTGGGTAGCCAATGTCCAAGTTGCCCATCCCTGTCTACTTTGCCTATGGAGGAGGTGGGAATGATCCTCACTATAAAGATTTGTTCCCTCTTTTGAGCAACTACATCCATAGGTGTAGGTCAAGTTCATCAAATTGTGTCAGATTACTCTTTTTATTCCTTTTTTTTTAGTCTAGTTGAGCTCTGATCATCCAGTCAGTGAAGCCAGGTTGAGTAGGTATTATCTGCAAGTGTGGGTGTCTTTGTTGTGCATATGCCTTCTCTTCTTAGCAGCTGGACACTTCACTCTCCACTCTAGTCCTCTGTGGCTATGTCACTGACTCTGGGCCCAAGAGTCCCCAGGTCTTGCCACACTGCTGGCCAACCAGGT
>NW_006408639.1:5352237-5365378 GCF_000296735.1 Chrysochloris asiatica | reverse complement strand
CATATATCTACTTGTGTTATGGCTCATATTTCTTGTGGGTAAATACCAAGTAAAAGAATTGCTGGATCATAAGGTATTTCTATTTCCAACCTTCTGAGGAAATGCCATATTGCTTTCCAGAGAGGTTGGACCATTTTGCAATCCCACCAGCAATGCAGGAGCGTCCCAGTCTCTCCACAGCCTCACCAGTATTTATTGTCCTCTACATTTTTTATCTTTGCTGTTATTGCTGGTGTGAGATGATATCTCATTGTTGTTTTATTTGCATCTCTCTGATGACTAGTAATCATGAACATTTCTTCATATGTTTGTTGGCTGCCTGGATCTCCTCCTTGTTTAAGTGTTTGTTAATGTCCTGTGCCTGTTTTTTAATTGGGTTATTTGTCTTTTTCTTGTAGAGGTGTTGTAGTTTCCTATCTATTTTAGAAATGAGTCCCTTGTCTGATGTGTTATTGCAAAAGATTGTTTCCCATTCTGTGGGTTCCCTTTTTACTCTTTTGGTGAAGTCTTTCGATGCACATAAGTTTTTAATTTTTAGTATGTGCCACTCATCTATTTTGTCTACTGTTGTTTGTGTAGTTTTCAAAATGTTTGGTAGTCTGTGTATTTCCTGAATTAAAGCTCTCACATTTGTCCCTATTTTTTCATTGATTGCCTTCATAATTCTGGATTCACATTTAGGTATTTAATCCATGCTCAGTTGGTTTTTGTATAAGGTGTGAGGTAAAGATGTTGTTTCAATCTTTTGCATATAGTTTTCCAGTTCTGCCAGCACCATCTGTTGAAGACACTATCACCTTCCCATGCGATATATTTAGGTACTTTGTCAAAAATCAGTTGGCTGATTTTTGTGGAGGGGTTAATTTCTGGATTCTTGATTCTGTTCCATTGATCAATGTACGTTTCCTTGTACCAGGACCAAGATGTGTTGACAATGTGTAATAAATTTTGAAGTCAGGAAGTGAGAGTTTTCCAACCTTACTCTTTTTATTAAGCAGTGTTTTGCTTATCCGGGGTCTCTTTCCTTTCCACATAGTTTGGAGTTGTTTTTCCCATCTCCTTGAAGAATGTCATTAGATGAATGATTCTTAAGAACACGCACTGCATGAGTGAGTGGCACACAACACCGGACTCCCAGGTCATCACGTCTTCCACCACAACACAACCTTCTGTATAAGGTTATGTCCAACCAAGTTGTTACAGACTTGGAAATGAGCATAAATTGCTACAATTTGATGAACTTGACCTGTACTTATGGATGTGGTAGCTCAAAATACCAACAGAGAGGGAAGGAGCCTTCACATCAAGTGTCAATCCTAACCCCTCTATATACAGGGTAGAGCTGGATGGGCAACTTAGACATGGCTAATTACACTTAGACATGGCTACCTAAAATGAAGGCTTGATAATGGCGCAGAGTGACTGGCTTACAAGTTTTCAAGAGGGAGTTCAGTTTAAGAGTGTGCAGGGTATGATAGAGTCCCCACTGAATAATTTTCATTGTGCCTAGATGGGTCTGGTGAAAAGAGATGGATGTAAGATTCTTATGATTCAATAGTGAGTAATTGTTATCATGACTAATTGCTACTGTCACAACTGTAAAGGTAGAAGGTTTGTAACAAAAATGGGCAAGTAGTTAATTTTACAGTACAGAAACAGAAAACCCTAGAACCATCAAGGGAGAAGAGCACAAGCAGAATCTGTGACCCTATCCAGAGTAGGAGCAACACCAGAGATGGAGGCAGAGATGGGGATGTGGAGAGAGGGAGCAGCTGAGGACTGTAGACTCATGTAAAGAGAGGGACTGAGAGCTGGCAGGTAGGAGGCAGGCTTGCAGAATGTGACATTTTGTTGTTTAAATCATTAGATATTCCTAAGTGTGTATATCTCCCCACTCCCACCCCCACCCCCCCAAAAAAAGAAAAACTGATAGATTGGAAGCAAATACTGTTGAATGATGATGCACAGAGGAGATTGTAATCATTGTAGTGAAACGATGGTGTAAAGCCAATGTTCTCCCATGTAAACTATCAGTCAGTTCACAATAAAAAACAAATGAACAAACTTTTAACAGACTTTTCCAGCCATATGTTCCTCTCATATACCTGTTTTCCAGACAAATTGCTATTTCTACATGTTAATTTGCTGTATATTGCCTCTCCTACCATAGTTTTGTCCTGGGTCTCTACCTTATTGCTGTTACTGTTACATGCTGTTGGGTCAGTTCTGACTCATAGCAACCCTGAATAGGGTTTCAGAGGCTGGTGATTGTGGACCAGTGACCTTGAGCTTGTAGAACAACGCATTAACCCACAAAACCTTATATAAATGAAATCTAATTTTTGAAGATTACGTCAACTGTCATCTTCCACAAAAATATTTGTAGATGCCACACATTTTCACCATGATGCAACTTGTTAAGCACTGAATGATCTACTTTGTAAACTGGAAAGGTTGGCAGTTCAAAACCAACCAGTGGAGCCTTTGAAGTAGGGTCAGGCAAACTGTTTCCGATAGGTCACAGCTCTGTGGAACAGTTCTCCTCTGCACACATAGGATCAGCATGAGTCAGAGTCAGCTTTATATAATTAACAACAACAAATGCACCCCCACAGCAAGTTTGACACCCCACTTTGTGCATCATGTGTACTGACTCTGTGCTTACTAAATTAAAATAGCAGACAGAGGTTTCTGGTAACTAGCAAAATGTTGCTTTATCAATACTGTCCATAACTTAGTCTTTAATTAACTTTAAAAAAACCCTAAACAACTGGAATTGTTATTCTACCTGTCCTTTCAATTTCTCCCAGATGTCCAGTATTTCTGAAATACTATTCTAAATGGTTTCCACAATAACACCTGAGTGTTCTTGATTTTTGTTTGCTTTGTTTATGAAAGAGCTCGCTGTGAGCTTTAATCTATTGGGAACTAGTTACGTGTTCCTCTAACTAGGAACTACCACTTAGAGGGGCTTGGTGCTCCCTGATTCTGGCTGTACTTAGTTTAGGATTCAGTGCTACTGTATGCATACTGCTTTATTTTTCCATTTTATATACTGAGAAAATAATTTGCCTTAATAAAGCAGATAGCGAAGACAGGCCCTTTTTGGCTTCTTGATTGGAAGGGAATGGTGTCTTGTTTAAAGAACTGAATCAGGTAGCAAGAAATTTTGAGTATCCATTTTAGCCCATTTTCATTTCCTATGTAACACTTTCCAGATTCTCTGAATAGGATGAAGGCAGTGTTTAGATTGCAAATGAGCCTTTCTCATAAGAGACAGGGGCCTGGCCTGGCGCTGGGAGATAAGCACTAGGCTGTTACTCACAGGTTGATGGTTCAAACACACCAGGCACTCCTACACAAGGTCACTATGAGTTAGAACCAACTCAACAACATTTCACAACAAAAACAACATTAATAAATAAAGGAAAAAATAACAACCCTAAGAGAAGGCTTTTGATTAGAACATTTTGGATAGAGTGGAAGAAATGGTGGAACAAACTTCAACATCATAAAAAAGACCAGGAATATTGGTCACATAGAGACTGAAGAATCCTGAGTCTACAGTCTGTGGTTACCCTTCAGGTTGGAACTGACCTCACCCCCATAGCTCAGTTTTCAGCCAAGTAATTTACACGTATCTGGGATGGTGGGCACTAGTGAGGTACACACACCATAGAATGGTTAACCATTCAAGAAAAAAAAGGCAACATCTATCTAAGGAAAAAAATTTGAAGAGTTGGGAATAAAGGAGGAATGGAAATGAGAAAATAGGAAGGAAGTGGGATAAGTGATTTTGCATGGAAGGGACTGGAATCATTGGGATGAAATAAAGTATATGATTTGCTGAATGTAAAACTGATGATCTACTTGGTAAACCTTCACTCAGTTCACATGAAAAAGCTTTTGTTTTTATAAAAAAAAAGCTGTTTAATTCTAATTCCAATTAAATTTGATTACTGACAATATATCATGCATAATCTAACCAAAAGAAAGAAAATATTCATGAGAGGCGATCAACATATATCTGTACAACTCCACTGTGTTGTTCATTTCATTACTTACAAAATTCACAACATTAACTAAGATGCTAATGTGTCAAGGCATTATCTCTGTAATTACTTTTGAGGGAAATGGCTACTCCTTTCTTCCTTTATTCAAGTGTTTTGATAATGATTATCAAATATGGTGATGCAAATAATTTTCACATGTTTGTCTTAGCACACGTTTAGGCATCATTCTGAGCATCTTTGATTATTTAAAATCAATCATCAACATCTGTTATAGTTTTGGCAAAATAATGAGTAAGAATGTTTATGCGTGTGTGCCGGTTCACACACACGCAAACATTATATACATACATGTGCCCATAGTCTGACTCCTGCTTTCTTCTGCCATCCACAAATAGTTTGTATTTTCTAACTGAAATCCTTTCCTACTTGAAAAGTTATACCGGACTTCAAAAAAGGTACAGTTCTTCTATTGATAAGTATCTCCATTAACTGAAGCCTTTCCCTGCTTCTCAAGGTAGCAACACAAAATCTTACCACATATTCCACAGACTCTGGAATCAAAAAGGAAGGTGACAGATTCAGCTTGCTCTTTTCCTTGCAGATTAATTTTTTGGTATCCCCAGATATTTCTTTTGCTCCTCCCTTAACAACTCACATATGTATACATTTTGCTTCCTTTTGCTTTTTACCTTGCCTAACTTGGTGTGGCAATGAATAAAGAAGACTGTAAAATGATTGATCGATTTGAGGATAGCAAAAGTACCATGGACCATCAAAAGAACAAACAAGTCTGTGTTGGAAGAAATACATCCAGAATGGTTCTAAGAAACCAGTATAGTCAAACTTCTTCTATCATATCCTGACATAATATCAGTAGGGACCAGACCCTTGAGAAGAACACCATGTTCAGCAAAAAAGAGCAAGATCCTCAAATGAGATGGACTGGCCCAGGGGCAGCTGCAAGGAGCTCAAGCATAGGAATGATTGTGAGGCTGGCGGAGAACCAGGCAGTGTTTCCTTCTGTTGTGAATAAGATAGCTATGAGTTAGTATCCACTCAACGGCATCTAATGACAATCTTGGTTTGTCACTGTTGGATAAACATTGGACTTGCTAACCACAAGGTAAGAGGTTCAATCCCATCAAACATTACTCAGACACCCTATATAGGGTTGTTACGAGCTGGAACCGATTTGATGGCACACAACAACACATAGCAATAGCTTGTCTTAATCTGTCTTTCTCTATGATATGGAAAGCAGGAATTAATATCTTTAGATTTTTTAATGTTTGGACACTATCATGAGAAACTTGGTTATTAATGCTATCTTTGTTGGCACAGTGTGTTAATCATTGGACTGTTAACATCAAGGTCAGCAATTCAGACCCATGAGTCTCTCCATAGGAGAAATATGAAGCTATCTGCACCCATAAAGATTTATAATCTCAGGAACCCCATACAGAGTCACTATCAGTTAAAGCCCACACTGTCCCACTGTACTCTAGATGTAAAACTTCCCACATATGCCCTGGTGACTTCAGCTCCACTGCCCAACCATATGGTTCTTACTTCTGTGTCTTTGATAATGCCTCTTCCTGGATTTCTTGGCACAAAATTTCTACAAGCTTACTTAGTGTTTTGGAATCCTCTTGAGGTGATGGGGGTTAATGCTCTGGACTACAAAGTCGTTTGAACCATAAGGTTGGCGGTTCAAGCTCACCATGCTCTCACCATAAGGTTGGCGGTTCAAGCTCATCATACTCTCCTCGGAAACCCTATAGAGAGTCTCTAAGGGTCGGAATAGACACTACAGCAATTCAAAATAACAACAACTTAGTGTTTGCCCTTGAATAACAACCCATTTAAGTTATTAAAAATTATCTCATAAAGCAATTATGCTTTTTCTTCATCATCAGCTGTCAAGAGATTTCCATATTTCACTGAAATCTATACTTTATTCGTTTAGGCACCCAAGCTTGAGGATTGAGGTTATTGTTAATTTCTCCCAAGGTGTAGTATTGCTTATTCTCTCTGCTCCCATCACCCACGTTCTAAAATTCACTGAGTTCTTCCTTTGTGATTTTGTCAGTCTATCTAATGTGCTGTTAGTGAACATTCACTAACATTCTATGGAACCTACTAAGTGCTCAGAATCCTTAGGTGATACCAATGGTTTGTCTGCTCAGCTGCTAATGGAAAAGTTAGGACTTGCAATCCACCCACAAGTGCTGATAACATACTTTGATGCTAACCAAAACGTTTATATTTCCATCCATGCAGAGGTATCGTGAAACATAGGCCTGGTCATCTACTTCTGAAAGATCACAGCCATAAAAATCTTACGGGGTTACAATTCTACTTTGTTCACATGAGGTTGCCATGAGTCCAAGTCAACTTGATAGCAAAGGTATTTCTCAGTATGCTTCAAGAGTTCTCTGCAATATCTAGATTCATACAGGGAGAAAGAAAGAATGGAGGTTGCAGTGATTGTAGCAATGAAATCGTGTTGTTTGGGTTCTCTGTCATCTTTACAATAGCAGACTTTCTGCAGCAAAAATAGATGAAGGAGTGAAGTGGGTGAACTCCAAGTTGTCCCTGGATACCTCTAAAGACAAATGCATATAGATGTCCAGTGCTAATCCCCTATTCTCTGAGTCAAATCCCAGGAGACTAGGGCTCCTGCTGAATGGAGCTCTGTGCTAAGATGAATAAACTTGATTACACATGGACTCCCACAACTGCCACTCTAGCAGCCCTTATTATTTGTTTATTAAATGGTTTTCCTCTGGGTTTTATTTTAGAGGTTTGCTCCTGCATCTGAGTGCTTTAAGTGAACAGCTCTGTCTTCACCCAATGACTTTTCAAACGTAAGGTTAGGTGCTTAGCACTTTATTACAGCTGCAATACCATTAGAGTTCTACCCCTTTCAGCCCAAAATATATCCTCCCTTATTTTTCAAACTAATGGTAGCAAGCAAGCCATATGTTTTCTGCAACTGACAAAAAAGAGGTTTCCCAGAGCAATCAGGAGCAAAAAATAAACGATCGGGATTTATATATAGCTTGGCATGGACACAATCTAACTATGACCTTTCATGAAATTAACTTGTGTTAAAGTTGGTAATTTCTATTCTGACTCTCTTTATGTATGTTCACTTTAATAGTAACAGAATGAGTGTAAACGATTCTTTTCAAAGCCATTGTTGACACAGCAGAGCACAGTCAAGTGCTTTGATATCTTCTCGTTCCACCACATAACACTGGATGGCCTCCCTGTACCCTGACATGCTTTTCAGCCCAGAAAACACACCACTCACTCCCCAGAACACCAAACTGGGCAATATTTGATTTCTTCCAGTTGACTCAAGAGGCAATTTTGCCATTTAATTTATGAGAAGAAAAAGAACCACAAAGCATCTAAATGATGTCAGAGGTCTCATGCTGTGAGTTGATCTTGCCACCCTGAAACCAATTTGAAAATGTGTACCTTAATCTCCTGCAGAAATAAACCTTCTAGAACGTTCAACCTGACATCCAGCGAAATTTGTACTATATCAACTGTTGCCAGGCACACGGTTAAGAAGAAAAAGCAAATGCAGAAACTTAAGTCCTGTGCTCTAGATATTACTTTTTTGTTTTTACATTGTTTTTTTGCCAAGATTCTCTGCTGCTTGTTCCTTATTGAGATTCTGTCTCCCTTCCTGTACTCTTCTCTCTTTTCAACTTCTTTTCCTTTGGCCTTAAATCATATCTCCCATCAAACCTTTCAACCTGGGTTTATAGAGGACCTGTTTTGCTTATCTGGTTATTAGAGAGTCTCAGAATGTAATGGTAAGCTTTTTATTTGTCCAGGAGATAAACCAGCTGGCTGAGAGGACAGCTGGGTATGGTTAGTTCATGCCCAATCTTACCTTCTAGCTTCCCCACAGATTTTATCCGGAAATACTACTTCCAACATACTTTAACCTGCCATGGTGTTCAACTTGAAAATAAAAATGGTGCTGTTAAAGTGACATTACACAGCAAGAGAGGCTTTCCTACTGGCCCTAAGGTAGCATCATGCTTACTGGGAGTGGGTCCTACCCTGGTCACAGTGCATACTGGTCATTCATTTTAATGTCCTATATGTTGCCTCCATATTGCTGGGTTGAAATAGATGGAAACACCAATGTAGTCCCTTTTCATTTCACAACTCAATTCTACAGAGATAAATGTTAGAGTTGCCAACTTCAGTGTCTGTGCCTAACGGTATTCTGGACAGCCAGTCAAGATGGCGTATCCATTCACTGCAGGCTAATTAAGAGTTGAAGAAGGCCTCCAACTAACTGGCATCAGCACAGCCTCCCTCAGCACATATTTTTGCCCTTGGCGGTCTGAGAACAATTTGACACGTACTCTGGTAGACAGTACTGTGCTTGCTTCAGCAAATTTAAGGGATTCTATCCTGTGCCACCGACTGTCAATTAATTGTAAACCAAATGTCTTGGAGAGGTTGTATCAGGTATCCTCATACAATTACATTTGACAAATGGGGGATAAATAGTGTCATGAACAGTGAACACTCTTAAAATCCCAAGTTTACCTTCCATTTTACTTATTTGAGGAGGAAGGAGGAGAAGCTACAAGTTTGGGGAATTCTCATTAATTCTACGGATTCTGTCTGAAACCTTTATATGGAAAAGGTGTTTTTCTTTTGACTTAACTCTCATTTGCAAAATGTGTTTAACAATAGTGCACAAAAATGTCAGTAGGGAAAGCGATGGATACAAAAATTAGTATATGGTTTAATGTAATTTATTTATTACACTACTATTCCACTCTACAAAGTGAGACATCCAAGGAAAATGCCTTGTGATACCTCAACTCCGTATTTCCAAAAACCATTTAGCCAAAGTCGTCACATGCAACAGCTAGTGTAAAAGTCCTATGAGATTTTTCAAAAGTCAACTGAGCTTAACTGTGTACACAAATAATTCCCCAAATACCCTGAATCTGACCCTGAGTCGCAGCAGGTACTTACAGAGTTAGGAAACTAGAGCAGCTGACAGTGATACAGATTCTAGTTCCAGCTATATAATAAGTCAAGAAACTGCACGAGCCTCAATTTACCTATCTGTAAAATAGGTGCTTTGTAACCCTAACTTATTATTTCAATATCCCTGTACTCCCTCAAAGATTTTCATGAGTGCAATCATTATTTGACAAATTCTTTGTACTTTTATCCTTATAATTTATCTCCCCTCTGCTAATGGACAAATGAACCAAACATATTCAGTGAGCACGGATGATAATGTATTTAATTAACCTTGGATTAAGACAAATGAAATACATAAAATATTACAAAATTTTTCACTTTTCCCTGTATTTGGCCCTGAATATTTTTGACCTGTTATTAGTTATTAAACTATAGCACTTCTGAGAGGATTGCTGTTATGCATTTGCCTGCTCACCAGTCATTCTGAGTTTCAGCAGCCTGTAGCCATAAATACTCCAGTCGTAGGAACCCTAAGGGACAGTTCTGCACTGTTCTAGAAGGTCACTGTGAGTAGGAACTGGCTCAAAGGCAATAAGACTAGGGCTTCAGCCTATGAGTAGTTATGATAATCATTTAACTATCAGGAAGCTTCAAAAAGTTATCGGGAAAATTCCATTGTCTTTTCATGCTAGTTTTCCAGAAACTTTTTGAAGTCTTTTCCTATACCACTATTTCATGTCTGAATAAGTAAGCCAGTCACTTGTTGCCTTTATCACCCTCTCATTTTAGGTAAGGAGCTCTGGTAGCATAGTGGTTACGAATCAGGCTGCGAACCTTAAGGTCAGCAGTTCGAAACTACCAGAAACTCCACGGGAGCAAAAATGAGACTTTCTGCTCCCATAAAGATTTACAGCCTCAGAAACCCTGTACAGGGTCGCTATGGGTAGGAACCGACTGGATGGCATTTTACAACAAGAACATACTTCAAATTATTAGACAATGGACAAATCATACTGAAGCATTTGTCATGTCTGTAAGATGAGTGACACAATACACAGCAGAAGGAAATGTCTGATGAAATCTCCTATCGTCAGTGAAAGCAGAGCAAGGAAAGTTTTATCCCTCCTGTTTTCTCTTTCCATCTACTCTCGCCATCTCATGTCTACTCTCTTGGTTGATTGCTTTCTGTTTTATTGCAAGAGATATTAATACTCTATACCCATGAGACATATGGCTCCAAACTCACTAACAATCCAAAGAATGGTGCCAAGCAGTATGATGCAAGTCCATGCAATCAAACGAGGATCTGGTACATTTTAAAATACATTCATACCACCCTTCAAGTTAATTTCCAATCATAAACACATATGCTTTCTGAAGGAGACAAAGGCGTTGCATGATTGGTAATTTAGATTGGCTTTTTTGTATGTCTTTTCCAGAGTTCTGAATTTTCCTTATCACCCATGGTTGGTGTTATTGGTAAGATCCATTAAGACAGTTCCAAATCATGGCAACCCTGTATAGGGTTTTCCAAGTAGTAACTAATGCATTTGAGCCACCAACATTGTGGTTAGCAATTTAGTGCTTATCCTATAGCACACCACACCTGGATTTCATGAGTTAATTTAAAACACACTGGCTGATAAAGTGTTGATGCAAATTATGGTATATTATTTTTTCCTCTTCTTTTTAGTAGATGAACTGTACACTTAAAGGTATTCATTCTATTTACAAAGTTACGGAGTCCTAGTATGGTGCTGTGGGTTAATGTGCTAGACTGCAAGGTCAGTTTGAACTGTAAAGTCATTGGTTCAAGCTCACCAGCTGCTCCTTGAAAACCCTATATAGGGTCACTATGGGTCATAACCAACTTGATGGCACTTAACAACAACATTTACAAAGTTAATGAACTCTGTAAGTAAAAACACTTAGCATGACAGACTTCCCTCCTATCTCTCAACCTGTAAGGAGGAGGTGACCACAGCAGGTAATGCAATGCAAAAGACCATCCTTTGACACAAATTCTTCCCTATTCTTACATATCAGTTATCAATAGGAAATGAAAACAACCACAACAAATTCATCTCAAAGATTCTACATGGCCTGTGTGTGTGTGTGTGTGTGTGTGTGTGTGTATATATGTATTCAGCATTACAAAAACAACATGGAAGCCAGGTTTGGCTTCCTCTGCCTTCACAAGGGAGAAGGAGACTCAAACTCAAAATCGGCCCAAGGCAGAGGTCAGATATGCCTCCACTCTTTAACCTTCCTTGCCTTCTTCTGACATCACACATTCCTCCCACATACTGCTACATATCTGGATTCGATAATCCATTGCAATGGCTACACAGAACTGGTAGATGACACTTACAACTTTGGGACTTATTAAAGAAGTAAATAGGGTACAGTTCAGAATCAGATACAGCTCAGGAAGCAGTGGTTCTACAATCAAGAATGTCTCTTCTCTGCTGTACTGAAGCCACACCTCTCTCTTGTCTTTGGACTTTGTCATATGGTCCCCCTTAGCCTTTGTTGTAGTCAGTCTGTGCATACCGAAAGAGTACAATCTGCAAGCCAGACCCCTGCACATAGGCACAAACTTTTAATGTGGTCCTTGGGTCTAGAAGCCTACAGTTGCTGTCTCTCCATGCTGCTGCTGCCTCTGCTATAGCCTTTCTTGCTACCAATTTTCCAGGTAGGGGTCACAGGCACTGCTCTTGACTCTTCTTTTTTGATGGCCCTGGGATCAAAAGTTCTTGTTTCTGAGAGGACTCCTTTTAAACCAAGTGGAATGGCAAAACTAACCAAGTCTGCAGTTAGTGGCCTTTATGCATATTGTTGCTGTTAAGTGCTGTCAAGTGGGTTCTGATTCATAGCAACCCAATGCAAAACACAACAAAACTCTGTCCAATCTTTGCTGCATTTGAAAACACTGATTCTGCCACTGTATCAATCCATTAAGTGTTACAGAATACATTTTGGTTCACAGAAGCCTCCTAGTGTGGGGTATATTGTGACAGGAACCCTCACAAACAGACACAGTCCCTAATGGTGTAACACTTGTTTTCCTTTTTGTGTACTCACACACATATTTCTAATTCTAATATTAATATGTGTGTTGTTGTTAAGTGCCTTTACGTCAGTTTGACTCATAGCAAAGCAGTATAGGGAGGTCTGAGGAACAACTGATAACTTTGAACTGGTGACCATGTGATTCACAGTCCAGTGTTGATCCACAGTACCAGACCAGAAGTCTAATATTCACTTATAGGTAAGTATATATACATATGGAGTCCTGGTGTGGCACTGTGGGTTAATGTGCCTGACTGCAAAGCCGTTTGACCACCAAAGTCGGTGGTTCAAGCTGACCAGTCACTCCTTGGAAACCCTATACAGGGTCACTATGGGTAGGAACAGACTCAATGACACTTGACCACAACAACAATATATATGTATATACATTTGTTGCGGAGTCCTGGTGTGGCATTGTGGGTTAATGCGTCAGACTTCAAAGCCGTTTGAACTGCAAGGTCGGTGGCTCAAGCTCATCAGCTGCTCCTTGGAAACCCTATACAGGGTCTGGATATGGGTCAGAACTAACTCGATGGCACTTAACAACACGTTATATACTGCGGAGTTGGTTCCAACTCACAGCAACCCTGTTTAGGGTTTCTGAGGAGCAACTCCTGGATTTGAACTGCCTTTGCAATTAATAGTTCAGTAGTGCCTATCCTACAGAGTCACACCAGGATGCTGTTATTATTGTTGTTAGGTGCCATAGAGTTGGTACCGACCCATAGTGACCTCATGCACAGAAGAACAAAACACTGCCCGATCCTGGGCCAACCTAATACTGTTGCCATGCTTGAGTCCATCAATGCTGCCACTTAGCCAATCCATCTTGTTGGGGCTCTTCCTCTTTTTCTCTGACCCTCCACTTTACCAAACATGATATCCTTCTCCAGTGACTGCTCCCTCCGGACAATATGTCTGAAGTATGAGAGATGAAGTTTGGCCATCTTGGCCTCCAAGGAGCACTCTGGCTACACTTCTTCGAAAACAGATCTATTGGTTCTTTTGGAAGCCCATGGCACTTTCAATATTCTCCTCAAACACTATAACTCAAAAGCATCAATTCTTCTACGGTCTTCCTT
>NW_006408639.1:5350907-5352137 GCF_000296735.1 Chrysochloris asiatica | reverse complement strand
TTCACTCTCCACTCTAGTCCTCTGTGGCTATGTCACTGACTCTGGGCCCAAGAGTCCCCAGGTCTTGCCACACTGCTGGCCAACCAGGTCTCCACCCGAGTTCACAGGAGTCTATTGAACGTTGTAGGGCTTAGCTCGCAGCTTCATTGTTGTTTTTACTTCATTTCCCCTTATTGGTGATGAATGTGGTCAGCAATCAGAGCACATGTCTGTTTATGTATTCCCATTGAATCTTAGTCTTGGAAGGATGTTTGCCCTGAGGGGACCCAACCACTTTCCTTGATGTCTCTTGGGCATGCAATGTTCTTTTTCTTATAGTACTCAGTTGGACTGCCATTATTGTTTTGTATTTTTCCTGTCGGTCTTTCTTTCAAGAAGTATTTTATATATTTTTCGCCACTCCAGACTAGTCTGCTTGTCCTTTCAAGTGGAAATTCCCCTCCTCAGAAGATTCTGGATGCTGTTCAGGATTCCACTGATGTAATGCAGAGGCTCTGCACGAAGCCTCCTTCACTGGGGACATTGTAGCACCATTTTAAGTATTCCAATCATTTATAGGCAGAAGACGGACTTACAATCTTTCTATGGTGATATTTCTGGCTATTCCTTTCTCTACCCCTCAAGTGCTATTTTATAATGATATGTCAAGGAAACCAAGATTCAAAAGAAAATGTTATTTTCCCCCTTTTGCCCATTCCAACCATGTTTCAATCCCTGCATCCCAGAGCCCTGTTGTTCCAAGGTTGTGCATACATCATTATTTACCTCTGTTCCACTTAGTCCATGCAAATCTTCCTAATTGTTTTCCCATCCGCCTTGTTTTTCCATTCCCCTCCCCCTTCTTGTGTATTGCCCCCCTCCCTAGCACCCAAACTATCCTGTGTCTAATCCCTGCCCTGTGGTCCATCTTCCCCTCCCTTCCCTCACCCCACCCCTTACATCCCGGTAACCAGCAAAGAATCCCTCTCCCCAACCCTCCTACTTTAGTATGGGTTCTTTTTCTTAGTCTTTTACAGTAGTGGTCCTATGCAGTAATTCTCCTTTTGTGACTGACTAATTTCACTGAACATAATGTCCTCAAGGTTCATCCATGGTATGTGACAGCTTAAAGCTTCCTTGTTGTTCTTCAGGTAGCATGATATTCCATTGTGTGTATGTACCACAGTTTGTTTATCCATTCTTCAGTTGATGGGCACTTAGGCTGTCTCCATCTTTTTGCTATTGTAAATA
>NW_006408639.1:5339002-5344739 GCF_000296735.1 Chrysochloris asiatica | reverse complement strand
CTGCTGCTTCCATTGAGTGTTGATAGTTGATCCAAAAAGAATGAAGTCCTTGACAACTTCAATCTTTTCTCTGTTGATTAGAATGTTGTTTATTGGTCCAGTGGTGAAGATTTTTGTTTTCTTTACATTGGGATGTAATCCATACCGAAGACTGTGCTCTTTGATCTTTATCAGTAAATGTTTTAAGTACTGATCAGTAAATGACTTCAGCAAGCAAGGTCATATCATCTACATACAGTGGGTTGTTAATGAGTCTTCCTCTAATCCAGATGCCACATTTTTCTTCATACAATCCAGTTTCTTGGTTTATTTGCTCAGCATACAGGATGAATAAGTATGGTGAAAGAATACAACTTTGTCGTATACCTTTCTTAATTTTAAACCATTAAGTGTTCCCATGTTCTGTTCAAGCAACTGCTTCTTGATCCATGTACAGAGTCCTCATGAGCACAATTAAGTGTTCCGGAATATTCATACTTTGTAATGTTGTCCATAGCTTGTCATGATCCACACAATCAAGAGAGCATTTGCGTAGTCAATAAAGCACAGGTAAACATCTTTCTGATATTCTCTGCTTTCATGCAAGAGCCATCGGAATTCAGCAATGATATCCCTCATTTCATGGCGTCTTCTGAATTTGGCTTGAATCTCTGAAAGTTCTCTGTCAATGTGTGCTTGTAACCATTTCTGCATTACCGTTATTAAAAGTGTACTCACATTTGATATAAAAGATATTGTCTGATGATTTCCGCATTCCATTGGGTAACCTCTCTTTGGAATGGGCACAAATATGGATCTTTTACAATCAGTTAACCACATAGTTGCCTTCCAGATTTCTTGGCAGAGATGAGTGAGTTCCTCCTGTGCCACCTCATTTTCTTGAAAGATTTCAATTTTCATTCCATCAATTACTGGTGCCTTGGTCTTTGCCAATTCCTTCAATGCACCTTGGACTTTCTCCTTCAGTATCACTGGCTCTTGATAACATTCTACCTTTTGAAACGGTTGAACGTTAATCATTTCCTTTTGGTACAGGGCCTCTGTGTATTCCTTCCATCTTCTCTTGAAGGATAAAATGCTCTATAATTTGATTTATTGTTTAGTGTCATAAATATCTTCAGTTTTTGCATTACTTTCATTAAATATTTTGAATTGGTCATACAATATGACATCAATTTAGGAAAATTGAAAGTTGTCAAAAATGAAACATAAAGCATAAACATCGATATCCTAGCCAATAGTGAGCTGAAATGGACTGGTATTGGCCATTTTGAATCTGAAAGTTATATGGTTTAATATGCCAGGAATAACAAAATTGAAGAGAAATGCTATCGTACTCATCATCACAAAGCTCATGTCAAGATCTATTTAGAAATACATTGCTGTCTGAGATAGGGTAATATTCAGATGCCTACAAGAAAGACCAGTTAATACAACTACTATTCAAATTTACACACTAATCACTGAAGTCAGTGATATTGAAATTGAAGAATTCTATCAACTTCTTCATTCTGAAATTGATCAAACATGCAATCAAGATGTATTGATAATTACTGGAAATTGGAATACAAATGTTAGAAACAAAGGGGAAGCATCAGTGGTTGGAGACTGTAAATATAGCCTTGGTAATAGAAATGATGCTGGAGATGGCATAATAAAGTTTTGCAAGTCCTATGACTTCAGTATTAAAAACACATTTTTAAAACAATATTAAAGAGGACTATACACATGGCATCACAAGATGGAATACGCAGAAATCAAATCGACTACATCTGTGTAGAAAGAAAGTGGAAAAGCTCCCTATTAACGGTCAAAACAGGGCCAGGAGCAGATTGTGGAACAGATATTTAATTACTCATATATAAGTTCAGCCTGAAGCTGAAGAAAATTAAAGCAAGTCCATGAGAGCCAAAATATTACCTTGCATGCATCCCACTTGAATTTAGATTTAAGCTCAAGAACAGTTTTGATGAATCAGACACTAATGTCCGAAGACCAAAAAAGGTGCAGGATGACATCAAGAACATGATACAGGAAAATACACAGAAAATCATTAAGGAGAAAAGAAAGAAGAAAAAAACCAATATGGATGTCTGAACAAACTCTGCAACTTGCTCTCCAGCATAGATATGCTAAAGAAAATGGAAGAAAGGAGGAGGTAAAATAGCTGAACAGAAAATTTCAAAGGGCAATTCTAGAAGACAAAGTCAAATACTATAATGAAATGTGCCAAAACCTGGTGTTAGGAAGCCAAAAGAAAAGAACACACTCAGCATTCCTTAAGCTGAGGGAACTGAAGAAAAAATGCAAACCTCGACTTGTGTTATTGAAGGATTCAATGGACAAAATATGGAATGATATAGAAAGCATCAAGAGAAGATGGAAGGAATACACAGTCACTGTACTAAAAGGAAATGGTCAATGTGCAACTATTTCAAGAGGAAGCATATGATCAAGAGCCAATGATAGTGAAATAAGAAGTCCAATGTACACTGAAGGCTTTGGCAAAGAACACGGCTCAGGGAAATGATAGAAAACATATTGAAATATTTCAACAAATCAATATGGCACTAGTGGCACTCACTTGTCTATGCCAAAAAATTTGAACGATAGTTACCAGGCCAATTGGTTGGAAGAAATCCATATCTGTGCCTAATTTAAAGAGGAGAGATACAATGGATTGTGGAAATCATTGGACAATATCATTAATATGCATGCAAATAAAATTTTACTAAAGATAATTTTTTAAATGGCTGCAACAGTACATTCACAGGAACTTCCAAACGTTCAAGCCAGATTTAGACGAGAACATGGAATGAGGGATACCACTACTGGCATCAGACTGATTTGGTTGAAAGCAGCACATACCAAAAATATGGCTACTTGTGCTTTATTGATTATGCAAAGGTTTTCTATTGTGTAGATCATGACAAGCTATGGAGAGTATTCCGAAAATGACTATTCCAGAACACTTAATTGTGAACACGAGAAACGTGTTCAAATGGAACAAGGGAACAGTGAATGGCTTAAAATAAGGAAAGGTGTGTGTCAAGATTGTATTCTTTAACAATGCTTATTCAATATACATGCTGAGCACATATTCCAAGAAGCTGGAATATATGAAGAAGAACACGGCATCAGGCTTGGAGGAAGACTCATTAACAATCTGCAACACGCATGTGATACAACCTACTTGCTGAAATTGAAGAGGGTTTGAAATACATATTGGTAAAGATCAAAGACCCCAGCCTTTGGTATGGGTTACATGTCACTGGAAAGGAAACAAAAATCCTCACTACTGGACCAGTAAATAACATCAAGATAAACGCACAAAAGTTGAAATTTTCAAGGATTTCATTTTGGTCAGATCAACCGTCAACACTCATGGGAGCAGCAATCAAGAAATCAAACAACAAATCTGTTTAGGCAAATATGCTACTCAAGACTTCTTTTACATGTTCAGGAGCAAAGCTGGCAGTTTGAAGATGAAGGTGCCATGATGTTTCCAATGAGGAACTCTGGTAGTGTAGCGGTTACAATTCAGCTGTGAAACTTAAGGTCAGTGGTTTGAAACTACAAGCCACTCCGCAGGAGAAAGATTAGGCTTTCTACTCCTGTAAAGATGTACAGCCTCGGAAACCCTGAACAGGGCAGCTATGGGTCGGAACTGACTCGACGACACTTAACAACAACAATATGTATGTGAAAGTTGGACTATGAATAAGGAAGATCATAGAAGAATTAACACACATGAGTTATGGTGTTGAAGGAGAATATCAAAAGTACCATGGACTGTGAAATGAACAAGCAAATCTGTCTTGGAAGAAGTACAGCCATAATGCTTCTTAGAAGCCACAATAGCGAGACTTCATCTCTCATACTTCAGATGTATTACTAGGAAAGACCAGTCTGTAGAGAAAAAACATCATGCTCGGTAAGGTGAAGAGTCCATGAAAAATGGAAGACGTCCTCCCCGCCATCCAATGAGTTATTTGACACAGTGGCAACAATAATGGGCTCAATTGTAGCAATGATTGTGAGGTTAGTGTACGACCAGAAAGTATTTCATTTCATCATTCATATGGTCTCTATGAGTCAGTATGACTTGATGGCACCTAACAACTGCGACAACATCTCAGATCTACCAACGTTAAATCTAACCCTCCTGTCGTATTTAAGAGACTTCTGTGAGTTAAGCGATGATATACCTTAGAGATAAGGAACTCTGATAGCATGGTGGGCTGCTAACATAAGGTCAGAAGATCAAGACTACTATGGGAGAAAAATGAGGTTCTCTGCTCCTGTAAACATTTACAGTCTCAGAAACCCAATGCAGCATGGGTACGCATAGGAACCAGCTCAAGGGTACATCATCACCACCACAGTCGTCTGTGGTCCTCATTGACCATGATACTAGTATCAGTACAGTTTATGGAAATATGTAGAGTACAGTGCAATAAATTTCACACAGAGTCAAATTCTTCCCTCAAATTTACAAATCCATCATACAATTTTACATACTCTCAATACAGGTTCCAGTTGGATGATAGGACTTAAATATATACTAGTCACAAAATGTAGTCCTGGTGTAGCACTGAAGAATAATGCACTGGGCCTCAAGGTTGATTTGCACTTCAAGGTCAATGGTTCAAACTCTCCAGCTGCTCTTTGGAAACCCCAAACAGGATCTTGAGTTGGAATTGACTCAGTGACACTTAATCACAACAAAATAACACTAAATACTGAGGAAATCCCATTTGATGGATATTATTTCTTATTTAATTATATGGGTAAATAAAGTGAGATATAGAGACGTTAAGTAACTTTTGTAAGGTCACACAAGACTCAGCCCGGAGCTAATCAAGTATATGGTACAATCCTAAAGTCTGGGTTTCAGCATTATGTTATACAACTTCTGCTTAAATTATATCACATGATATACTTCTGGGATACAGAATGAAGAGATTTATATTCCCTGAGCTTAAATAATTGCAAGGCTTTGGTGTTAATGAAAATACATTTCCTTTTCAAGTTTCAACTTCGACATGACCTCACCTGAATAAGGCTCACCTGTTTTAAAATATGTATTTGAGGACACTAATCCTTTCAGCATTGGACATTGACTTTCAGGGCAAGGTCTTTAAAAACAGGGAATTAAGTAAAAATTGGCCTTAGCTTCCGAAATCAAATATCAACACCAGTCAGTCATTGGAGAGTAATGATAATGATTTTAGCTCTATGAGTCTGAGTCAGTCTAAAAGTAGGAGGATTAGACTTAAAAACTGGGATGAAAGAATGTATTTGAGTAAACTTTTCACCCACTTGAACTTTGTAGATTTGAAATTTACTCATAGATCTAGACTATTTTTTAAAAGGTTCCCCTGGTATATAAATGTCACTTTTGAGTTATGTGGCGGTAGATGTGGGTATGAACTGCTTCACCCTTAAATCCTGTCCTACCTGAGAGTCCTCTGGACAGTTCTCTAAAGAAAATGAGGTTTCAAGTGCCAGCTACTGCCACTTGCGTCTTTTGTCACTGCTTTTCCTCATGACATAGATAATCCACTCATTGTTCTTGCTTGGCACTAACAGCAAAACAGTGGGCTTGCTCTTAGAAGAAGAGAATTCAAAAACACAGCCTCCGGAGAAGGGAACATTTTTTTTCATGCTGCCAGGCTGTCAGACACCTCCAGATTAGCCCTCAGATCTGTTTCAAATTATTCTGCAGTAATTTAAT
>NW_006408639.1:5316113-5338237 GCF_000296735.1 Chrysochloris asiatica | reverse complement strand
CCAAACTTTGTCTCTCATACTTCGGACATACTGTCAGAAGGGACCAGTCACTGTGGAAGGATATCATGTTTGGTTAAGGTGGAGGGTCAGAAAAAAAGAGGAAGATGGATTGGCCCAACAAGATGGATTGGTCAAGTGGAAGCACTGATGGACTCAAGTGTGGCAACAGTGGTTGGCCCAGGATCGGGCAGTGTTTCATTCTGCTGTACATAAGTTCGCTATGAGTCGGTACCGACTCAATGGCACCTAACAACAACAACACATCCATAAGTGTAGGTAAAGTTCATCAAATTGTAGCAGGTTACTCTTTTTTCCCCCTTCTTCTTTCTTCTTCTAGTTGGGTTCTGATCATCCAGCCAACGAAGCCAGGTCGAGTGGGTACTATCTGCAAGCATGGCTGTTCTTGTGAATCTTCCCTCACTGCATATCAGCTGGATGCTTCACTCTCTGCTCTAGTCCTCTGTGGCCATGTCACTGTCTCTGGGACCAGAAGTCCCCAGGTCTTGCCGTACTGCTGGCCATCCAGGTCTCCATCCGGGTCCATGGGGGTCTATTGAATGTGGTCAGGCTTAGCTCGCAACTTCATTGCTGTTTTTACCCCCTCTTCCCTTATCGGTGACCAATGTGGTGACCAGCCAGACCATATGCCTGCTCATGTATTACCCTTGAGTCTCAGTCTTGGAAGGGGGTTTACTCTGAGGGGTCCCGATCACTTGACTTGATGCCTCTTGGGTGAACAGCTTACTTTTCTTATAGTAATCAATCACACTGCCACTATTGTTTCAGATTTTCCTGCCAGTCTTTCTCTCATGAAAACATTTGGTAGCTATTCCTATTTAAAATGACCCCAAGAAAAGAACCAGGAAAGACATCAAACTATCCAGCTCCCATTCTTGTTTTTATATAGATAAGGCGCTTTACACATGAGGCAAAGTTTTGAGAGTATAAATTACTTAAAAAAGATAGGATATGTTGTGATATGAAGATACCCATCTGAGATACACAAATCTTTATATACAGCAAATACCTAAAGCATCCCAAATTTTAGTCCATATTTAGATCTAATTCTAAATATATTTCTAAGAAAGAAATGGAAAAAGTTCTTTCTTATTTAATTTCAGTCCTTCGAGAATGAAATGGCAGCTTTTCACAAACACTTCTAAGGTGACAGGGCAGAAGCAAAGAAGACAGAGTAACCAATTAAAACTTCTGAGGAAATTTAGATGAAAGTATGAAATAGGACCAAAGCTCTTAGGTCAATGCCCTCTGCTGCATATCAGTGCCCAGAGACTTGTAATGACCAGAAAGAATCAAAAGTTCACCTCAGCAATGTATGGCTAAGAGCACTCTTCAACTCGGTTTTCTGGAAGAGGTGCCATCCCTTAGCTCACCCATGCTGCTGCTGGAAGCAACTGCATTCTCACAGAATTTCAGAAATGGAACAAATCCTAAGACTCGTCATTCTTATCTTCAAAATTGTCTGGGACACAAGCTGAAGTTCTGAGAAGTTAATGCCACATGCCAAGACCACAAAGACAGTCAGCAGTGAACGAAGATTCAAATCCTGCTTCTACAGTGCTTGCAACAATTTTCAAGGAATGGGTTTATTTCCTTTATTCTGTCCTATTGGTAGAAGTCCCTGATTGGCACAATGGTTAGTCAGTCTGCTACTACCCAAAAGGCTGGCAGTTCAACCCCAATCATAAGGGACATGGAAAAAAGGCCTGGTAATTTATTTATTAAAGATCAACCACTGAAAACCCTGAAAAGCACTGAAAACCCTAAAAAACTCTTCAATATCTTCAGTATACTTCTTAGATCTTGAGTCCCTATCCCTTTTTTTCCCCAGGAGGGAATAATTATATATATTTATATATATATAATCTTATTCCCATAGACATATACCAAAATGGGTATATGTGTATTTAAGCAAACATTTAAGAAGGCAGACTTAAAGAGAATGTCTATTTTCTAGTTCAAAAAATAAAAGCAAGGACTGGGGTAATTGTATAGAGACTGCATTGATTACTGTATGAATTTTACAGTCAGTCATATTTCCATTTAAACTTGTGTTTTCAGTAAATCAAATTTTGTTTTCCTTTTTTTATATTTTGTTGTGAATTATGTGATAGTTTACATGGGAGAACATTAGTTTTACATTCATCCTATTGTATATCGTTTCATTGCCATGGTTATAATCCCTTCCATGCATCATGAACCAACCAAAGGGTATATCCTGCAAGCCTGCCCCCTACACTACCCTCCCCCACCCCCAGTATTCAGCACACAGTCACTCTCCCTCTCTGGATCTAAAGTCCCCAGATGCTCCATCTCTCCACATCTTCGTCTCTGCCTCCATCCCAGGCATCACTGCTTCTCTGGGTAGTGTCTCGCTCTCTGCTCTTATCCGTTGATGGTCCCAGGGACCTCCACTCCTAGACTGAAAAGTTAATCACTCCCCTCCTTGCTATAAAACATCTACCTTTACATTTCCAACTCTACCAAACAGTCCTGATAACAATTATTCACTACTGTATCACAAGAGACCTATCCTCAGTAAATCAATTTTTTTGAGAGTGGGATATATTCATGTGTGGGTTTTTCCCCCCCTCCTAGTTGTTGTTGCCAGGGGCTGTCAAGCTGACTGGAACTCCTATGGACTACCAAAACACTGCCCAGTCTACATCATCCTCACAGCTGTTGCTATATTGGAGTCCATTGTTGCAGCCATTTTATCAATTCAACCTGTGTGAGGTCCCCCTCTTTTTCACTGACCTTCTACTTGATCAAGCATGATGCCCTTCTCCAGTGACAGAATCTTCATGATAACTCATTCAAAGCACATGAGACAAAGTCTTTCTTTCTACACTTCAAAGAAACATTCTGGCTCTCATTCCTCTAAGACAGATAGATAAAAATTATTTTTCTGTCTTTCTTATTCATTGTCCAGCTTACACATGCATATGAAGTGAGGGAAAACAACAAAGCTTGCATCAGGTGTATGTATCTCAGTTCTCAAAGTGCTGTCTTTGCTCTTTGACATTTTAAAGAGGTCTTTTGAAACAGATTTGTACAAAGCAGTATGCCGTTTGATTTTTTGACTGCTGCTTCCATGGACATTGATTATGGATCCAAGAAACCAGAAATCCATGAGAACTCTAATCTTTTCTCCATTTTTCATGATGGTGCTTACTGATGCAGTTGTGAGGATTTTGTTGTCTTTATGTGGAGGTGTAATCCATACTGAAGGTTGTAGTCTTTGATCTTGAGCAGTAAGAGCTTCAGGTCCTCTTCGTATGTCAGTCACATGTTCTACTTTGCCAAGAATGACAAATTAAAGAATAGCATCACATTCATATCTGTAAGAATATTTCAAGATCTATCATGAAGCACAATACTAACAATGATAGGATAATAGCTGTATACCTAACAAGGTAGACCAAGGAGCTCTGGTAGCGTAGCGGTTACGAATCGGTCTGCTAACCTCAAGGTCGGCAGTTCGAGACTACCAGCTGTTCCATGGGAGAAAGATGAGGCTTTCTGCACCTGTAAAGATTTTCAACCTTGGAAACCCTGTGCTGGGTCACTATGAGTCAGAACAGACTCCACGGTACTTAAAAACAACAACAACAACAAGGTAGACCAGTTAATACAACCATTCAAAATTACATACCAACTACTAATGCCAAAGGTGAAGAAATTGAATTTTTTAATCAAATTTTACAGTCTGAAATTGACCAAACATGCAATCAAGATGTAACAACAACTGTTGGACTGAAATGCAAAAATTGAAAACAAATATATATCATGCAATCTCCAGCATTGTTTGGCAATATAAACAATGCAGGAGACTGCATGATATATATTTTAAGACAAAAGTCATATTCAGCAAAGATCCTTTTTACAACAAAAATAGCTATATGAACATCACTGGTGGGAATACCCAGTAATACAGTAGACTACATCTATAAAAGAAGACGACAGAGAAGCTGGATTTCATTTCCAAAGAAGGGCAGGGGTTGAATGCAGAACAGACCATCAGTTGCACATATGCAAGTTCAAGTTCAAGCTTAAGAAAATTAAAACAAGTCCCTGAAAGCTGAAGTATAACCTCAAATATCTCCCACCTAAATTTAGAGACTACGTGAATACTAATATTCAATACTACTGATTTTAGAAGAGAAGAGTTGTATGATGACATCAAGGATATCATACACGAAGAAAAGCATATGTTATAAAGAAGATAAAATGGACAGAAAACACCAAAATGGATGTCAGGAGAGACTCTGAAACGTGCTTCTCGTAGTTACCGCTGTATATTTTGATTTTGAAAATGAAACAGTATTTTATTCCATTAGTTGACTTACTTGAAAATTTTCATTTCAAAAATATAGAGACCAGAAATGATTATCACTCTGTATTTTTTTTTTTTTAACAACAAAAAAAATTGTTCTATAAACTTGCCAAAATGTCTTGGAGCAACTATCTGATAAATTGTAGGAATACCATCTTCTTTACATCTCTAAACTTTAAACACAATAAGAATATAGGTTGTTGAAACTGAAGATGTGAAAAAGTGCAGGGTGAGTTAACAAGGCGTTTACTCACAAAACATGGCTTGTGGCACATTTA
This sequence comes from Chrysochloris asiatica, assembly GCF_000296735.1. Classification (NCBI taxonomy): domain Eukaryota; kingdom Metazoa; phylum Chordata; class Mammalia; order Afrosoricida; family Chrysochloridae; genus Chrysochloris; species Chrysochloris asiatica. The sequence continues at coordinate 5,333,605 of NW_006408639.1, read as the reverse complement.
GAAAGAGCAATACAAAGTTTCTCATCTTGAACACTGTAATGCTGGTTAAACGTTAATTCTTCAATTGTTATACGGCTAAGAAGATCTTTACAAGATCAAGTGTTGGCGCTAACACTGCCACAGGTGATTTCTGGTGGATATCAGGGAACATCACAGAAGTTCTCCTGACAATCAAGAAAATCATTTACTTGAGTCTGAATTTGTAAAAATGCATTTATTAGCCTCTTTCTAGGGCACTCATGGGCATTAATACAAGGGAGATGATTACACCATCAGAATGAATAGATAGATCACTTCACTTGTAGAAAAATCACCAAAGGGATCAAGAAAAGTCAGGAGCCTCATTACAAAACTTAAGGGTGAATACATTTTTCTTTAATGAAACAAAAGATCAATGGCTTAAGAAAGAGTTCATGGACATCCAATAGTGAGTCTCTATTCCACTGTTTTATCAGGAACCGGGAGCAATATAAAGGGTACAAAGATGTTATTTACATGGTGTAGTAATTAACTGAAGTAGACAGGTGGTACAATGGTTCAGTGTTTAGACACTAGCCAGAAGTTGAACATTCAAACCCACCAGCCTAACCACAGGACAAAAGACCTTAAAGTCTGCTCCTGTACAGATTTTTGTCCTTGTTGTGAAGTACCATCCAGTCAGTTCCAAGTCACAGCGACCCTGTGTATGGTTTCCGAGGAATAGTTGGTGGGTTTGAACTGCTGACCTTTTGCTTTACAGTCCACAGTCCAGAAAATCCTATGTGGCAGTTCTCCTGTGTCCTCTAGGGTTGCTATGAGTGGGAATCTACTAACAGTACACAATAGTAATTAAGCTGCCACAAGCGATACCTAACAGCTTGGATCTCAAAGGATTTATTGCTTCCAAAGGTTGGCGGTATGGAGAGGTAATGAAGACAGGGAATGTCACCAAGTTTTCTCCCCTCGTTCCTGTGACTCGAGTGCCACTTCTGACTATCGCTAAACAAAACTGAACAAAGTATGTGACATCTACTCAGGGTTTCTTCCTCTTCCTTTCTTTTTTCTGGCCCATAGTTATCCATGGTTAAAGGAAAACATCAGGTCTCCTCAGCTAGGTCAGTATAGGAAGATGGAGAATCTCAAGTACTGATAGAGCTTTACATAACGTAAGTGATGAAACCAATAGATGTCATCGCTCAGGCTAATGACATTAATCAAATCCTTTCTCTTTTTCAGATGAAGATTCATTTTCCAAGACACAAAAGCCATTTTTGCATGTTTCTAATTACATTTGGTAGTACAGATTACCTGTTCCCATACAAATTATATATGAAGATGGCAATTTTTATATTATCATCTTAACATAATTTATAAAAGACCATGAAAGCTTTAAAGCATGGTTAAAACCAACCTAAAACATCACTGTACCTAATTTCTGTTTATCCCCCCAAATTTTAGGGGGATAAATGCAATTAGGACCCCTAGTCGGCAGTTCAAACACACCACCGGCTCCTCAGAAACCCTATACAAGGTTACTCTGTAGTCAGAACCAAGTCAACAGCACCTTACAACAATGACAAAATGCCAAACTAGTTCAGAGATTAAACTTGGAACAAGTTCTGGGATCAACCACATTTCCAGATGCACTAGACAAACTCTTTAAAACATTTTCAAAATGAAAACAACGAAACTCTTTTAATAAATTTCCCCTCCCATATGCACTTTGAAATAAAACTCTGGCAATCTACTTCCAAACTATCAGCGGTTGTAAGCGCTATGGAACACAGTTTAATTCTGATAGGCATGAGGTCAGAAGGAACTTTACTCCAACTGTTGTTGTTGTTGTTGGTAGTCAGAACAACAATGAGAGAAATAGAAAATGCAAATCACACCTTTAGGACGATGCCTCATAAATAAACAAACATATATAAATATATGTGAAAACTTGAGGCCAAGTCTTAATTAGTTGAGGTTTAAAGAAAGTAGGCAAGACTATGTCAGTGAGATAAAGAAGTACACTGATGATACATTTAATTGGGCAGACTGTGATGGAGCAGGATTTTATTTATTTGTTTGAGATGAAAATCTAAGTCAATGAATATCCCAATGAAACTGCTGGAGTGGCAGCAACAAATCTGTAGCGAGAAGCTAAGGCTGGCTCTCAAACCAGTGGATTTAATCTGAGATTGATGAGCAGCTACTCTGGTGACAGGGGAGGGTAATGATTCCACTGCCAGGGATGAAGTGTGATGATAGCACCCAGGCAGCACATGAGGGAAATTTAAAGCACAGCATCTCCACATTTCACTGCTCAGTGATGAAAATACATCAACTGCAAGCAACTCCTGCACTACATTGTGGCCAACAAAGACTCAGCCTGACAGAACGAGCAGCTCTTTAGGGATCAGCATTTCAAGATAAACTGGTGTTGCATATTGCCAGGGATGTCATTCCTGTGATCAACATCAGCACCATCATCATCATCATCATCACGTAGTTGCTACCCCTCACCAAATCACTTATAAAATAGTAAAGACAATGGAGCCACATAACTGGTATGAAACCAATTTAGTCCAGGCAATGGTTAGCCCATCTGCTATAGTAGGCAGATCCCTAAGATCAACTACATCTCTTCTCATGTTTATTTCTTGACAGAGTTGCATGATTGCTTTTATCAGTTCATGGACTTTGTTGTTTGCATGTAGTAAGCAGATGCATGCATTATAAGTTATAATGTGAATTTTATAGCATACATTTTCTACTCTATGCAAACAACAAAGTCAATAAATAGCTTATGATACAAACTACCATAATATAAGCTGTGTTGTTGTTGTTGTTGTTGTTAGGTGTTGTAGAGTAGGCTTCAACTCATAGTAACCATATGTACAACAGAAGAAAGCACTGCCTGGTCCTACATCATCCCCACAATTGTTGCAATGTTTGAGCCTATGGTTGCTGAGGCCATGTCAGTCCATCTTGATGGGGGCTTCCTCTTTTTAGCTGAGCCTGTGTCCTCGTGTGCCACTGTAGGATAAACACTAGAATGCAAGGACAGTTTGAACCACAAGATTGGTGATTGAAACTCATTAGTCACTCCTCAGACGCCCTATACAAGGTTTGCTATGAGTTGCAACAGACATGAAGACATTTAATAACAACAATAATGTAAGCTACAGAATTCTAAATATAGAATCTTAGAATTTTCAAAAGGTCACTATTGAAGGAAATCATGGTTCAAACAATAATAGAAACATAAAATGATTTGTCTAGGTAATATAGTTATTTAATGGCAGAACACTAGCTAACTCCTAGTTCTCTCAAAAATCTACCATAGTCTTGTTGTCAAACGCCATCAAGTCAGCTCTGATTCACAGCAATCCTGAATAGCGTTTTCAAGGAGCACTTGGTGGGTTTGAACTGCTACCTTTTGGATTCAAACTGCCCTGTGGTCCAGTGCTTAACCAACAGTACTGCAACAGGACTCTACTCTGTGCTATAAGTGGATTGGTATATTTTATTTGAAATGAGCCAGTATGGGACTCCAATCTCAGACAAGCCAATTATGGTTTTGCTGTCAGACTGAATTGTATTCCTGTCATAGCATGGTTTTGTTAATATCATTGCTATTTGGATTAATATCAGTGTAGCATAATATGCTGATATGCCAATTTAAGTGGGAGGGCTTGATGCCAACATCTGATATAGTCAATGATACATAATCAAAATCTCATTCCATTATCTGAAAACATATTACTATATATTTCCAATTGGGATACCTGTCCCTCATTAAAACATAGATAACTTTATTACAAGTTGTCCATTTAGTAAGTGAACATAAATGTGGGGTTTCTCCGTCTCAGCACTACTGAAAGGTGAGGCTGGATAAGTCTTTGTTATGAGAGTCTGTCCTGTGCCATTCCTAGCCTCTACTCACAGGATGTAAGGAGCTCTGGTAGCATAGTGGTTACGAATCAGGCTGCTAACCTCAGGGTCAGCAGTTCGAAATTACTAGCTGTTTCACACAAGAAAGATGAGGCTTTCTGCTCCAGTAAAGATTTACAGCCTCGGAAACCCTGTACAGGGTCGCTATGAGTCAGAACCGACTCCACGGCACATAACCACCACCATCACTCACTGCATATAATTGGCACTCACACCCCCATTCCCCATTGTTACAAGCAAAAACTGTTTACAAATATTGGCAAACATTCCCTGGAAACGAAACATCTTCCATTCTCACCTAGAATGAGCTGTGATAGAGAACTGAGAAAGTGTAGAGAACGGAAAGGATGAGGAGGAACGAGGGGCATGGAAACCGAGTAAAGGAGAGAACCATACTGCTAGGCAGGGCAAAGCTTTTTAAAGGAGTGGATAAATTGATGGATGAAAAACTCACTCGTATAAATAATAGTTACTGCACAGTTCTGCATAGGGCTGGTCTTACTTCAATGTAAATTTATATGTTACAAGGCACATTATAAGCATCCTACTTCGTTAAGATCCTTACTGGGAGTACCAATGGAGGAGAGAAGTTGTGTTAATTTCTATTCTCATATAACAATGTAGTACAGTCAAGGAACCCTGGTGCTGCTTGGATTAGGCATTGGTCTGCTAAATTCAAGGCTGAAGATTCAAAACTACCAGCTGCTCTGCAGGAGAAAGATGTAGCTGTCTGTTCCTACATAGGTTTATAGTCTTAGAAATGCTATACAGGGCCATGAGTTGGAATTGACTCAATGCTTTGGTTTGATTTTATGTAGAAAGATGGATAGATATAGAATTGTTAGGAACTGTTGAGTTGGTCTCTAGTTTATGGTAGCTCCATGTAAGACAGAATGAGATGCTGCTTGGTCCTATGTCATTCCCATGATCATTGTGGATTGGATTATTTTGATTCACAGATTCTGATTCATAGGGTTTTCACTGACCAAGTTTTAGAAATAGATCACCAAGCCTTTATTTCCAGTTTGTATTAGTCTGGAAGCTCCACTGAAGCCTGTTCACTATCGAGGCAAAAACACACACACAGCTTTCACTGGCAGACAGGAGTGAGGTAAATTGACTGGAAATCGAACTCACGTCTCCAACATGGAAGCTGAGAATTCTACTATTGAACCACCACTGGGGATTCAAAAACTTTGTGGAAAATGGAATTAAAAGAGCATGGAATTTTTCTATGAAATTTTTGTTCATAGACTATATGGAGTCATATTTATATGAAGTCTTGGTATGGTGCTATAGGATAAGCACTAGACTACTAACTACAAGACTGACAGTTGAAATACACCAGCTACTCCTTGAAAAGCCTAGACAGGGTCACTATGAGTCAGAACCACCTTCCTTTATGGGAAGGAGCCCTGGAGTATATGGGGTAGTGGGTTACATGCTGGGCTGCTAACCACAAGGTCAGCAGTTTGAATCCACCAGCTGCTCCACAGAAAGCTTTCTGCTCCTATAAAGATTTACAGCCTAGGAAACCCCACACAGAATTGCTATGAGTCAGAACTGAGTCAGTGGCACACGACAACAACAGTATTCTTTTACAGAAATTCTGGTGGTATGCTCTACCTTCAGCCAAGAGCCACCCATTGGATAGTAGTAATAATAACCCTCATTCAACATCCTCTAAAGTAATCTTAGCATCTACACATTGAGTGGATTACTGGTGTGGTGCTGTAGGTTAAGCCCTGGATTGCTAACTGCAGGGTCAGCAGTTCAAATCCAACCGTTTTTCCTTAGATACCCTATATAGAGTTGGTAAGAGTTGGAGCAGACTCATGACATTCAGCAACAGCAATCCCCTCATTAAGGAATCCTGGTGGCATTGTGAATAAACACAAGGTCAGTTGTCATGCCCTGAAGGAGAAAGATGAGGCTGTCTACTCACATCAAGACTTCCAGACTCAGAAATCCTACGTAGGATACCTGCGAGTCAGAACTGACTTCACGGCAATGGATGAGTTTGGTTTGGTATTCCTTTATTATTTAGGTTATCTGTAATAATTCACCTCTGAGTATACATTTTCAAATCTTTTAGAAAGTTTCTGCTCAATACTATTTGTATTGACCATGGGAAAATTTGTTGGAAACAATAATTATTAAATGAATAACCTTTGGCCCTCCCCAAAAGAAAAGCAAACAAAACAGTAGTAGAAGATTCTTCAAAATGAAAGCCACTGTTCTGTGCTTTGTTTAGAGCATTAAAATAATATATTATGTACAGTAATGATATGCCATTAACTTGCATAAAAAGTAAAGTCTTTCCATGTTTGATTTAGAAGCACATTAAAAGATGTTTACAACCATAACTTTCATAGACATGCACAACTTCAACTGGCCGTACATTTACAGACGACATAAACAATAGTCCACCAGCTGCTGTGCTCACACTACCGTAATATAGTTCAGGTCAAGGAGGATAATTTTCTAAGGAAATATCTTAATGTCTTATATTTTTCCCTTTCAGAACCCTAACATGTTTATATCCTTGCTGCAGTCTGTTTTCAATTGGAAAAAGAAAAGACAGTCCCCAAAGAATGCCTACAAAACATCAAATACACAGGAGAGGTAATCAAATGCAATCTAAGCAGCCTTCTGAGGCGCACACTGCATGAATAACATCATTGTCCGCTGGGCATTGATTTTCCCTCCTCTCTAATAGGTGTTTTTACACAGGTAGTCATATTCAATGATACACAGTAAAGATCTAATTCCAAATAAGGGATGGCTCTTAGTTTTATGATCTCAGTAGGGACATTTAGGGATAAGAAAATACAAACTTAACACCTTTCGTCCATCTGAAACTTTGGCGTTTTAAGACTGGTTTACAACATTCACCCAGGAATTCTTAGATTCTCATGCAAATATTTGTAAAGCCTCCACTAGGCTGACCTGTAATCAATTAGATTTTCTGCCCTCCAGAAATGTGGAACATAGCTACCTGACCAACTTATTAGAAATTATACATATTTATGCCCATTTCAAAGAAAGGTAACCCAATAGATTATAGAAATAATTGAACAATAATATCATTAATATCACGTGCAAGTAAATTGTTGATGAAAATAATTTAAAAAATGGTTGCAGCAGTACATTGGTGGGAAACTACCACAAATTCAGGTTAGATTCAGAAGAGGACAAACAAGTAGAGAAATCATTGTTATGTCAGATTGATCTTGACTGAAAGCAGAAAATAGCAGAAAGATGTCTACTTGTGTTTATTGACTATGTAAAGGCATAAGGGTCATAACAAATGATGAATAACACTGCAAAGAATGGGTATTCCAGAAGACTGCATTAAGCTTAATAGATCAAGGGGCAGCTGTTGGAACGGTACAAGGGGCTACCAAATGTTTAACAACCAGTAAAAGCGTGTGTCAGGGTTGTATCTTTTCACCTTATTTATCCAGTCTTTATTGTTTTGTTCTTGTCAATCTGAGAAACTAGATTATATAAAGAAGATTGGAGGAAGACTCATTAACAACATGCACTATGCAGATGACAGGATATTGATGGCTGGAAATGAAGAGGACTTCAAGTACTTATTGATGAAGATCAAGGAATACAGCCTTCACTATGGATTGCACCTCAATATTAAAAAAGGAAAATTCTCACAACTGGACCAATAATTAACATCATGATAAAAGGCGAAAAGACTGAAGTTGTCAAAAATTTCATTTTGTGTAGGTCCACATTCAATACTCAGGGGAGCAGCAGTGAAGAAATCAAATGGCCTACTGTGAAAGGCATATCTGCTACAAAAGACCTCTTTAAAGAGTTTAAGAGGATAGATGTCAGTTTGAGAAATAAGGTGTGCTGGACCCAAGCCACTGCATTTCCAGTCACCTCATACACATGGCAGAGTCCTGATATGGCGCTGTGGGTTAATGTGCCAGACTGCAAAGCCACTGAACTGCAAGATTAGTGGTTCAAGCTCACCATCTGCTCCTCAGAGACCCTATACAGGGTCGCTATGGGTTTGAACTGACTACATAGCACTAACAACAACAACAACATACACATGACATGTGAAAGTTGGACAGGAATAAAGAAAGCCGTAGAAAAGACAATGCATTTGAATTATGGTAGTGGTATGTTGTTTTTGTTATTACGTGTCCGTGAGTCAGTTCTGACTCTCTTATATATGGTTTTCTATATCTGAACACCTGACCTTTCGGTCCAGTGCTTATCCTACAAGGGTACACCAAGACTCCATACAGTGTTCATCTATGTAAAACTACTTCTTAAGAATCATTTTTTTCATCATTAAAAAAAAAAACATATTAAAGATAATTCGGTTAAAGATATATTTTGGTTTTCAATTTTTATTCTTCTATTAATTTCACTCTTAAATTAGTAGGCTAACTAAAATGCAGTGAATACAAAGGATGGAATAGCATTTAGCAATAAAAAAGACTGAAGTACTAAATGTTATGACACAGATGTATGTAGAAATCATTATGTTAACTTACAGAAGTCAGTCACAAAATAGCACACATTTATGGTGGTATCCATATGTAATGTCCAGAACAGGGAACTCATTAGGGGCAGAAATCAGATTAGTGGTATCCTATGGATGGGATGCTTGGGGGGGAAATGGGAATTGATAGCTAACTGGTCTGGTGTTTCTTTTTAGAATGATGACTATGTTCCACAATTGATTTGGGTAATGGGGAACACTTGTGTGAATCTAATGCTAATAAAAAAAATGTTAAAGCTGGGCTGCTGCTGCTACTGTGGACCGTCAGGCATTTCTGACTCACAGTGACCCTGTGCAGGGCTTCCAACGCTGGGAGTCTTTGCAGGAGCAGAATCCTTCATCTTTCTCCAGGACAGTGGCTGGTGAAAATCCAATGGCAGATCTTACATTGCCAAGGTTCCTTGTATATTTTAAAAGTATGAATGGTATATGTTGTGAATTGTGACTCAACAAAATTGATTTAAAATATTTTGTTCAGAATGATCCTTTCATTAATTTTCCCCTATTTTTTTCAATCTCACACATGTTCACAATGGGTTTTGCAACAGACATTCAAGTAAGGAGACATGTTAGGAGCGGTAAGAAAAGAATTGCTTTCATGAAAACTGATTTGAAAGCTCCCAGATGACTCGCTAAATTACCCACCTAATATCTGAGGATTCTAGGTAAAATAAATCTCAGGTGATCTAGCCTGGTCATGATATTTACACTTCAGAGACAGAGTCTCTGTGCTGTTGTTTACTTTCTGCCTCCTTCCTGATTTGAAATCCTCTTCACACTGACTCTGGATTTTATTACAGGAGCTAACCTTTTGTAAGTTCAAAGCCAAGGTCATGTCCCTTCCACTCAAACCCAGACTGGAGGCATAAATCTTTCAGAAAACATCCTTCCACACTTGCATCACCAAAGACGTGACACATGTCACAATGAAGAACTTTCATTAAGTTACAGCAATGAATGCGCCTTCATTTGACGGACTCTGAAAAATGGCTCTATCTTTCCCCATTCCCATGACAGCTGTCATCATGTCACAAATGGAGAAAAGTTATTTATTTATTTTTTTTTAAAGGCCTCTTGCCTTCCCAAGAGTTTTCACCACCAACAGCAACAAAATATGCAATGTTACCAAGGGGAAATAAACATATATTGAAAACTACAGAACACATAAATTAGTAAACCTCCTATTTTACTCATAAACTACACGATAAAAGAAAACAAATAAGCAAGATAATTGTTCATTGTTTATTTGGAATATTCGAAATGGAGCATATCTGGTTGGTTTTCAAATAAACCCAATACCTATGAGCTTACAGACAAAGCATCCAGCCTTGCTAAGACATTCAAAATCAATTTAGGACAGAATGAAAAGATTTCGGAAATGAACGGTCTAATATAAAATGAGACTCAAACTTTTACCTTGACAGATGGATGGAAATATTCATCCACCACATTTCCTGTTCTGATTTCAAATAACAATACAGTCAGACAAAGATGATAAAAGATGCCAAAACCCAGAATTCCTTAAGTAACAAATTCAACTGGTCTTTCTACTTATTATTCAAGCGTTACCTATAGACCACCAACATAATAACAGCATCATCTGGAGCTAATTATAAATTTAGAATCCCACCCCAGGGCTTATGAATCAATCTGTATTTTTGCACATGAACGTTTCACTAGTACTGTTTTACATCATTCTTTCCAATAGAACTTGAACTCTTGAGTCACTGAAATAATGAATTCCTCATCATGAGCAATTACTAAGCCATATTAACATGAGGGAATATATGTATTACAAGCCAGTAATACTGTACTGCAAAATTAATTATAATCCAAAGTTCAAAACATCAGATTTCTCATGTGAGAGCTATGCTAAAGCCTTAATATTGATGTCAGGTTAAGAGATATTCTAAATCAATTGATATTTAAGACTACATCATTTATTAGAGTCTCTGTGGAAAATGCAACAACCTTGTTAATACTGAGTATAGATCTTTAACTTTGAAATACTACATTAGTTTGATGCCTAGGCATACTATGACCTTGCATAAGAAAGGTGGTTCTGCAGATGATGAAAGGCACAGACCCTGTGTTGTTGTTAAGTACCTTTGAGTCGGTTGCAACCCATACAAACCCGATATAGGGTTTCAAGAAGTGGTTGGTGACTTTGAACCACCAACCTTGAGGTTCAAACGGACCCTGTGGTCCAGGGCATCAACCACAGCGGTCCAGTGCATTATCCTACATTGTGTTCATAGGTAAGGTAATATACATTGAACTAGCTGGTCTCATATGGCAAAAGGCAATAGTAAAATACCTTCTTAGAGAGCCAAAATCCATACCAAATCCCATGATGTCTGCAGAGGAGTTGCCCGCCCAATCAAGGGGAACTCAAGCCCTGAGCGTTCTGTGTTAATTAATGGAACACAGTTGAAAGGGCACTGAGCCTATAGGTTCTAGGCATTAATAACCATTCCTCTTGTCATTTTCTAGGATCACAAAGGGGTAGGATCACTTTACCAAAGCTTAGAGCTACCTCCCAGTCATGGTGACTATTATTATTTTGAGGCTCTGTTAAGAAAAAAAAAAATGTTATCAGATGCCCACACAATGAATCACCACACAGTGCTCAACTCTTAGACATCAGGAGAAAGACAAAGCTACCATCCACTCAGTACATCTCGCTAACTGGCTCCCTCAAATCTTAACAAGCTCCTGAGTTACCACAGGGAAGTTGGAAGGGAGAGAAAAGTCAAGATGGTTGGGGAAAGAAATTACAAGGGAGACAGATAATATATATTTTAGTACCAATTTTCTTTTTACACATTGAAATGGTAATAGTACACTAAGAGACCCTTTGCACTTAGTTGCTATAATATTTACCTATAAATTATTATCTTTAATAGTAATAGCACTTTGCAGTCATAAAACATCTTGCTCCAAAAAGCTCAAAATGCTCTCCTACATATTAATTTAAATCTACTTAAGACCATATTCTATCGAGTGATGACTGAACCCAAACTCAGAGAGCTATAAATGGGTTTCAAATAGCCAATTTGGTCAACTCAATCATTTAAACTAAGTAGCAAGGAAGCCCCTAAAACATGAGTGGCTTGGTGAATAAATAGTTTTGTTTATCGAGACATAAAGGTAGAGAGATGTGCCTTATTAAGTTGGTGGCCTAGTTACAAGAACTCACCCACAAACAAAACAAAACAAAACAAAAAATGGTTTCCTTCAAATTTTAGGCCTGTTATCTTGAATCCATAATCATATACGCAAAACTGTTTTGTTCCTCAATGTCACCTGTTTGACATGTAATCAATACCACCATTTGTTAGTTTGTTGTATTAGGCTAGCTTCCTGCTTCTGTGATGCTGGAAGCTATAACACCAGTATTTCAAATACCAGCAGGGTCACCCATGGTAAAATGGTTTCAACAGAGCCTTCATACTAAGACAGACTAGGGACAAAGGTCTGGAGATCGACTTTTGAAAATGAGCCAATGAAAATCTTATGAATCACAATAGAACGCTGTCCAGCTCACTTGCACTGGATATATCCTCAAGAGGGATGGATGCATTTCTGGAAGAGAATGTTGTGTTTGATGAAGTGGAGGGCCAACACTGATGAAGAAGTCCATTGGTGAGATTAGACTTGCGAAGTAACTACAAAGGGACTCAAACATGCTGGTGGTCTTGAGGATGACATAAGACCAACCAACATTTTGTTCCGTTGCCATAATATGAAGTCAACTATATGTCAGCTAGAGTCCTGGTGTAGTACTGTAAGATCAGCATTACACTGCAAACTGGATGGAGGATGGCAGTTCAAGTCTTATCAGCTGCTCCTTGGAAACCCTATACAGGGTCACAATGAGTCAGAACTGACTCAACGACACTTAACAACACATTATCAGTTATTTAACTGTTGATCTATCTGGAATTATCTAAATTCCACAGAAGTATTTTTAGTAGGGAAACAATCAAAAGAGTCAAAGCAAATGGCTTAAGATTCAAATAATGAAAAGACATCACAGGTCCCCAAGGGTGGCCTATAGAAACGGTCCTTCCCCATTTTTCATAATCGGGTTATGTGTTCGGCTACTAACCACAAGGTCATCAGTTGAAATCTGCCGCACCCAAGGAGAAAGATGAAACTTTCTGCTCCAATAAAGATTTATGCAGTCTTGGAAACCCTACACAGCGCTGCTATGAGGCACAAACGATTCCATGGCACATCACCACCATTACCACTACCACCGTGTAATTGATTATAATGCATATATATTCATAAGGGCAACACTTTTTTTTTTGCTTTATATTGTTCATTGCTGTATCCCGACACCCTAAAGCAGAGACAGGTACATAGTAGGCACTTAAGAAATGATTTTTTTCAAGGTGTGAGTATGAATGTTTAGAGGCCAGTAGTCTTAAAGAGAGGCCCCACCTACCAATTCTGTCAGCTATGGAAAATGTCTATCATCAAAACACATACTCCCTGTTCATTTATCAGATACAACTGCTAAACTGCCTAATATAAAATTAAATAGCATTCAGTCTATATCTTCTGATCAAAACAAGTATAAATTACACCATCTTTTCTGCCTTTTAAATGTGATGAAAACATGTGCAGATTTCCTTTATTTTTCTTATTCATTCCTTGAACCATTAGTATTATAGTTAATTCAATAAAAGAAAAATACAGAAATGATCACCAACCAATTCCTTTCAACAGTTGTCTAAATCATAACTGACAATTTTAGGGCCCAATTTAAAATAAAAATATGACTATATGTATTAGTAAAACCAGTAACTAAAACAGTAGTCTATTAAATAGAATTACTCAGGTATAGCAAAACATAGATTTATTTGATTCAGAACCATTAATGTTACACTTATATCTGTCAAATATGGGTTACTGACTCGGAAACTTACAATTTGGCATATTAGCATCTGAAACAACATTTCTAGGAATCTTGTATACTTTGCTTACTTCTGTTTTAAGTTTCTCTCTGAAAGTACACAGACTAGATTGTTAACGCATTTTTTCACTTTTAGGTAGACTCTTGGTCAGGCTATAGGATAAGATCAGCAGTTCATATCCATTGCTTGGAAACCCCGTAAGGTCACTTTGAGGTGAAATTGACTCAAAGGCACTTAACAACAAGAACAACTCTTAGGTAGAGGACATGCTACATAATGTGGTGAACACCCAAATTTTTTACTGTCACCAATGACAGACCCTCAAGTAACTTACAACAGAAGTTGAAAAGTGGGTGTGTATGGGCTTGTTAGGAATCCTGGTGTGGTGCTGTGGGTAAATGTGATGGACTGCAAAGTCGGTTTGAACCACAAGACCGGCAGTTCAAGCTCACCAGACACTCCTTGGAAACAAGATTCATATGGGTCGGAACCAATTCAACGGCACTTAACAACAATATGGGCTTGTTTAGCATTCAGCTATTTAAAAAATTTCAAAAAGCAATATTTAAAGTGCATGACATCTGGCAACATTGGGACCACAATATTACAAGGATCACAATATTTACAAGGATGACAATATTTACAAGGATCACAATATTTACAAGGATCACTCATGCATTATTTTGGACAGACCTTGTGGACTTCAATTCCTGACTCCTGGTCTCCTCACTCATTCATAAGTATGACTTCTAGAGGCCTGGATTTTGTTTTCCCTTGTTGTTCGAAAAGTTCTGACTTAATGGCATGGAACCTAAATACTAATGAAAGAGACACTCTTGTGTCATGGAAGACACACCACTGTGTGGGGCTCTGGACAGTCCTAGTCATTCCAGTAGATGGCCATCCATGCTTTGTAAGCCTCTGGTTTTATTTAAAGAGGATCAGAGTAGACAATCTACAGAGATCTATTCCAGATCCAAATACCATGGTTATGTACCACACTGTCTTCTTATTTGATAGGGTACCCATCCTTGGACAAACAGGAAGTTGTCCCTGAAAGGGCCTAACACCATTTCAAGATTGCCCTCCAAAACTGCTTTCCAATTTTTAAACGTTATTAATTTAGCTTGTCATAAGGAGCTCTGATAGCATAGCGGTTATGAATTGGGCTGCTAACCTGAAGGTTGGCAGTTCGAAACTATCAGCTGTTCCACAGGAGAAAGATGAAGCTTTCTGCTCCCGTAAAGATTTGCAGCCCCAGACACCCTGTGCAGGGTCACTATGAGTTGGAACTGACTCCACAGTACTTAACAACAACGACAAGCAATTATAACTGTAAAATCATGTATTTTCTTGACTAATTATAGATTTCCCGCTTTTAAAATATCTATTAGAAATGCCTATCTGGGTGTTATCTAACGCCATGAAACACTGTACCAGAGGTATTCATGTCACCTATGTGAAAAACTGTCCAATGTGAAGCTGTAAGTTCATGAAAAAGATACTTTAGAGAAATTACCAAGCCTTATCTAGACTTTCAGACCGGATTCTAATTCTCTTCTGAGATTATATTGAGATGGAAAGTTGTCATATATAAAAGCAAGAATGTTTCCCAAGTGAAAAATATCATATTTTCACTTCATAAGAATATCTTGAATACTAATCACATGCTTTAAAAATAACTTAAGAAAAAAAAAATCCATTGTAACCAATGTATTATTCAGTAATGGCCCTTAAAGAATATTAAATACATGCCAAGAGTTTAGTTTATTTACACAACAGACATGTTTATACACAGTGAGATATAAGTTCTACAGATGCAAATTAACCTAAAAACTGCTTCCCCACTAATAATATAGAAAGGAAGTCTAAAAGTAAATTCATTACTTAGGCTCCCACAGCTCTTAAATGCTACCAGAGTTGGCAGTTTTAACAAGATTTATGAAAGTGAGTCAAAAAGTATTGTTACTAGGGTTTCAGGTCAAACACATATGGATTTGTTCCAAATAAAACACATTTAAACATATCTCTGTGATCAGTGGACGACTGCAAACAAGTTCTTTCCGTAAGTTTTAGTCTTGTTAGGATGCCTTCAAAAAAAAAGCATACTTTTTTGAGGTATGATTTTGAAGTAAGAGCTATTATCAAATTTTTATCAAAACTCAAGTACACATCTTCCCAAGTCACTGAAGTCTGGGGAGTGCTACCCCACAGAAAGCAACCATTTTTGGATGGATAAAGTATTTAAAGAAAGGCTGAGAAGATCTAACAGATGAACCTGTAGAGGTAGACCATTAACCTCAATCAATGATGAAACTGCCATTGAAGTTCAGAAACTGGTAGAAGACCATCAAATTCCTCCATATGTGGTAACTACTTAAGTTGGGATCTCACATGTACAGCATTTTCAATCTGAGGCAAACATCTTGGCCTCTGAGCTTTTGGCTCAATGGGTCCCAAAAGCATGAACGGAAACAAGTAAATTCAAGCAGCTGGTCATTCCATCAAACTTTTCAGCATCATTGAAGCTAATGAAAATGATTTTATGGAATTAATTGTAACCAGAGATGAGTCTTGGATTTATCGATATGGTTAGAGAACAAGATTCAATTAAAATAGTGACTTTCAAGTAGACTTGTCGGGCTCATAAAATTCCAGGAAAAGGTCAGCTCAGAAGGTTATGGATGAAGACTGTTTTTTGAGATTCCAATGGGGTAATTTGACAGATTTTTCACAAAGGACATATGACAGTCATAAGAACTTATGAGAAAAAGTTTTAAGTAAATTAAAAACTGCATTGGTGAGAAAAAGGCCAAGGAAATTGTGCCAAAACATTTTTTTTTCCCCCATCATAACAATGTGCACGTTCTTTGAGAGTAACAGGGCTGTCCTATGGGAATTTTGGGGAGAACCCTTCCCCATCCATCACACAGCCCCAGATTTTGCCCCCTCAGACTTCGTTTTGTTCTCAAAAGTCAAAGAACATTTTAAAGGAACATGATTTGAGTCCCTAGAAGATGCCAGCACTGCTTTCTTAAATGAATATCAATCAAAAGCTCACAATTCTTCAGAGAAGAGATGTTATTTTTGTTGAGTGCCATTGAGTCAGTTCCTACTCATAATGCCCCTGTATAGGGCTTCCGAGGAGCTACTGGTGGGTTTGAACTGCTAACCTGACGGTTAGCAATCCAGTGTTTAACCTACAGCACCACACCAGGACTGCCTTCAGAGAAACATAGACCTAGAAAGAGGATATGTCGAGAAACAAAAGCTTCACAATTTTCTATTTTTATTTACTAAAGTTTTCTATTATTTCATGGCAATACTTTTTATTTACTCTCGCGAAACACTGCAGAAGCCTAACAACAGAAGTCAGCTGAATTCCATTGTGTATTACTGCGAGGAGGTGTAGAGAAGAGGCCTCAAGAGAAGGGTTATGCCAGTCTAAATCTGTTGCTATTCTTCTCTCCAAGCACACAGCCAGACAGCTGGATGGGAGTAGGAGTCACACACCTTAAATTACCAGATTCACTCTTAATACACACATCATAAACATGCCAACCACTATGCTTGCACACATGATTTGTTCTCTTCTG
Source organism: Chrysochloris asiatica (assembly GCF_000296735.1). NCBI lineage: Eukaryota > Metazoa > Chordata > Mammalia > Afrosoricida > Chrysochloridae > Chrysochloris > Chrysochloris asiatica. The sequence continues at coordinate 5,316,626 of NW_006408639.1, read as the reverse complement.
GGAGATGGTGGTTGTTGGCAGCCTGGTGCCAAGCATCATGCTTACGTGTAAGCAGTTCTACCAATCTGAAAGACTTATAAAACCTCTGCATTTGACGCAGCTTACAAGCAACGTTCTTGCAAATGATAGAGCTTAGTTAGTTACAAGGCTAACTTAGAGGCACACATCAAGTAAGCAAGGCTATTTATCTGAAAGTTAAAACGCTTGATTGTAAGGTTGGTTTGAACTGCGAAGTCGGTGGTTCAAACTCACCAGGTTTTCCTTGCAAACCCTATGACTTGAAACCAACTCAACAGCATTTAACAAGCATGTTACTCAGGACATGATGCTTAGTGGAGAGAAAGGGCAGTGAACTGGTTTCGTTAATGAAGTTGTTTTGTTTAGTAGTACAATACACACTACACTGAGAACATTATACCTCCTGAGGAAGTCAAACTGATTAAAAATATCAGCTTCCTGGGCTCAGTCATCCCATCTCACCTTATGGAATGATTTGGAACAATAAACATTAGC
>NW_006408639.1:5291185-5316013 GCF_000296735.1 Chrysochloris asiatica | reverse complement strand
CATAAGAAACTGGAGTCCCCCTAAATATTTTAGTTAAAAAAGTTTAAAAGTAAAAATCATTTTTAAAGCTTCCATAGCTCTTAAATATAAACAACATACCAAAGAGGCATTTTCAGTATTTAAGCATAATTTAATATAGTATACTATAGCTATTATATACAGGCAATATTACAGATAAATGTAGAAAGAAAGTAAAACATTCCAAAGTTGAGAGAAAAATCCATTTCTATCACCAGCCACATGTATCAGGAGCTGCACTATTTCTAAATATACTTGTTTACCAGTATCTGCCAAACTAAAAGTAATATCCATGTACACTACCCCAGAAACCCTCACTAAAATAGGACAACCTGCCTCTGGTGCCACAATTCCCACTTCTTTAAAGATAATTATATTTTTAAAGCTTGCAAGGTAGCACAATGAGGAGCCAAAAAGCAATCCTTTCTCTGTAGTTCTTCATTGATTCGCATTTCTTAATCATTTGCACAGTAACTTAGCAGTACCTCTGCTGGCTGTTTTGGAAGTTTTCCCAGTGGCATTACATTTAATATTCTCCATTCACCACAATTTTCCTGTGCAGCATGAAACCACATCTCTTTCAACCACAATACATTCATTCCCCCACTTTCTTATTTATATTCTTCTTCTTCTTTTTTACAATGCACTCAAATTTCTTTCCAATGATATAGAGTTTCCTTCTGGTAAGTCTTAAATCTGTCTCCTCTGCCAACTGCCTGGCACAGTCAGTGTCTCTAAATTCTGTCATATCCCCCAGAATCTGTAGCTCTGCATTTTATATCTAACTATAAGGGACACCATATTCATTCACAGCACCTTTTCATGAGCTTAAATCACCCCATGCCTTCTGTGGAACAACAGAGAAATTCCATTTTAATCTACTGAAGAAGGATGTTCTTATCTTGGAATAGGGACCAGGGCATCTGAAACAATAGACAACAACTAAAGCTGTGTCTACATTCGATGTACAACATTAGAGGTTAATTATACAATGAAACATTCTGGTAAACCACTCCAGGCATCAGATGCACCAACTTGAAACCAAAAGCATCGCTCCTTAAAGTGGCTTAGTAACTTTACAATCCATGAGTTGAGAAAGGCACAAATTATCAAGCATACCTGTCCCCAGTATATTTTTTGTATAGAAATAGTCCATAAGCACAAAATCATTTTGGTCATAAAAAGATGAACAGTTAATAAAACAGAGGAATTATGTCACATTACTGATTCTACTTAGAACCAGGTCTGATGTCTACAAAGACAGGATATCCACCCGATTTGATGAGATTTGGAATATTAATTTTATACTCGGCAAAAAACACAGTCTACAATTTCAATAAGGAAGAACATACATATTCAAACTCCAGAGGAGTAAGTCACATAAACAGAAATTTCCTAATAGTAGTCATTGAGAGAAAAAAGAATTTCAATTTACATTTAAAAGGTATCACAACATTATCCTTCTCTGTCTCTAGAATAAAAAGAAGGAGTTCTGGTAGTGTAGTGGTTACCAGTTGGGCTGCTAACCTCAAGGTCAGCAGTTCAAAACTATCAGTGGTTCCACGGGGGAAAGGTGAAGCTTTCTGCTCCCGTAAAGATTTACAGCCTTGGAAACCCTGTACAGGGTCGCTGTGGGTCGGAACGGACTCCACGACATACTACCACCACCAAAATAAGAAAAACCCTGATTCAAGCTAATGCTGTAATCAAATGGGTACTTATCACCCATGTTAGCGTACACTCATCTTAGTTGTTATTAAAGACCCTCAACTCAAGTCAGGTATGACTCATAGCGACCCTATTGCTGGTATCCGAGAGCAACAGTAGGTTCGAACCACCAAACTTAGTGTTAGCAGTTCAGTGATTCTACCACAGTGCCATGCCAGGACTCCTAGCTGTAAATGAATACGTAAATTTTGTCAACATTTAGTTATTCATTTGTGCCTTTCCAGTTATCCAGCCAATGTATATTTTTATTTCATTTAACAGTGAAAAAAGCCAAAGTCATGCAACCCTTGTGATAGAAACATGAAATTTAAGATGAATTTGGCATCTTTTCTGAAGATCCTCCGCTAAGTTGATTCGCAGTTTGGTTTGACACATCAAGAGGCTCCAGACTCCCCAATCATGGGTTTAGTAACTTTATCACTTATTGTTTTCAATTAAGAAACGTCTCTAGCAATAAACAGCTCTGAGATCACCAGAAATAAATAGTAAATAAAGTTGTATAAGGAAAAAAAAAAAATCTCCATTGTCTTCTACAATGTTGCTTACTTGACTAGGTTATAAGGCATATATTGCTTAATTAAATCAGTTGTGATTAGTTTGCACACTGTTTAATAAGATAACCACTTATTTGCAAAATAATCAAATCAAACCTTTTGTTACACATATTTCTTTTTTATCACAAAGTGTTTCAAATTCTGCTATACTGAAACTGATTTGCATTTGTGAAATAGACTTATAAGATAAAACAAGTTATTATTTCTTTAAAAAAAAAAATAATGTGATGCTTGCAAATGATGGAGTTCAGTTAGTGAGTAGACTCACTTAGAGGCTCACATCCAGTAATCAAGGACACTCTGAGTACTCTGTGCACATATACACACACAGCTGTAACTTTTAGGATCCCTTCCACACACAAGAACCTTGAATTAAGTAAATGGAATACTCAAGTGAGCAATATAAAATTTGTACCTTAATGGATGCTCATACAAGAAGTTAGCACACTCACAAGTTACGCAATAGTGCAAAGCATCTCAACCACGTTTCTGTTGACTTTAGACTACACCCAGGGACACAAAAGGGGGAAAGAAGGGTAAGAGAAAAGTGAGAGAGTGTGAGGAAGAGACAGGGATACAAAGGAAGAAAAAGTGGGAAAAAGATGGGGCAGGGCAAGAGAGAAGGAATGAAGAAAGAAAAGGATTGAGGGAGAAGGGAAGAAAAAAGGAATTGAAGAAAGAAAGGAGAGACCAGGAAGAAGGGAGTAATGAAAAAAATAGGAATCAAGGAAATATAGTAAGAAAGTTGCATTTTGCTTAGGAGGAAAATTACTTCACAGTTCACACAATTCCTAAGCAATTTGAAAGGGACTTCAGGAATAAGACGGTAAAATGAGGTGTCATGAGACCACAGACCTTCTTACCCTAGAAAGGTCCTGGAAATCATACCTTATTTTACAGGGGGATGTTGAGGCACAGAGAGATGCGGTGGTTTGTTAAAGGTTGCACATCAACTTGAAGGCACTTGACTCAAGCTTCCACAATATTAGCAAGTATAGTGTGTACACTTCACCAGTGCACATTCAAGTCTATCCAGCATTTAAAATCACCCAAAATTACTAAGTTACTGAATTCATGCTTTAAATTCAACCACTGTGAACTTGCTGTGAAGACAGTTCGCAAAGCTTCATCTGTCATCTGGCATTTGCTATTGAGGAAGGCTGGGAGCAACTGGCTTGTAAAGAGAACCTGCTCACAACTGCCACTGAGGCTGTACTGACTTCTGTCCCCTTTGTGCTTAGTCCTGTAGCTCTAGGGACAGACCAAACGATATGCCACAGGCCAAAAGCGCAGAACACCAGGAGTTTTGCTATCTTCTGATGTGTCCATAGCCACAGGATGCTTTTCATTTTGCCCAACCCCAGCACTTTTTAGGAGCTGAGGGAATACTGTACCTGTCTAAAAGCCTGAAGGATGCAAACACACACAAACTATAAATAGAAAACGCTGAAGCTTTTCCTTATTCCTTTTATGCTGTTGGTATTAAGTGTCGTCTAGTAGGTTCCGACTCAGAGCTACTTTGTATAGTAGGGTTTCCAAGGAGCAGCTGGTGACATCTCCTACAGCAACCCACCAGAACTCCACTCCATTTATAGCACTTGGAATTCATTTTGAAGACCAATGAAATCACCCTGGCTTTAAATGCACATGTTACAAAGTATCTGTAACACCTCTGTCAAGAGAGCAGATACTAGTTTGACCCCTAGAGCCTCAGACCCCCGTTTTACACAGATTAAGCACAATGGGAGAGATGGTGTGTTCAGATTTTCAGAACTGGATCAAAATGTTTCTAAAGTCATAGGAGCTCACTGTAAATGTTAAAAGTATATCTTGGAGCTTTGCAGTGGTCAGATGCAAAAAAAAAAAAAAAAGCGAACAAAAAATGAAAATTGTTTAACATCATATGATACGAGTTGAAATTTATAATTATTTTGAGTAGAGATAAAAGTCAAATTAACTACTTAAGAAAAATATTGCACTACAGAAGGCAAAAGTTCATGCTCAATATAAAAAGGAAATCAGGAGTTGGACAAAATTAAAAAAAAATAAATAAATAGAATTCCAAATCATTTATTGACTTAGGTTAAATAACAAAAATTCTTAAATAAATGATTTGGGTTGGAATTTAGCTTCTATTTCTGTGATGTATTGTCCTATTAACCACATGTTATGTCAGATCCTATAGCTGTACTAATTATAAAAATAGCACAAATTATTTGAAAAGATACATAAATCTTCTCCAGCAGCCATTATTCATCAAAGTTAGTTTGTTTTGGAAGTAGGCATAAGGCTATTCTTTTCTTTCTTTCTTTATTAGGGTACTGGTTATTTGCAACATAATTGGATCAAAATCACTTGCCTTTATTTCAGATTTCAGTATTTCAGTCTCTTCAATAGACTTACATTTTTCCAGAGAAGCAGACTGTTCTGCAAGGAGAGCCTTGGGGCAGTTCACTACACGGACATACCACAGCCATTGTCCTCGCGCTTCATCTTGCCAGATGAGAAGTGTCTTTGTTGGCTTACTATCTTGTCCCTCCAAACCTCAAGCCATGAAAAGCTGGTGTTCATGCAGACAACCATCTATTTCAAGTTTCCTTTCACTTGCATCGTTCCCCTCAACCAAATCTAATGAGAACAAACTCTGTGCTCACCAGTGAGGCACTTTTGTTACTTCACAGCCTGTGGTTTTGCTCTGCTTTCAGACTGACTGCCTGCTCAGGAAAACTGTATTCGCACTCAGGAAATTACTGGACGCGCGCGGTTGGCTCCATAGTTTCAAACTCACTGTGGGCACTTCTATCCCTCTTTTCGGGTATGAATGATTGCAAGTTAACATTGGTCCACGTCAACTGTGGTCATTGGTGTAAGTAGTTCAAACATCTATTATTCAACTTCTGACAATACTTCAGTTGCTCTACTTGCAAACCAGGAAAATAACTGGGATTTATATTTAGACTGAGGAAATCCAAGCAAAAAAATTTACATCTCATATCGTTCTGCAGTGATAATGATCTTTAATTTCACGAGGGCAATGATGATTTGAAAGACACCTTTCAGATATTAACAATAATATATTCTAATAGTATTTTTATGATCAATTCATTTTGAGTGGATAATAAATATTAATTTGGTAGGTTACATGGAGTGAGCTATAAAAGAGAGATGAAGCTGGATCTATAATGATTTTTTCTTTTTAAATTCACTTTGCTTTTTATAAAAAATCCAATTCATTCAATAACAATAAATGGGCTAAACACAGATTCTGATTTCAAAATACAGCCCCTTAACATACAAAGGGAAATATGAAGTCTTTATTTGCCAATATTCCTAAATCACTCTCCCCAACAAAGTTTCTAAACAGCATGCAACTAAAAAACAAGAGAAACTTTCCCATTTCTGCATTTCTTAGTGGCAACAGAGAGCAGCAAAATGAACTATTTTAAATAAATCTTGAAAACACCGACACATACTTCTTTCATACATAAGTGTATATATAAAAGATGATTTTGTTTTGTTTTGTTTTGCACAGACATTACTTTTACTTACATTATTCCTGCCGTGTGCAGAGGTAAAGAAGATAACATATGCCCTCACCATCCTGAGCACCCTAGACAATGTACCCGTTCTCCCAAAATTAAAAAAGCAAAAGCAGTAATTTTTAACTTCAAGAAAAGCATTGCGAAAGGTCCCTCACTTCCTTGTATGAATCAATTATATAAAAGATCTGACAGAAACAGCAAGCTCTAAACAGATTATACTCTGTCTCACCAGTTTGATTCAACAAAGAGCAATGAAACAGAAAATCAAATGCAGCTTGCAAAGTCACATTCACATGGAGCTTTAGGGAGAAAAGGGGTAAGGGGGGGACCTGGTACTTACAGAACGGTAAAGTAAAATGTCCCAGTTTCGCTTTACGTGTTACAGCAAATCAAACAGAGATTTCAGCTCTCAGCAAGTCCCTGCTTCCTCTATACTGATCATCCAAGCAGAACAGGCCCTTATGGATTGCTTAGGCAGCTGGGAGATAATGGGACCATATTCTCAGCTGGGACTAGAGAATCTGAACTGCTCTCTGCTGCGTGCTGCACGGCTCTCCGCCAGCATTAATCAAGGAGGACCCAGCTTCGTGGCTGTATTCCCCAAAGGATCGACATAATTAGCGCATGAATCAAAGACGCACCCTGGAAACATCACACACATCTCTAACTGGCTCTCCACACATCGAACCTGATTAGGAGGAAATCAAGTTGGTTCCCCAATTCAATGTGTTAAACCGTCCCCAAATACACAGAGACCAACACAGATTTCAAGGCAGGGGTAGAGATGAATACTTTTCTTCCTACCAATGAGCAACGGATGCAATTCCTCAAGTACAGGATATAATTACAGTACATGTTTGGTACACAGGGTGGGATTGTCCTGTGATGTCTCAGCATCAGTTTATGACACCTTGGCTATTTTCAGGTTTAGTCACTGGGAAAATTGGATGGTCTCTATAGAGGAATTTTACATGCCCCCCAAATATGATTCTTCTTTCAGTACTAGAAGTCCAGGGCTTTCCAAACAGAGGGCTTGGCATGGTACTCTAAAATTCAGTATTTTAAAAAGCAGCCGGTGATTGTTCTTCAGCTTGCATAATTGAAAGAACCCCCTTCTTGACTCCTTCCGCCGGGTGATGCAGTCACAGGTTGCAAACGGGTCGTCTGTGGACATGCTCCATTTGGCAAGAGAAAGACTTGAATTGGAATGTGAACATTCTTAAACAGAACATGTGTTCTGCACTTTATCAAAGAAGCACCATCCACCTCTTCCCCAAATATGTTACCCGCTGGCCCCCAAAGGCATTTGTGGATATAAATTTGACCCTATGTAAGCACGTCTGGGTTAGCAATGTAAAAGTATTCTATTTCAGACAAAATGAGGCTCAATTTCCATGTCCCTCAGTGAAAGACTGTGATGAAGCTGTCTGTCTGATTATTTAAAGTTCCACTCTACACAGAGCAGCTAGTACTAAACAAAACCACATGACAAAAATGGAAGAGCCTGAGTTCGAATCCTTTTGTGCTAAGAAAACCAGGTGATCTAGAATAGGACACTTCACCTTTCTGAGCTCCAGTTGTTTCTTGTTTTGTTTTGTTTTGTTTTATTGCTACAATAAGGGCAATGGTCCATATCTCTGAAACCCCTCGCAGAGCTGACATTTTATTGAATTCAAGGAACTGGGAAGTGGTTCTCTATCAGAAGCATGCTTGCACCTAGGGATAGAAATCACAGTAATCATAAATATGTAAAGGCTTGCTTGTTGTATGTGCCATTGAGTCAGTTCCATTTCACAGCAATCCTACACACAGCAAAACAAAACACGGCCCAGTCTTGAGCCATCCTCACAATTGTCACCTTCGAGTCCCTACACACAGCAAAACAAAACACGGCCCAGTCTTGAGCCATCCTCACAATTGTCACCTTCGAGTCCATTACTGCCGCCATTGTGTCAGTCTATCTCATTGGAGGTATTTCTCTTTTCCTCCACTTTACCAAACATGATGTCCTTCTCCAGGGACTGGTCCCTCCTAATACCATTTACAAGTATGAGAGACAAAGTCTCTCCATCTTGGCTTCTAAGGACCATTCTAGCTGTACTTCCTCCAACACAGATTTGTTTGCTTTTCTGTCAGACCATGGTACATGTAATATTAACCACCAATACTGAAATGTAAGTGCATCAGTTCTTCTATGGAATTCCTTGTTCAGTGTTCAACTTTCACACACATAAGAATCTACCGAAAATACCACGTTTTGGGTCATGTGCACCTTAGTCTTCAAATTGATATCTTAGCTCTTGAACAGTTTAATGAGGTCTTGTGAGGCATATTTGCCTAATGCAATACGTCATTTGACTTCTTGACTGCTGCTTCCATAGTCGTTGATTGTAGATCCAAGGACAATGAAGTTCTTGATCATTTACATCTTCTCTTCAATTATCATGAAGTTATTTATTGGTTCAGTGAAGAGAATCTTTGCTTTCTTTACATTGAGGTGCAACCATACTGAAGGCTGTGGTCTTTGATTTTCATCAGTAAGTATTTTAAGTGTACTTCGCTTTCAGCAAGGAATGTTGTATCATCTGCATATCAGAAGTTACTAATGAGTACAGTCTCCAATCTTGATGCCAAGCTCTTCATGTAATCCAGCTTCTACAGAACACTAGATTTTATGAAACAGAGTTTGCTTGCTTATTACTTATGTATTTATTTTAACTAGCCCCAAATTAGAGATCTTGGTTGCTTTTTTTTCATGACCTTGGAGTTAACAGTGTGATGGTTAATCTGCTCTGGCACCAGGGTCCTATGTCTACCATCAGGGCGCTGAAATTTTGTGGGAAAAGAGACTTTTTACATTTAACATGGTTTGCTCTATCTAACTTTCTTATATTTTTTCTCTCCAAAGACACAGAAAGGTGGTATTTATCTTCACATGGTCAGTTATAAAGCCTCTTGTGGGAAAATATATATTATCAAGGTCAACACAACCCAAACTGTCTTAGATACCACTCGTAGGCAATAAAAGGAAAATGTTGCTGTTGTTTTTAAGTGCTGTCCAGCCGAGTTCTGACTCATAGTGGCCTGTAAGGAGTTTCAGAGGAGTGGCAGGTGTGTCTGAGCTTCTGAATCTGTGATTAGCAGTCCATTGCTTATCCTATAGTACCACACCAAGACCTCAAAAGGAAAATAGATAGAGCAACATTTTTCTGACAGGCACACTGGCTGTGAATTATAACCCACCTAGAGGACCCTAGGAAGAAAGGTCTGCCAATCTACTTCCAAAACATCAGCCACTGAAAACCAAACGGAGCACAGGTCCACTCAGACATTGTCAGGATCACCGTGAATCATAATCTATATCAACAATAAATGGTACTCGACAACTAGAAGGAATACGGGTGTGGTGCTGTAGGATAAGCATTTGACTACTAATCACAAGGCCTACAGTTCAAATCTATTATCCTATCTGATGCTTGGAAACCCTATACAGGGTCACTATGACTCAGAACTGACTCCACAGCACTTAACAACAGCAACATAAGCACAAGACTAGTTCACCCAGAAGAGAAAATGATTTTGTAAGAGACGCACACCATCACGGCATTTGTGTTCATTACTAGCTTGACTCCTCCGGACCAGATACACAGCTTTAAGTAGATTTCATATCAGTAGTTAGTAACAACAATACATAAAGTGGTACAAGAAATTGGTAATTAAACAGTGCAATTAAACCTTAAAAATGTACACTTCTGAGTAATCTGTGTACCTTCAACAAACATCTTTAAATCTAATGCTTTAAGATAACCTGTTTCTTTTTTTCTTTGAGTAGTATTGCAATCTGGCATTACTTGTACAATGACTGACACACATTTCATGTTTGTTATTTTTATCTGACTCATTATTATTGAGACTTTAGCACCTCTGTTTCTTTCAGCTCATGTGAGTTACTGACAAAAATAGGTTAATTAAATAGCAATTGTGCATCTCAATCATATTAGCAAACAAATTGCTGAGGCAAATGAAAAGAGGAGCAAATTAAAATACTAAAGTGTTTATTCAGTGGTACAGTCGAAATAAATAGTTTAATTGGTTTTAAGTTCTATTCAGTCCCTCTATGCCTGGTAATTACTTTGATTCATCTTTGATTATGGTATGTGATAGTCACTTTGACATCATGTGATTTGAACTTGTTTCTAATGGTAGGTGGTAATTACTAACAAAATGATTTCAGCTTCCATCAATTCTACATACATTTCTCATCCAAGATTTGAAATAGGAAGTGGATTGTAGTAAAGGCCTAAATCTGTAAAGCTGTACTTTTTTTAAGGTCAAAACCAACATTAATGTGAAAACAGATATAGCAAAGAAGAAGGGAAAGACAGTCATAACTAGTAACTGCATACAAAAGTCTCTTCACAAAGACAGTAGCATATGATCTATTATCCCAGAATGCATCTCTGAAAGCCAAGTATGTACAAAGATTGTTTTAGTCTTTGCATTGAGATTGTAACAACTACATCTCTTTACTACTGTGAGGAGTCTGCAGTTTTAACACACTCTTATCAAAGCTAATCAGAACCCAGGGGGCGGGGTTTCTGAGATCTCTTACTGGCCATGATACAAGATTCAGCAGGCTAAAGACAGCTCTGAGCCTCAGAAAAATCTACTGGCAAAACGAAAATTATGACTACAATTTCCCAATAGGTTGTAGCTTAATCAATACTTTTTAAATGCTTTGACATCTTCAGCAGTAAGTTGCTGGATGTTCCTACAGTTGCTTATTGCTTCTTCTAGAAAGTATTCATACATCCTATTCCTCACCTCTCTCACAAAAAGGCAGCATCGAAAGCTGAGACATTTATTTGTGTCTTGTTTTCCAGCTGGAAACAAAATTTCAAATGAAAGGATGGTTCAGAAATTGCCAACGGGGGCACTCAAGTGTAATGAAAATCTAAGCATTAGCAAGTAGACTTTCATTTCCAACTAAAGTCAGCACCATAATATATCCTCTTCATAAAATAACCAAGAAACCAGTCAAAAGTATGAATGCATAAAGAAGTACATAAGTATATTCATCTTCAGTAAGTGTGAGATTCTTGTAGCAATGACCCTCAAAGACAAAGATGACAAACTTAAAAGGCTGTGGAGAAAATAACCCAATTTGAAAATTACGACAAAATTACATTAGATTGGCTTGAGTTACATAAAGAATATAAAATGATCTACAAATAACTGCTAAGGAATCTGGAATCACTATTAGACAAAAGTGTCTACTAATCTTGTGTGCATGTCTGTGTGAGCACGCATACGTACATGGACAGGCATACATAGAGTAAGAGAAAAGACAGATTGTTTTATCAGTGTTATTTCTCATTTACCCTTGTGGGTAGAGCTGATTTGTCTTTAATGTGCTGGACTGCAAAGTAGCTTCAAACCAATAAATCGGCAGTTCAAGCTCCCCTGCAGCTTCTCAGAAACGCTACACAAGGTTGCTATGATCAATATGGACTCATCAGCACTTAACAACAACAACAACAAAGAATACAAGCCAATTTTCATATCGTCCAAGAAGAAAACAAAAACCCTTTTCCTCAGTAGATTTTGATTTTCCTTCCAATGAAAATTAACAAAGTTAAGACTGATTTTACAGTTAGCCTTTTGAATGACTAATTTTCACAGTAGTGTTAAAATAAATTTATATGTGCTATGTGCACTTTTGATGATGTAGCTATTTCTACCATCAAAAAAGGTAATTTTACCCCTGAGGGGGACATCTTTCAAAGTCCAGACATACTTGTGGTTATCACACCTGGATAGGTGGGTAGAGACCAAAGATACTGTAGCTGTTTGTCTTTAAATGTACCAGACCCAATATGGCAATGCTATCACCGCTGAGAAATTGTAACTGCCAGGAAGCTTGATGCATAACTCAGAGGTGAGATCGATTTTTTTTTTTTTTTCATATTAAAATCCAAGCACATTTGAATGATGTTACGCTAGATATGGAGTCTTAGTGTGATGCTTTAGCATAAGCACTGAACTGCTAACCACAAGGTTGGTGGTTAAAACCTACCAGCCTCTCTTTGAAAACACTATACAGGGTCGCTCTGAGTCAATGGCACTTAACAACAACAATGACAACTCTAGATAAACTTTCATTACTGTGTTACTGTTACCTACTGCCAAAGTCAAATCTAATCCATGGTCCAACAGAACAAGGTATTGCCTGGTCTTCAACATACTCAGTATGGTTGGTTTACCATTACAGCTATGTGTCAATCCATCTGACCAACATTTCTCATGTCCTTGTTGGTCTGTGACATTACCAAACACGACATCCTACTCCAGCAATTGATTCCTCTTTAGACCCAAAATGAGTGTGTCTAACAATGTTGCACTGTGATCTGTTAAGTTTCCATAGAATATAATTGTTGGAAGTACATCACGATGCCATTCTTCCCTGTGGGCAACACCGCTGGAATCCCAGCATCACAGCAACACATCAGCACCACAGAACCAATTCTCAGATGGGCAATGAGCAGCCGCATTAGCAATATTAAACTGCTTAGTCTGACTTTGGGATGTACTTTATACTCCTCCAGATGTTTTCACATAAATTGTAACCTTCACTACAACAAGCTAAGTCAAAAGCCAAGAAAGTACTGCAACCCCACATCCATTAATACAAGCAAATGAAGACCTTAGAACAAATGATGAATGACATGATCATTAAGAAAAATGTCATTAAAACAAGAGCCCAATATGTCTCCCTCATCACTAGAAGACGCTTTCCACAAAACCAAATAAAACCAAAAAACGAATTTCCATCTACCGTCTCCACTTCTCTCCAATCTCTTCTACCACCATAGGAACCAATAAACCCAACTTCTATGCAAGTTAAGCAACATGTAACTCCATATGTGTATTTCTTTCTATCTCTGTGGATGATGCTAATTAGATGGGCAGAATAATCTGTATGTTCCAATAACAGGGTTCTAATATTATTGATTAAGTAGAATTGGTTTTAACAAAGAGAGGGCATTTAATACAAACATGCTTCCATTCATAGACGTACACCCATAACTCAGATTTTAGACTTCTTATGTTCACTTATTTATACAACAACCATTACTGAAACACCTTTTGAATTCATAGTCATTTCAAATTCTTAGAGAAAGAAATTGAATGCCTGAGCATCTGTTTCCCTTACAGACGTATCCACTTATATTACATCTCCTACATCATCTTGTCTGGCTCCAAAAAAGTTTACTGCATTTCTCATCATCCACTAAGTTCATTATTATTTATAATTGCCTTTATCACTAATGTAGTGCTTCATGGACTCTTCAGCTCTGGTACTGAGCTCTTGTCGGCTCAAGGGAGTGTAGGCGCTAGGCAGATGGCAGGCCTTTTCATTTTCTTCTGTGCCATCCCTTCCATCAACTACAAAAAGCTTTCTTCAGGCTTTCACATGAGGGGAGTCACAGCTAACCAGTGCTTCTTAAAGGGAAACTGTTAGAGTTATAACACATGGAAAAAGAAGAGAAAGAGGTGCCTCAAAGAGGAAGATTCTGGAACAAGCAGAGCTAAATCTTTTTTTAAAAATTCCATACCTGATAAGATTACTACAGTGCTGTATTAGCAGAGAAAGGTGAGTGTCTGATTAGAGTGAGCAAAGTTTATCCTTACACAGTTTTTATAGGATGAATGAGAGATCTAAGATGTCTGTTTTTCTTCTTATATGCTTTGAGAAAATGGGAAAACCTTCTTCCCCCTGAATTGACTGTTAGATACAGGGAAATAACATTAATTTTAGAATATGTTTAGATCATAGATTAAGGTAGAGATCAAGGTTCTCTTTAATTAGAAAATGAGAAAACTCTTTCTAGGAAACCTTCTTGTGGATGCACATATTTCTTTTCTCTCCATCTGTATGAGGCAAAAACATCACAGGCAAATGGTAAATGCAGGGAAATCAACCTTTTAATTATAGAATTCTAAAATTCATGGGATTTACATGATATATCTACATAACCATAGATAACTATATATAAAACACAGTCCACCCTTATGTGAAGTGATATATTTATTCAAGACTCTGCAATTTTAAAGCATTTTGTAATTGTAAAACAGTGTGGAATAAAATAAAGTAAATGCTCTATAGCTTTGCTATACTTAAGAACTGTACCTAAAATTGTTGGATAAGGGTAATTTGAAATGTATACAAAACGTCCTAACTTCAGATAAGACTAAGATAATCTTGATTTACTCTTTTAAATTGATCAACTGCATTTCTCCTTCCCATAAAAATAAAAACAACATATCAAACATAGAGAAATTTGAAAGAATAGTATAATGAAAACATTTATGCTTTTGACCAAGAACAAAAGCATTTTAAACATGTATTGTTAATTGAGGGAAGATTTAAAGACACGATTAACAGTTTTACATTCAACAAATTTTCACTAGGCTTCATCTCAATGATTACAAAACCCTCTATCCATGCAACAATGGTTATCCTGCTTTCTCCTGTGGTTCCTGTTTCCATCCCACCCACCTACCTTCCCATTCCTTTTCAACTTTGTCCTTTTGATTTTGAATGATTAGTCATTCCACAGGGAACACACCTTACTAGGGTTTTCATTCCCCCTATATACCTATGAAAATGAAAAGGACTTAAAACATTTACTGATGAAGATCAAAGAGCACAACCTTCGATATGGATTACATCTCAATGTCAAGAAAACAAAAATCCTTACCACAGGACCAATAAACAGCATTCTTATCAACAGAGAAAAGATGCAAGCTGTCAAGGACTTCATTCTTCTTGGATCAACTATCGACACACTCATGGAAACAGCAGTCAAGAAATTAAAGGATGTATTGCAATAGGCAAATCTGCTGCACAAGACATTTTTATAATGTTGAAGAGCAAAGGTGTGCTTGAAGACTAAGCTTGAAGACTAAGGTGCGCCTGACCCAAGCCATGGTATTTTCAATAAACTCATATCTATGTGAAAGCTGGAGAGTGAATAAGGAAGACTGAAGAAGAATTGATGCTTTTGATTTATGGTGCTGGAGGAGAATATTGACAGTTCCATGAACTGCCAAAAGAACTAATAGATCCGTTTTGGAAGCAGTGCAGCCAGAGTGCTCCTTGGAAGGCCAGGATTGCCAAACTGCAATCTCATACTTTGTACATATTGTCAGAAGGGACCAGTCACACGAGAAGCAGAGCATGTTTGGTAAGGTGGGGGGTCAGAGAAAAAGAGGAAGACCCCCAATGAAATGGATTGGCCAAGTGGCAGCATCGATGGACTCAAGCATGGCAACAGTAGTGAGGCTGGCACAGGATCGGGCAGTTTTCGTTCTGCTGTGCATAAGGTCGCTATGAGTCGGTATCAACTCGATGGCACCTAACGACAACAACAGCAAAATATACCTATCAACTACTTGGCAGAAAAATGAGCCTTGAGGGCGAGTTCCTTTCCAGACCTGAAGAGCGCTTGAGGGCTATAGTCTCAGGTACCTCCGGTCTGTTTCTGACCAGTAAATCCATTTTCTATTTTTCAATTTTGAGTTTTGTTCCACATTGTCTCCCACTCCATCCAGATCCTTCTAATGTGTTATCTTTCAGAGCACTTGGTAGTGGTAACCTAGAGCTGCCTAATTCTTCTGGCCTCAGAGTTGTGCAGATGGATAGTCATATGTTCCGTGAGTCCATTGGACTAACTGATCCCAACAATCTTCAATTATTATCACTTTTCTTTCTTCTGAACATGGAGAAACCAATAGCTGGACCTTAGATGACTGCTCATGAGCTTAAAGTTCCTAGGCACTACACATTATAGCAGAATGTAGCGCATTGTTTTTGTTGTCTGTATTATAAGAATCAATCCTTTTATTCTTTCTACCTTTCCTCTCTCCTTCTACCTTCTCTCCTGCAATACTATTTTTTTTTTAAGTTTTAATCATGTGAGAGTAAACAGCAGACAGCATGAAACCTTTTCCACTAAAAATTCTTCTAAGAATTCACCAAGTGTATTTACCTGTTGTTGTTGTTGTTATGTGCCATCGAGTCGGTTCCGACCCATAGCGACCCTGTATAGGGTTTCCGAGGGTGTAAATCTTTACGGGAGTAGAAAGCCTCATCTTTCTCCCACAATTAGTATATAGTTTACTCTAAAATTTTACCAAATATGTCATTTATACGTTTTGGTTTTTTTCTTTTCTCTAATTTAGAACACTACCCAAGGGCATACAACTATTGTGTTTTTTCTAATCATGCCTTCTTTTATATAAAGTAGTTCCCTCATTTTTTTATTTTTTATTGTGATTTATGATGTTGACATATCGGAAGGGTCTTGGCTAGTTATTTTACATTATATACCTCAAATTGGGGGCTGTCATTCTCAGCCTGTGTTACACAAAGAGTAAAGAATTGGGTTATTAACTGAAAGGTTGGTGGTTGAATCCCACACCAAGGTACCTCAGAAGAAAGATCTGGCAATCTGCTTATGAAAGTTCACATCCTTGAAAACTCTATGGAATGAATTTCTTTTTGGTAATCCATGGAACTACCATGAGTTCTAATCAACTCAATGACACCGGGTCATTTTTTAATTGCAGTTTGACTGGTGATACTAAATTTAATCTCCAGATTGTTCTCTTTTAATTGCAAAGACACTTTTTCTCTAGTAATTGGCAAGTAATGTCTATGAGATGATGTAAATATATTTTTCTCCAACAGCCTTTGACTCAACAGTTTTAGCTTATACTGATGAACCTTGCTTTATTAAATAGTTCTAACAATGGTTACAAATGCTTATTCTTAGATCTTGACAACCAATACAATTAACGCATGTCTTCATTTCATTCTCCTAATGGCTTCCAACATGCTCACTCAAGCCACACAAGAGTAGTGGTAATAACTGCCATTCAAAAAATGTTAAGTATCAGCATTGATTTCAGAAGCAACGGCCAATGACGACTCATCAAGCTATCTATCAGAATTTATTATCAATTCCAGAAAAGTGAAGATGAGAAGGTGAAAATGAAATGAACCACTCCTTTAATAGGGAGAGGGAAATTCTGAGAAGAAAGCTGAAAATCGGTCTTTGGAGTAATGTCTGTCTTTAGTTGAATGAGGACATGTACCTGTTCATATCTACTAATGCTTAAAATACTTCCCTTTTCAGATTCGGGTCACTTTCAACTTCTGCAGAAAGCACTCTATATAAGGAGCCAAACAGTTCCTTCCAGACATTTCATATTGTGTCATTTATTGATCTCTAAACTGTTCTATTTTGTTGAAGCATTTTTCACCTGGAAATGTATAAAAAATGAAAACCCTAGCTAAAATCCATTCTCCACACTGATGTCAGAGTGTCATTTCTGAAATAGAAATCTAAACACATCATACTCCTGTTTAAAATCCTTCAGTGGATCCTATCAACTACCTGGTAAAGCACTAATTCAACAATTTACACAGAGTCCCCCTTCTCTTATGACCTCCTTTGAACTTCTTGCTATTGTTTTTTTTCTCCCTGCAAACATATTCTCCTCTTTGACCCTAATGCTTTACATATCTACCCCAACATCAAGGATATAGTTTCAGTCTTTTAAAGGCAGCCCTAGCTATTAACGTTAAGCATAAATAGTATGGCTCCAAACAATCTCTTACCATAAATTCTCCACATACTAACTGATGGATCTTAAAATAAACAAAGAAAAAAAAAACAGATGAATTTACTTTTAAATACAATACATGTCCTACTCTCTTTAGCTAAAATGCCAAAACACAATAAACAATTTAGGTCAAGATTCATTCATCATTAAGAACAGTGGATGCAAATTGATGGTGCAATTTTTTTTTATTTTTTTTTTGGGCAAATCTTTTAATGTACTTCAAGTGAAAGTTTAAAGAAATTTGTTCTTTTTCTCCCCGGGTTTCTTGATTTCATCTATCTGGTTTCCCAGTTCCTTCCTGCCTTTTCATCCTTGGATTTGAAAATAGGTTGCCCACTTTGGTTTCATATAATTGACTATTTTAAAGACCAAATTCTTTCCAGGGGCTATTGTGTATTTCATAGGTCCTTCCACTAATTGGCTGAAAGGTGGCCTCTGTACGTGCCTTCAGTTTCGAGTTAGAAGGTTTTTCACAAAGATCTTGGAGGTTCCCCTAGTCTCTTCCAGACCAATGACTACGGTATTTTATTTGATTTTTTTAATTTGAATTTTGTTCTACATTTTTTTACCCATTTCAACACGGACCTTCTACTGTGGTCCTGGTTACAACAGTCAGTAGTGGCAGCCAGGGGCCATCTAATTCTGGTCTCACATTAGAGTAGGTTGTGCTACACATGTGCCATTACTCCTTTGGATTCATTGCTTCCTTAAGCTTTTGGTTTTCTTCATTTTTCTTTGCTGCCAGTGGGAAGAGACCAACAGTTTCTCTTTAGATGGCTGCTTGCAAGCTTTGAAGACCACAGACTCTACTCAACAAAGCCAGATGTAGAATATTATATTTATGAACAGTTTTTGACTGACTGACCTACATGTCCCATGAACCTAGGGTCTGTAGCCTTCAAATTCCATAGCTCAGTCTTGATGTGTATGTAATTTCCATAACTTCTATAACTGTTCCCCTTATTTGCTCTATTATACATGCATATATGGAGTCCTGGTGTGGTGCTGTAGGATAAACACTCAACCACAAGGTCCATCTGAACTGCAAGGTTGGCGGTTCAAAATACCAGCCACCTCTCAGAAACCCTATACAGGGTTGCTATGGGTTAGAACCAACTCAACTGCACTTATCAACAAGGCTGCTGCTGTTACTGTGTGCCATCGAGTCAGTTCTGACTCACAACAACCCTATACAGCATTTCCAAGGCTGCAAATATTTACAGGAGCAGAAAGCCTTATTTTGCTCCTGCAGAGCAAATAGTGATTTCCTTTTGGTTTGTAGCCCATTGCCTGTATGTAGAAATATACACAACTGCACCTATATGTGGACTCCTGGTGTAGCTCTGTAGGATAAGCGTTGGACTGTGAACCACAAGGTTAGTGGTTCAAACCCACCAACTGCACTCCATGGAAACCCTACACAAGGTCGCTATAAATCAGAACTAAATCAATGGCACATAGCAACAACAACATACCTGTATATATGTATGGGGGTGTGTGTGCTCTTGCATGACTTCTCTGTCCTATTTAGCATACATATTTATCTATGTATGCATTCACAGAGTATTCACTATTGTTGCTCTTTATTTTTAAGTGGCTCTCAGTGTCTTCCTTTATCTTGCTCATGTTGTACTGGCTTCCCCCATATTGTGTATTGCCTTTCCTTTCATCAGAAATAACACTTGTATATTGTCTAGTGACTGTCTCCTCCCCCTCATGCCTAGTATCCATCAAAGAGTATTTATTTTTATACATAAACCTCTTGACTTTTCATAATAATGGTCAGCTACATTAAGGAGCTCTGGTAGGATAATGGTTATGAAATCAGGCTACTAATCTCACGGTTAGCAGTTCGAAACAACCAGCTGTTCTGCGGGAGAAAGATGAGGCTTTCTGCTCCTGTAAAGATTTACAGTCTCGGAAACCCTGTACAGGGTTGCTATGAGTCAGAACTGACTCCACAGCACATAACAACAACAACAACAACACAGTATTTGTCCATTTTGTGACTGACTTATTTCACTCACATAATGTCCTATAATGTCATCTATGTTGTGAGAAGTTTTACAGATTCATCATGATTTTTCATTGCGGCTTACCATTCCAGTGCATGTATGTAACACATTACGTGCATCCATTCTTGTGTTGATGGACACTTAAGATTGTTTCCATCTTTTTGCTATTGTGAATAACGCTGAGATGAAAGCGGGTGTGCATCACTGTTATCATTTCTCTAAGATGTATGCCTAGGTGGCACTGTGGTGTAAAGCACTGGACTGTAAAGTCCTTCTGAACCTCAACGTCTGCAGTGTAAGCTCACTACCCACTCCTAGGAAACTCTACACAAAGTCACTATGAGTTTGAACCGACGGCATTTAATAACAACAACAACATATAACTAGGAGTGCAGTTTCTGGATCATGTTTCTATTTTAGCTTTTTAAGGAGGTGACATATTGCTTTCCATGGAACTGTGTTTACAGTCCCACCAGCAATGTGTAAATGTTCCAATCTCCCCACAGTCTTGGAAGCATTTGCTCTTCTGTTCACCATTGGTACCATCATGGTAGCTGCTGAATCTTGAAGGAATTACTTAATTTCTTTTTGCCTGACTTTCCATAAAATAAGGATAAGCATATTGCCTCTCTTGCGTAGTTGTGGAAATTAGACGAGGTATATCATATAAGTGTGGCACTGCCGGTTAATGCAGTTAAACTGCAACATCGGCGTGGGCCATTAAGCCCGGCAGTTCTAACTCACCAGCTGCTCCTTGGAAACCCTCTACAGGGTCGCTAGCAGTTGGATCCCGACTCCATGGCACTTAGCAACAACAATAACATATCATGCAAAGTCTTAACAATTCCTGTCATACAAGGTCATGAATGATATCTATGATGATTCTTTCTCAACCTCTCCTTACAACATTTTTCAAGCATCAGGGAACATTGAGGAACTTGTACAGTAAGCAACCATTTACCTCCTGCCTAGATTCTACAACCAATATTTTTATACTTGCTTTATTACCATTTCTTAGGTACCATGGAGTCAGTTCTGACCCACAGTGACCCTGCACAGGGTTTCAGAGGCTGTAAATCTTTATGGGAGCAGAAAGCCTCATGTTGCTCCCGCTGAACAGCTGATAGTTTCGAACTGCTGACCTTGAGGTTAACAGCCTGATTTGTAACCACTACACTACCAGAGCTCCCTACTATCCTTCTATTCAACTCTCTATCCATCTATAAATTAATAATGATTATTTTAAGATGAAACTAACCTGACAGCATCCCTTTTTCTCTCCATCTAATACCCACCTCCAACAAAACAGACGTAGTCTAACTGTACCTCCATTGAGTTCTAATAAGACTCAGGCATATTACATTGCAATGACTTGTCAATTGACCTATGTCTTCTACTAGACTGTGATCTGCTGAGGGCAGATATCATGTCTTATTCGATTTCCATTCCTATCACCAAGCTCAGTGGTATAGTTCAATAAGTGTTTTAATAAATTAGTTTCTCAGTAAGGCTTGCAGTTGGAGTCAGACAACCATAAAGTTTACATCTGGTACTGGTATAAACGGACAATTCTGCTGTGAGAATTCCATTATAAGATATTTTGATGAATAAAAGTAAAAGGCTGGTTATCAAAGTTTCATACAACTTTTGGCACAGGACAGGACATAAGAGTTCTAGTCCCCATTTACCACAGACTAGTTATGTGTCCTTAGACAAGGCAGCTCAGTGTCTTGGGAAATACTTTCTTCATCAGTGAAATGTAGGTGTGGCCCCAGGAACATGGTGGCCTCCTTTCATACAGTTGCCATTTGTATGTAACATAGCATGAATGCATTTCCTTGACTTGTGTAAGAGAGCATGTCTGGGGGTGAGGCATAAATTTGTACACTCTGCAAGGGCCGATGAAAAATAACTCTGGAAGTAAATCCCTATTTAAAGCTGGAGAACTGAAGAATTTATACCATGTGAAAAACAGACAATAGAAAAGCTATCTTTCTGCCCATGAATGTGTTATCAATAAAATTTAGGGAGGTTAGTATAATAGATAATGACCCCCAATAACAATGTCTAAGTCTTAAACTCTAGAAATATAGCTGGAAAAAACCTTTACATAGCAAAAGGAGCTTTGAAAATATGATTAAACACCTGTAATGGGGATAGTGTTATGGATAATGTGGATAGGTCAAAGTGATTGAAAATGTCTTTATGCAGCAAGAGGATCACACAGGCACAGACGATGTTGTGGTACAGGCTTTGCAGATGGAGGAGGCGGCCACAAGCTGAGGAATGCAGGTGGACTATCGAATCTAGAAACACCAAGAAAACAGTTTCTTCCCAAAAGTCTCCAGAAAGAACTGAGTTCCACACGACTCCTTTAAACTTAAGAGCCACAAAATTATAAAATGCTGTTTTAAGCCATTGCCAATGGCAATTTGTTATAGCAGAAGTAGGAAATTAATACCAAAGGTACAATCTGCCACTGTAACGATCCATCTCATTGAGGATCTGTCTCGTTTTCTCCGCTCCTCCACTTTACCAAACATGATAACCTTCTCTAGGGACTGGACAGTCTTGATACTATGTCATCCTGGCTTCCAAGGAGCACATTGGCTGTACTCCTTCTAACATAGATTGGTTTGTTCTTTTGGAAGTCCAAGGTACATTCAAGATTCTCCTCCAATACCATAACTCAAATGCATCAATTCGTCTACGGTCTTCCTTATTCACTGTTCAAGGTCACAGCACATGCTTATGAGGTCATTGAAAATACCATGGATTAGATCAGGAGAACTTTAGTTCTTGAACTGACATCTTTCCTCTTCAATACTTCAAAGAGGGCTGTACAGCAGATTTGCCTAATGCAATATGTCATTTGATCTCTTGACTGCTACTTCCATGAGTATTGATCAGAGTAAAATGAAGTCTTTGACAACTTCAATCTTTTCTCCATTTATATGTTGTTTATTGGCCCAGTGGTGAGGATTTAGTTTTATTTACATTGAGGTACAACGCATACTAGAAGTTGTGGTCTTTGATCTTCATCAGTAAATATTTTAAGTCCTCTTCACTTTCAGCAAGCAAGCTTGTATCATTTGCATACTCACATAGGTATACAAACCCCACCAGATGGCAGCACACGCAAAAAGTGGGAATGCAGCTTTCCTCTAAACCCCTAAGGCACAAAATTTGGTGGATCATATATGTTCCATCGATCATGAGGGGTTAAGGTCAGGTTTGAAGAAAGCATGCCAGAATAGAAAAGATAAATTTAAACAGATAAGAGAATCTGATTTACAAAACACAGACGAGACTGAGCAGGTCCATCAAACCTAAAATGGGAATTAAAGAATTAGTGAATACAGAAACTATAAGACAGAGAAGAATCTAATAGAAATAGATGAGAATTTTCCAGATTAAACTGAGAAATAGCTACAGAATAAAGAACACACGTTCTAAACAAAGTTCAATAGAACAATACAGCAACTAACCAATGACACTTTATGGTAAGAACAATAAATCTAAGATGGAGAGAAAAATTTAAAACCAACCATAAAGAAAGACAGTTTACCTATGAAAAAATAAAAATTAGATGGGAATTAAATATCTCATGAGAAAAAGAAGACCAGAAAATATAACTATCATGTTATACGCTATCATGATATAGTTAATAACTATCACGTTATATACTTCTTCCTTACTTATGAACATCACTAGGTCCTAAAGGACAGCTGGTTGTGAAAACTCAGCACTGTGAAGAATTGAGGGATGGCTGCATGAGATCCCAAAATGGAAGACAAGTGCATCTTTACATAACTGTCATATGACATCATACATAATAGCAAGATTACATCATTACATAACCTCAGAGAACCATGGCTCAGACAAGTTGACACATAGTATAAATAGAACACATTACGGGCAACATTTCTCTGACCTCACACCTCAGCCTTCATGACTGCCAGACCTACATCATGCATGTGCAAAATAGTTGGCCTGGAGACTTTTTGCTATTACCATAAATGAGAAGTATCCTATAATAAAATGGTTGATAAGTGAGGAGTAGGAATGATTCTGTACTTTATTCAATTATTTTTGGCTGAGTTTTTATTAAAGAGTGAGGGAGAATTAGAGACATTTTCTGAAAAAGACTGAGAGTGTTTAATAAGATCATGAAAACAAAATAACAAGAATATAGCTCGCCAAGAACAAAGTTGTACTCAGAAGGAAGAAATGGTATTTGAACACAGAAGAAAAATGCTTAAAATGAGAAGCATTTAGATAAATCTAAATATTTATTACCTCAAAAAACCAAGAAGAATAATCAGACCACTAAGTTACTATTAAGGTGAAAACAAGGCAAATCTAAAATACTAGACTGAAAGGAATATGGGAGACAGGCAGTAGAGATTTAAATTAGCATTTTAAAGTCATGGTGTTATTCAGGGGAAGATAGATGTATTGATTAATGTAAGAAATGTAAATTCCAATACTTATAAATCATAAAGTTAAAGGCTGAGTTCAGCAGAATGAAGGAACAACACACACAATCCTTTGCATTTCTATATACTAATGATTACAATATTAATTTAAAACACAATACCATCTACAATCACCCCAAAGGAAGTTTAAACATAACAAATCATGTAATGTAAACTGCTCTATGCTGAAAGGTACCAACTCTTACTCAAGAAATCAAATAATTAAATAAATGATAAACAGTGTTCATAAATCGGACTGTCTAGCATAGGAAAGACATCAGTACTCTTCAAATGTATCTATAGGTTTAATGCAATTCCTATCAAAATTCCATTCATCAAAAAATTGACAATTTATTCTAAAATGTATATGGGTAGACACATGCCCTATGGTTTATGGTATATGGCATCGAGTTGGTTCTGACTCATAGTAACGAAGCTGGACAAAGGACAACAGCCCATAGTCTTACCAAGGCTGTGATTTTTAAAGAAGCACATTGTCACGTCTTTCCACCACAGAGTGGCGGTTGATGGGTTCAAACCATTGACCTTTTGGTTGCAGCTGAGTACTTAACCGTGGAATAGACCAGCAAAAAAATCCTGACAAAGAAGAATTAAGTGGCAAGAACTGCTATGGCCTAATATTAATGCTTTTCCATTTGTTGTTGTTGTTATGTGCCGTCGAGTCGGTTCCGACCCATAGCGACCCTTGTACAGGGTTTCCGAGGGTGTAAATCTTTATGGGAGTAGAAAGCCTCATCTTTCTCCCGCGGAGCGGCTGGTAGTTTCGAACCGCTGACCTTAA
>NW_006408639.1:5281524-5286540 GCF_000296735.1 Chrysochloris asiatica | reverse complement strand
GTGAGGTTGGCCCAGGATCGAACATTGTTTCGTTCTGCTGTGCATGGAGTCGCTATGAGTCGGTTCCGACTCGATGGCACCTGACAACAACAACAACAAAAGACATATTGGAGTCCTGGTGTGGCACTATGGGTTAATGCACTGGACTTCAAAGTCAGTGTTAATCCTAAGGTCAAGCTCACCAGCTGCTCCTCAGAAACCCTATACAGGATTGCTATGAGTTGGAACCAACTCAACAGCACTTAACAACAACAACAAAAGTGATCTTAAGCTTGAAACCAAACGCACAATCAATAAGAGGAAATTTTTACAAATGGACTTCATCAATATTAAATAGTTTTACTCTGAGAA
Organism: Chrysochloris asiatica; assembly: GCF_000296735.1. NCBI lineage: Eukaryota > Metazoa > Chordata > Mammalia > Afrosoricida > Chrysochloridae > Chrysochloris > Chrysochloris asiatica. The sequence continues at coordinate 5,286,189 of NW_006408639.1, read as the reverse complement.
ATATCTTGTTAAGAGGAGGAAAAGACAAAGTACAGAGTGACAACATATTGCAAACCATATATCCAACAAATGATGAGTATAAAGGATTAAACAAAAAAATGTTAAAGTCAACTATAAAATAGAAATTAAAATCAGAATACAGACAAAAACAAAAAACAACTCAGTTCATTAAACTGTTATAATTAAATACAAATACACACAAATAAAAATAATAGAAGTATCCAATGAATAGGTTGCATGTTCCCTGGATAAGACTAGTTTCACAAATACTGACAAACTACAGTTCAATGATGTAGTTGAGTTTATTTCACCTGTTTATAATTCCAAAAGACATTCTGGACAGGAAAGAGTAAAGAGGTTGAGAGAGAAACAGAGAATAAGTGAACAACAAAGGGTTTTACTTATCTGACCAACATTCAACTATCTGTCATTCTGCGGTGGCTTGTGTGTTGCTGTGATGTTGGAAGCTATGTCGCCAGTATTTTAAATGCCAGTAGGTTTACCCACGGTAGACAGCTCTCAATGGAACTTCCAGACTAAGACAAACTAGGAAGAAGGAGTAGCAGGAAGAAGGAGTGAACGGTTAACCACTGAAAATCTTATGAATAACAGTGAAATGTTGTCTGATACAGTCAGAAAATGAGTCCCTCAGGTTGGAAGACACTCAAAATACAATGGGAGAAGAGCTGCTTTCTGAAAGCAGAGTTGACTTTAATGACGTGAATGGAGCACAAATTTTAGAGCCTTCATTCGCTGATAGAGGCACAACTCCAAATGAGAAGAAACAGTTGCAAATATCCATTAATATGTGGAATGGAGCAAGTATGACTTGAGGAAAACTGGAAGTCATCAAAAATGAAACAGAAGACCTAGAGATCAATATCCTAGGCATTAGTGATCTGAAATGGACACGTATGGGTCATCTGACAATCATATAGTTTACTAGTCTGAAAACCAAACATTGATAATTGCTAGTGGTTGGAATGTAAAAGTTGTAAACAAAGAGGAAGGTTCAGTAATTGGAGAATCTGGCCCTGGTGACAGAAACCAGACTAAAGATCACATGTTAGAATTTTGAAAGCCCACTTACTTAGTCACTGCAAATACCATTTTTCAACAACATAAAAAGCTACTCTACAAGTTGGCCTCACTAGATAGAATACACAGGTATCAAATTGACTACATCTGTAGGAAGAAACAACAGAGAAGCTCAATATTATCAGTCAATACAAGGCCAGGGAAATCCTGTGAAATAAACCATCAATTGCTCATATGCAAGTTCAGGGTGAAGCTGAAGAAAACTTAAACAAGTCCAAGATGACCAAAATAAAACCTTGACTATATCCCATCTGAATTCAGAGGACATCTCAGGAAAGATTTGATGCTTTAGACATTAATGACTAAAGATCATAATGGCTATGGGATAACATCAAGAATGTTATGAAAGAAGAAAGTAAAAGGCCATTAAAAGACAGGAAAGGAAGAAAAGACCAAAATAGATGGCAAAAGAGATTCTGAAACTTGCTTGCAAGGGTATATAATCTAAAACAAACGGAAGAAATGAGGAAGTCAAAGACCTAAACATAAAATTTCAAAGGGCAGCAGGAGAACACAATGTAGTATTATGAAATGTGAAAAGACCTGGAATTGGAAAACCAAAAGAAAAGACCAGGGTAAGCATTTCTCAAGCTGAAAGAAGAGAAGAAGAAAATCAAGCTTTGACTTGCAATATTGACAAAACTGCAAAATATTGAACGGAAAAAATATTGAAAGATACAGGAAGCATCAGAAGAACATCAAAGGAGTACTCTGTGCTACTTTACCAAGAACAGTTGGTCAATGTTTAATCATTTCAAAAAGTAGCATATGATAAAGAACCGATGGTACTGAAGGAATAAGTCTGATTCAACTAAAGGCATTGGCAAAAATCAAGGCTCCAGGAATACATACTGAAAGTTTCCAACAAACAGATTCAGTACTAGAGGGTCTTCGCTTATCTGTGCCAAGAAATTTGAAAGAGAGCTATTTGTCCTACTGATTGGAAGAGATCAAGATTTGTGCTCATTCCAAAGAAACGTGACCCAACAGAATGCAAAAATCATCTAATAATATAACTCATTTCACACGCAAGTAAAATTTTTCTGAAAGTAATTCAAAAATGATTACAGCAATACATCGACACAGAGTTGCCAGAAATTAAAGCTGGACTCAGAAGAGGACAAGGAACAAGGGACATCACTACTGATGTCAGATGGACTTTGAGTGAAAGCAGAGAATACCAGAGAGAGGTTTACCTGTGCTTTCTTGACTATGCAAAGACATATACTGAGTGGATTATAAGCAACTCTGGATAACATTGAAAAGAACGGGTATTCCAGAACACTTAATTGTGCTCATGAAGAATCTGTACACAAAACAAGGGGATATTGAATTATTTAAAGTTAGAAAAGATGGATGATAATGTTGTACCCTTTCACCATATTTAGCAAATCTGTATGCTGAGCAAATCATCTGAGAAACTTATTATAAGAGGGAAAATTTGGCATCAGACCATTAACAATCTGTGGTATCCAGATGACAAACATTGCTTGTGGAAGTGAAGATGAATCAAAACAATTACTAAGGAAGATCAAAACTATACCCCTCTGTATGGATTGCACCCTAATGTATAGAAAACAAAAATTCTTACAACTGGACCAATAAATAATATCGTGAAAAATAGATAAAAAATTGAACTTGTCAAAGTCTTCATTTTGCTTGTATCCATAATCAACACTCATGGAAGCATCATTCAAGAAATCAAATGACATATTGCATTAGCTCAATCTGCTGCAAAATCCTCTTAAATGTTAAAAAGCAAAACGGCCAGTTGGTGTGCCTGACCCAAGCCATGACATTTTCAAACTAATCATATACATGTGAAAGGAAGACTGAATATGAGAGACTACAAAAGAAATTATACATTTGAATAATGGTGTTAGAAAAGAATGTTGAAAGAACCATGGACTAGAGGCAAACAAAATGTGTCTTGGAAGAAGTACAGCCAGAATACTTATAAGCGATGATGGCAAGACCTCAACTCTTATTCTTTGAACAAGTTGTCAGGAGAGATCATTCCTTGCAGAAGGACTTCAAGCTTGGTAAATTGGAGGGTCAGTGAAAAACAGATCGACTCAATACAAGATGAATTCATACAGTAGCAGCAACAATGGGGTCAGACTTAACAACGTGAGGATGGTGCAGGTCCAGGCACTGTTTTGTTCTGTTCTACATAGATCCACTCTGTCTTCGTACCAACGTGGTGACTCCTAGTTATTACATACCAACTGCTGTGCTAGATGCTGCAAAACTAGAGCAACAACATGACAACACTTGTGGAGCTTATATTTGGAGGAATGCACTCAACACTCAACAGGTAGCAATCAGTAAGTTAATTCAGTGATTACAGAGTCTGTAAATGGTCTATAAGAAATACAAAGAACAGAAAAGGAGAGAACAACAAATGCTGACAAGGATGTGGAGATCGGTACCCTCCTATGCTGCTGGTGGGACTGCAAAAGGGTACAACCCATGGTGAAATGCTATGGCACTTCCTCAGAAAGTTGGAAACAGAAATACCCTATGACCCAACAATCCCTCTCCTTGGCATATACCCACAAGAACAAAGAACCACGACATGGGTAGATATATACACACTGGTATTCATCACAGCACTGTAGCTGAAAAAAATAAATGAATACATGGAGACAGACTAAATGCCCATCATTGAAACAATGGTTAAACAAACTTTTATACATACACACAATGGAATATTATTCAATGCTGAAGAATAACTATGATTCAGTGAAACACCTCATAACTTGGATAATCCTGAAGGAACTTGTTATTGTCAGGTGCCATCGAGTTGGAACCGACTCATAGCGACCCCATGCACAGCAGCACAAAACAATGTCCTATCCTTGGCCAACCTCACTACCGCTGCCACACTTGAGTCCATCAGTGATGCCACCTGGCTGATCCATCTCGTTGGGGGTGTTCCTCTTTTTCTCTGACCCTCCATCTTACCCAGTATGACATCCTTCTCCAGTGACTGTTCCCTCCGGACAATATGTCCAAATTAAGAAAGACGAAGTTTAGCCATCTTGACCTCCAAGGAGCACTCTGGCTGCACTTCTTCCAAAACAGTTCTATTGGTTCTTTTGGCAGTCAATGGCACTTTTAGTATTGTCCTCCAACACCACAATTCAAAGGCATCAGTTCTTCTAGTCAATCACAAAACTTGAATTAGTTAATCACAAAAGGTCAAATATTATATGAGACCACTATTGCATAAACTCAAGAAAAGATTTCCATGTTAAAAGAACCATTCATTCATTATTACCAGGGGAGGGAGGGAAGGAAGTGTAATTCACTGACTGGAGAGTAGACCTAAGTTAACTTGGGTGACAGGAAAGGCAATCTGCAACAAAAGAGAGGTTGGCAGAAGAATGATGAAGCAAGTTGAAGACACATGGAGGAGAGCGGTCAAGAGATCAGATGACGTATTGCATTGGGCAAATCTGCTGCACAGGAACTTTTTAAAGTATTGAAGGGCAGAGATGTCAGCTTGAGGACTAAGGTGCGCCTGACCCAAGCCATGGTATTTTCAATAACCTCATATGAATG
>NW_006408639.1:5280467-5281424 GCF_000296735.1 Chrysochloris asiatica | reverse complement strand
CTCATCTTTCTCCCGCGGAGCGGCTGGTAGTTTCGAACCGCTGACCTTAAGGTTCGCAGCCCGATTTGTAACCACTACGCTACCAGAGCTCCTTGCTTTTCCATTTAGCCACACTAATTCAGACAGTGTGGTATTGGCAGAAAGCAGACACACAGATCAGTGAAACAGAGAACTCAGAAATACATCTATACAAATATGCTCAGTTGTTTTCATATAGCAGTTTTATTGAAATGTAACTACTAGATCATAAAACATATCCTTTCAAAGCATACAGTGATATGTAATGAATGCACAAAGTTGTAAAACCATTGTTGTTGTTTGTTGTTGTTATGGGCCGTGGAGTCGGTTCTGACTCATAGCGACCTTGTACAGTTTTCTGAGGCTGTAACTCTTTACGGAAACAGAAAGACTCACGTTTCTCTTATGGAAGAGCTGGTACTTTCAAACTGCTGACCCTGAGGTTTGCAGCCTGATTCGTAACCATACGCTACCAGAGTTGACTGGTGAGTTTGAACAGCCTATATTGTGGGCCAAATGACTTTGCAGTCCAGAGTATTAACCCACAGTGCTGTACCATTTAATTCCATAATATCTTCAACATGCCAAAAAGAAACCTCATATCCTTACCAACCAACCTGAATTTTAAAAAAGGTAAAAACAAAAACAACGCAAGGGAAAAAGGGCAAACTTTCAACAAATGGTGCTAGAACAATTGGACATCTTACAAACAAAAGTATCTCTACCTAAACCACGTATTTTATACAACAATTATCTCAACATGGATCATAAAATTAAATAAAAACTTAGGAATCTTTATACAAAACAAATAAATGAAAATCTTCAGGATTTAGGGCTGCTAAAAGACATATTTAGCTCCAACAACAACACGGAATATTGGGCCACAAGGCTGTTTAACTGCAAGTTGCGGAAAGCCTCATCTCTCTCACGTAGAGGGCC
>NW_006408639.1:5241302-5271297 GCF_000296735.1 Chrysochloris asiatica | reverse complement strand
GTGAGGTTGGCCCAGGATCGGACATTGTTTCGTTCTGCTGTGCATGGGGTCGCTATGAGTCAGTTCCGACTCGATGGCACCTGACAACAACAACAACAACCTTTTTAAAGTCCAACTTTTCTCAGTAAGCCTATACACTAGTGTCACTTCTATTGTCATCAGGCTGTTTAGGCCACAAGAAAAGTGACAATGTCTACACTGCAGCCATGCACTATAGATCACCATCTGTTCCCTCTCGCCTACGTGTTCCAGTGGCTGCACTCTGGATCTAATTTGGAGCCCTTCTTATTAAGATACTTTTGAAGCTGAAGTTTGCTACTTTTTAGATAAAACCAGAGGTGCATATACAAATACACGTGTGTTGTTGTTGTTATGTTCTATTGAGTTGGTACTGACTCATAGAGACCCTATGCACAGCAGAATGAAACACTGCCCCATCCTGGGCCAACTGCAAAACTGTTGTCACACTTGAGCCCATTGATGCTGCCACTTGGCCAATCCATATCGCTGGGGGTCTTCCTCTTTTTCGCTGACTTCCCACCTTACCAAACATGATATCCTTCTCCAGAGACTGGTCCCTCCTAACAATATGTTCAAAGTATGAGAGATGAAGTTTGTCCATCCTGGCCTCCAAGGAGCACTCTGGCAGCACTTCTTCCGACACAGATCTGTTAGTTCTTTTGGCACTTTCCGTATTCTCCTCCAACACTATAACTCAAAAGCATTAATTTTTCTACTGTCTTCCTTATTCACTGTCCAGCTTTTGCATGCATACAAGATTATTGAAAATACAATGACTTAGGTCAGGCATACCTTAGCCATAACAACACATTTTATTATATTTTAATATATGAGGGAGATTCAAAAACTGTGAAAAAATGAAACTGAAAGACATTGAAATTTTCCCATGAACTTTTTGAAATTCCATTATACATACAGCTTATAGTATGTAGTATGCATTACGTTAGCATACTAACCTACTCTTTATTAATATGGACTCCTGGTGAGGTGCTATAGGGTAAGCAATGGACTGTGAACCAGCTGGCAGTTCATAGTCACCAGGCGCTCCTTGGAAACCCTATGCAGGGTCACGATGAAGCCGCTTGATAACAGCAAGTGACATTAAATATTCAAACCAACAATCAAATGATGATGAAAATCACTGAATGAGGATTCTGAATTAGAATTTCTACTTGTTAAGAAGATACCAATTAGACTTGTGCCATTTTGATCTGTAAAACATGAAAGGCAAGAGACAAGACAACTACCTAGGTACACGCCAGGTCTGAAGCTTTAGAATAGCTTCTTATAGAAGCTAAAATGTTACTTCATCACTGTATGTTCCTGTTGTTGTTAGGTGTCATTAAGGAGGTCTGAACTCAATAGGACTGGAAAATTCTGAATAGTAATGAAATAAACTATACCAATGTCTAGGCATAAGCTAGTTTAGATTCTACAAGGATATTAGGGTAATTCTTGATTCAATGTTTTGGAACATGCATTCAGTAAAAGAAAGAGGCAAAACAATAGAAAAGAAAAAAAAAATTATCTTGGAATTTGATTAACAATAGCAACATTATCACCTTGAACCAAAGAAAGCAGCAAAACATTTTGGTTACTATTATCTGGATAGTTGGTATGGGGGGAGAGAAATTCACAATTAAAATAACATGAATGCTTGCAATTTAAGAACTTTAACAACTAACAGTAAACTGTGCAGCTGTTTAGAAGACCTACCATTTATGCAAGGCAAATATTCAATCAGTAAAAACAATTCTTAATGCCTCCAGGGTAATAAATTTTTTTATGTTCATAGAATTAAATCTGTGTAAGTATATAACTATCTAGTCTTTGTACCATCTTCCTATAAAATCTGATAGATTGAAAAGGCTTCAGACAATATTGTTTGAACTATAAATGGCCATCGTTCAAGTTTGTTAATTAGGGTATTACATGTGGTTCTTCCAATCTATTACCACGGAATGGAGTCAGCTAATGCTAGTTGAACTGCTTCATTCCTCTTCCATGTTACTGCAGTTTCTTATGTGACAGTACCAAGAGAATCATGAAAAGGAATTAAACTGTAACCTAAGTAAATGTACTCCCTTAAAAAAAATAAACTATATTAAGACGAAATGATCGATATTTATCCAAAAGCAAAGACGAAAAGGGAAGGAGGGGCAGGGAAGCTAGGCGAATGGAAACAGACCAAACAGAACAAGGGGAGGGGAAGATAGGAGAATGCTAGCACCTTTGAAAATGGCAACCAATGTGATGAAATAATTCATTAAAAAGGTGTTAAATGGGAACCTAAATTACTATGTAAAGTTACATCTAAAACACAATGAAATATATTTATCAATGGTAAAGTAAGTAGAAAATTTAATAAGGAGACATGAAACTGATTCTTGTATCAATGAAGAAAAAATTACGTTAAGAACTATACATTACCTTTAGCATACCTGAATGATACAAGAAGTTAATGCCCTCCCTACTCACAGATAGGTTGGGGGTCCACTCAGAGATGCCAGTGAAAAAAGGCATGGGGATCTAATTCTTAAAACAAACAACAACAACAAAAAAAACAAACAAACACCTATTCAATCAAGTAGACATTGAAAATAGGGTGAAGCACAGTTCTACTCGGACACACAAGAGGTCACCATGAGTTGAAATCCACTTGGGAGCAATTGGTTTTATGTATATGCAAACAAAGGAATAACAGAAGGATGAGAAATGATGATTTTTAGCTCTAGGATCTCCAACACAATATAGCTGGACACAGAATCTTCACTCCCTGCCTGCCAACTTGAAGCCCAGAACAAGATTCTCAATTCTCAACTAAGCTTGACATTTCAGATACAATGTCTTCAGACTGCTACTGTAGAATTGAGTTAAACTGCTAGGACCTACACCCAGTAATGTGACTCAATATGCCAAGCTACCATCTATATAGTAATCTAGAACATTTTTAGAAGGAAGAGCTCACAAAGAAGTGTTAGTATAAAAACATATGGTCTCATAGGGGGATCCTGAACCCCATCCAGAATCTTCTGAGATGGAAATTTCCACTAGAAAGAACAAGCAGACCAGCCTGGAGGGGCTAGAAGAACAGACGATACTTCTGGAAAGAAAGACCAATAGGAAAAATACAAAACAATACTGTCTGTACAACTGACTAATAAAGGAACAAGCAAGTTGCTCACTCAGGAGACATCAAGGCAAGCGGTTGGGACAACTCAGTGCAAACCCCCTTCCAAAACTAACACTCAATGGGAATACACAAGCGGACATGCACTCAGAGTGGTGACCACGTTGGTCACCGATAAGAAGCCAGGGAAAAATAGCAATGAAGCTTCGAGCTAAGCCCTACCATGTTCAATAGACTCCTGTGAACCGGGGTGGAGACCTGGTCGGCCAGCAGTGTGGCAAGACCTGGGGACTCTTGGGCCCAGAGTCAGTGACATAGCCACAGAGGACTAGAGTGGAGAGTGAAGCGTCCAGCTGATAAGAAGAGAGGGCATATGCATAAGAACACCCACACTTACAGATAATACCCACTTAAGCTGGCTTCAATGGCTGGATGATCAGAACTCAACTAGAAGAAGAAAGAGGAGAAAAAAAAAGAGTAATCTGATAACAATTTGATGAACTTTACCTACACTTATGGATGCAGTAGCTCAAAGGAAGGAACAAATCTTTATAATGAGGATCATTCCTACCTCCTCGATAAACAGGGTAGACAGGGATGGGCACCTTGGACATTGGCTATCCAAAATGGGGGGAGGGGGCTACAAATGCAAGAAGTGACTGGCTTACAAGCTTTCAAGAGGGAATCTAGATCCAGAGCGTGTGGAGGAAGGTAGAATCTCCACTGAGTAGTATCCAATCTTTCTGGGTGAAGCTGATAAAAGGAGATGTGGATGGCACTCATGTGGCACAATAGTGAATAATTACTATCAGGACTGACTGTGAGGGTTGGAAATGTAAAGGTAGACATTTTGTAGCAAAACGAGGGGAGTGATTGACTTTGCAGTCCAGTTGCGGAGGTCCCTGAGAAGAGTGGAGTGCGGGCCCCTACCCAGTGACGCCAGAGATGATGCTGTGGAAACAGGAAAAGGCCAGGGACTCTAGACCCAGATAGGGAGAGGAGCTGTGTGCTGAGGACTGGGGGGAGGTGGGGGGGGGAAGCAGGCTTTCAGGGTATACCCTTCGGTTGGTTGATGAGGCATGGAGGGGATTGTAACCATGGCAATGAAATGATATAAGATAGAATGAATGTAAAGCTAATGTTCTCCGAGGTAAACTACCACATAATTCACAATAAAACATTAAAAAACAACAACATATGATCTTCTCCCTCAACAAAAAGAGACACCGGCAGGAGTCCTGGTGTGACACTGTAAAATAAGCACTGCACAACTAACCACTGGTTGGCAGTTCACACCAACCAACAGTTTCTCAGAAACCCTATACAGGGTCGCTATGAAACAGAACCAACTACATGGCACTTAACAACAATAACAACTGTATGCAAGGCACACTTCCTGTCTCCAGGGAACTTTCAGTCTAATTACTGTTGAGTAATCTTCTAAGGGTATCCAAAGATTTCTGTGAAAAAGCAATCAAGGCCCAAACAATCTATGATTCAGCCTAGATTGCCAATTCTCTGATTCACAGATACCAAACACTTAAATGGAAACCTCATCTGAGCAGTTTGTAATATACATAGATTTGTGAGAACAAAATCTCATGAAATGACTTGCACATACTCACAGAGAAGATCTGGTGCAAAGCACCCAAGTGCAATAAAACTATGCCAGACATTCTGCTCTTGGAGGGGAAAAGTCACCTCCTTCTTCTGGAAAGAGTGAATTTCCAGCCCAACAAAAGAATTTAAATTATGGTAATATAAATGTCTTTTGAGGCATTTCCATTCTATTAAATCTCAGAGGTCATAAATACCAAAGCTACAATTAGAAAGATTTTAACCACACAGTGAAAGGCTGGATAGGCTAGTTCAATCTAGATGACAAAGTGATTTTCTGGCCTGTGAGGCTCTATAAAAATATTAAATAATATATCTTACATTATATATCGGTTATACCACCTATTTTTCCTAGCATCTCAATGTGAAAATCTTAACACATTCAGAATATTAAGTACAATAATCACCAATATATCCATGGTGCAATTTCAACAATGGTTAATATGTTATTATATATGTGCGTATATTCATGTTTTGTTTTGTTTTTCCATTGCATTTGCTGAATCATTGGAGAGCAACACATCTAGTAAGGAGAACAAAAAAGTAGGAAAATCTTGCAAAATCTGTATTCCTTTATAAAATATAATGGTAAACGGATGCTTGTGGTACAGCTGTTGATATTTTAATAAGTTGTTCTCTGCAGACCCTCTCTGAGCACCTACCATGAACTGCTGTACTGAGAGTGTAAAACACTTATAGGGACAATTTCTGCCTAGTGTTAATTCTCCAAAAATTACAAAGTCTCTGACAAAGCATTTTTTTTCTTCTTCTTCTTCTTTTTTTTTTTTTTTTTTTCATTTGGAAGAAACTATTTTTTGGGAAGTTTTGAATTTTTTTTTTTTACATGTTTTGCTTAAACAGGAAGTTTTTATATCTTGTTCTTGTTGTTAAGTACCATCAAGTTAGTAGTTGTGACTCAGAGACCCTAGACAGGGTTTCCCAGGCTGTAAAATCTCTGTGAGAGCAGAAAGCCTCATCTTTCTCCTGCCGGGCTGCTGATGGGCTCGAACTGCCAACCTTGTGGTTAGAGCCACCAAGCTCGCATTGTTGGTAGTTGCTGTTACGTCAGGGCCTGTGCATGTGTTGTTGTTGTTGTTGTTATGTGCCCTGGAGTTGCTTTCGACTCATAGCGACCCTGCACAGGGTTTCCGAGGCTGTAAATCTTTACGGCAGCAGAAAGCCTTTATGCATGTGTAACCAACAGAATTTTACCAGGTTCTGTGTCATCTTCATGATTGTTGGTGAACTGTTTGGATGTCAGAGCCCATACTGTGCCAATCCATTGCATAGAGGGTTTCTTTCATTTCCTTTGGCCCGCTACCTTACCAAACATAAATGCTTTTATTGCGATTGTTTTTTCCTGATAGTGTGTCCAGAGTAAACAGTTTGAAGGCTCATCTTCCACACTACGAAGGAATATTCCGGTTGATGCAATAGTATTTTGAGTAATTTTTGCCAGCACCACAGTTTAAAAGAAGGTAGGTATCTTCTTCTCTGGCTCAATATTTTGCAAGGTGAATTTGTCCTTAGCTCATGTCCCTGTCTCAGTGTGATATCTGCCCTACACAACACCATTTTCTATTTAATAACACATACAAAGTAGAGACCTGGTGTGGCACAGTGGGTTAATGGGCTGGACTGCAAAGTTGGTTTGAGCAGCAAGATCAGCAGTTCAAGCTCACCAGCCATACCTAGCAAGCCCTGTATAGGGTTGCCATGGGTTGGAACCGGCTTGATGGCACTTAACAATGGCATCAACAAAGTAAATAGGTAACTCATAACTGAAACATGGTACGGCAATTTTTTTGTATTGAATAATATCACTTGGTGCAGAAATACAGAACTGTCGGGAGTTCTAAATTTGTGTAAAGACACAAATGATAAAGCATACATTTCTGCCACGGAGAACATATGCATTTTTGAAAGAACTCGCTCTAACAAATTATGCACTAAAATATGTGGTACAAGAAAAATCAAGTTTGGTATACAGCACTCAAAACAGAGGAATGGAAACATTACAAAATTAATTACTCGTAGGGGTCCTGGTGTGGCACTGTGGGTTAATGCGCCAGACTGCAAAGCCATTTGAATTGCAAGGTCGGCGGTTCAAGTTCACCAGCTGCTCCTTGGAAACCCTATACAGGGTCACTATGGGTCAGAATCGACTCGAAGGCACTTAACAACAACAACAACCTCCCTTAGAAAATATCACAGATAGCCTAGTCAGGAAGCTGAGAATTGTTGGAAACTGCCACAGGTGATTATTTCAAAATGTACGAGAACATGAGAGTGAATGTGACGGTTTCTTGCACCAAGAAGCTGCAGAAAGCAATGGATATTGGGTCAACAAAACTGTTGTTGTGTTGGATCCAGGAGAAAGTGTCACCTGCCAAAGGCGGAAAGTCCAGCCCACCTGCAAGTGCACCTGTCTAGGGTGCACTTGCTCAGTTTCAATGTATTCTGCTTGCCCGTTAGTGTTTCCTGTAAATAACATCTAAAATGCTCTTGCCTATACAACTGCACAAGGAGCTCTGGTAGCGTAGTGGTTACGAATCGGGCTGTGAACCTTAAGGTCTGCGGTTCGAAACTACCAGCCGCTCCGCGGGAGAAAGATGAGGCTTTCTACTCCCGCAAAGATTTACAGCCTCGGAAACCCTGTACAGGGTCGCTATGGGTCAGAACTGACTCAACGGCACTTAACAACAACAACAACATACAACTGCACATTCAAGGTTCTTACCTTTCCTGGTAAGGTAGTCATTAGAATTCTTCTATTAAATGAATCTGTGCCTAGATAAATATTATATATATCATATGTCCTCAACTATTGTCCTATTTATTCTTTTCATGTGATGTTATGGGTGTTGTTGTTGTTATGTGCCATGGAGTTGGTTCTGACTCATAGCAACCCTGTACAGGGTTTCCGAGGCTGTAAATCTTCACGGGAGCAGAACGCCTCATCTTTCTCCCGGAGATCAGCTGGTAGTTTCGAAATGCTGTTCACAGCCCAATTCGTAACCACTACGCTACCAGAGTTCCTTATGGGTGTTGTTAGCTGCCCTCAAGTTGCTCTCCAATGCACAACAACCTTACAAACAACAGACTTAATTCCATGATCCCTGATGGATGGGACAGTTCTGATCCCAGGTATATGTACTATGTTGTTAAATGGTTTGAACCCTTGACCTTGTGGTCAGCAGTCAAGTGTTTAATGTATAATGCAATATATAACAGCCTATAGTATACACACACAACATAAATCTATCCTTTTCACAGAAAAGGTCACATAGGCAAGATAAATGAAATCATTTCAACTTTTTCTTCGGCGTTCTGATGTGGTGCCTTAGGATAAGCATTCGACCTCAAGGTCATTTGAACTACAAGGTCAGTGATTCAAACTCACCAGGCGGTCCTCAAAAATCCTAGTGGGGTGTTATGAGTTAGAACTGATTCTAGGACACTTAACAACAACAACAGTGTTTCTTCGAGAAAATGAAAAAAACAAATGTAGAAAGCTGGAAGGCAGAAAGGGCAGAAGAGAGGAAGAAAGAAAGAAAAAAAAAAAAACAATTATCATAATATTCCTAAACAATTTACTACGTAGCTTTTTCAAGACATAAATATGATCCACTATGTAGACACCTTCACGGGTGTCCCTAAGTGCCCCCTGGCAACTAACTGAAAGGGTGGAGGTTTGACTTCACCCATTGACACCTTCGAAAGACAGACTTGGTAAAACTAGTTCTGAAAACTCAACCACTGAAAACCCTATAAACAGTTCTGCCCTTACACACATGGGGTCTTCAGGATACCAGGAAGCAAGAAGATAAGATGAATGGGAAAACACATATCAACTTGTTGTTGTTGTTGTTAAATGCCGTGGAGTCAGTTCCGACTCATAGCGATATTGTATATGGTTTCCAACAAACCGACCTTACAGAACAGTGTGTTAAATCACAGCACCACAGAACTCCCATAAAGAAGGCATTCATATTACTGATTGATATGATTAGTTTGCCTTCAGAGCAGAGAGATTCTATGAGTGGAATACAAACCATCCAACAGTGGATTTATGAAGTTTATTCTTCAAATTCCCTCACTTCCTCAGAACGTGTTATTTTGGGAATTAAACAAAAGACGTCTGTATTTCTCTTCATTACAGCTGTGGTTTTTTATTTAATCCAGCAGGGATGCCAAGGTTTAGTATAAAATATGAGGGTGAGCGTGGGTTTCCTCCCTTTAATCTACCCCCAGTTGTTGTTGTTAATGGCCATCGAGTCGTCCGACCCATTAGTGACCCTGTATATGGTTTCCAAGGAGCAGCTAGTGAGTTTGAACCACCAACCTTGCAGTTCAAACGACTTTGCAGTCTGACACGTTTGCCCACAGCACCATAGTGGTTTCATTCAAATCAGGTCAATAGATAAATGATGCAACTCTTCTTTTTCATTTCTAATGCAAATCTTGGTGGGGCTCTGGGTATAGTCCTAATACGATATGATAACTCTAGGATATTTAAACATCCAATGTCTTTTGTTGAGAGGGCAAAAATAATTTTCAACAAGTTTCTTATACTCTCAAGATTGACAAAAGCTCCCAAATGATCTGTTAAGCTGAGCTATTTCAATATTTCACCCAAAATAAAATGAGTCAATAGATGCTAGATAAAATGAGTCAATAGATGCTAATGTGAAAAATATTTCAATATAAAACTCACAGAGAAAAATAGTTTGCAAAAACAATGCAAAGCTCTATGCCAGGAGATGATCTGATGAAAATTCCTATGTCTCTCCAGAGCAATGCAGAGATGAATGATTTGGAGTCTGTTGTATTATTTATCATTCCTTTATATCAATGATTCCAAAGTATCCTTTATTAAAAGTAAGGCCTACATTCCATTTAAATAATATTATTTTACTTAGTTTTTTCACTTGTAAGCAGGCATTTCAATTGAAGGGAATATTCATGTAATAGAATGAGCACTGGTCTGCTAGCAGCAAGGTTGGTGGTTCAAATCCAGCAGTCACTCTTCTGAAACCCTGTATGGGGTCACTATGAGTCAGAACTAATCTCATGGCACCTAACAACAACAACCTATAGGAAAGACTATAGCCATCAACCACTACAATTACAGTCAGAAAGTTTGGGAATGTTTTCTGTGTTTTTTTTCTAGAAAACATGAACTTGGATTATTAATTGTTAAACCTGCACATCTAAACATCTTAGGTAATTACCAATTGCTGTACTTGAAGGGTAAGTGATTGTAAAATGTGCAATTTGGCTAACACCCAAGAAAATAAATCTGTATTAGGGATAATTATGGATAGTTTAATTGCTTTGGGGGTGTTAATTGGCAAGGTACACATAAGAGGGAAAATAGAGAAAAACTCTTAGTGCCTTTTAAACTGCACTGGTCCACAGGTTTGCTTTTTATAAGCCTGTTCTGTGTATTTAGTCTTCAAATCCACTGACTTATGATTTAAGACTCTAAATTGACTTTCAGGACCCAATATTACCAACTGATACATGCCATTTGCTTTTGTAAAAATTTATTTGCTGCCAGATTCTGATATTGTTTCTTTCTAACATTCTACATATAGCAAATCCTTTAGAATGGAATGTAGAATGAAAACAGAAGAGAGAGACTATAAAAGACAGCTTCTCATAAACTCCTGAAATTGGAAAGACATAGGAGAAAGAGATCAATATGAATGCAATCCCTACCCAACAGTTTTTATACTTTCTGAAATCAAAGAATATCTTAAGTGCAAAAAAATACCTTCATCAAACACTAACAAAATATTTAAGTGTTTATATGTATATGCTTGTATCATAAACTCATACAGCTAGCTATATACACATATACATACGTATGTTTTATATAGGTTTCAAAAATCAATCCATGGTAAAAAAGGATCTGAATCTGCTGATATCCCTAGGTAATATGACTTACTGAGAGTTTCTTGAAACCAAGAATAAGGTATTTTTACCTTTAAATCTCAAGGCAAAGGGATTCCTTATTATGGGGGAAAAGTATAATAAAATTCATGCAAAGAGCAACAAAAATAGTCAGTCAAATTAGTACTTAGTTAAAACTTTTTTCAGATATAAATTTCACTTTTTAAATTAGCTTTTGTTTTTAAAATTATCCAACTTTCGTTTTGGACTAAAACTTTTGGCCTGTATAAATAGACCAATTCCTCACTCATCAACTATCTTGTTATCTGACACTCTGCATTCATGACAATAGCAAAATATCTACTATGCAATTATTTTCTGAATTAATGGTCTAACAAGGCTATGATAGTTACAGTTATGTATTAACATGTCTGAGTCATGATGCTCAGTGGTTTATGAGTATCGATTGAGATCATTTAGTAGTTAGGCAATGATACGATTTTACAGCTACGTACAGATGTAGTCATCCTCCGTTTAGTGACCTGATGTAGCTATGCATCACTTACACATACTTTTTGTATAATGACCTGGTCTTTGGAACCCATACATGTTCATAGGTGAGGAGTGGATGGATCTGATCACAGCACTGAGTTAGAATCTCTGCTCATTATTTTAGCGGTTATGACTGTTGTTGGTATGAAGCGCCGTTAAGTTGGTTCTGACCCATAGCAACCCTGTATAGGGTTTCCAAGGAGCAGCTGGTGAGCTTGAACTGCCGACCTTTAGTTCAAACAGTTTTGTAGTCTGGTGTATTAGCCCACAGCACCACACCAGGACTCCAGTGGTAATGATCAAGGATGTGAAAAAAACTTCTTTTTGTTATTGTAGCAAATCATTGAAAAATTCAAATGTTTCACTAAATCAGCTTAGGTTTTAACCATATTTTTTTCACTCCTACCAAGGGGTCTTATTCAATTCACATAAACATTCAACTTCAAGAGACTGTAAGAGGACACATCTGATGTGCAGTTATACAGGAGAACGTCATTGAGGAACTCAGCAGGCCCGTGAGCCACAGAAGTTTCTTTCTGTGGATGTCCTTACAGAAGTTCACACCACGTTTTAGGTGCTATCTCTTCCCCAGGTGACATTTGGGTGCAAAAAGACAAGTGCCACATTGGGCAGCAATACAGTGACTCTCGTTTAAAATCTCAAGTCTCACAAGCGCCAACGTCACTTATAATTCCAGTGGACTAGCATTCAGGACCTTCCCAAGGGATACATGAGACATGGGTATGCATTCAGGAAAGCGTGAAGCAAGGAAGCCTGATAGGTTTTCACAGACCATTCATAGTTCCTCTTAGCATAGTTGCAATTTATAAATCAGAAATTGTTGTGACCGAAAGCAATAGTGCCTAGCAATACAGCTGAACTTACTATCTTATCAGGTTAGCAGGTTAAAAGAACTAGAATTAAAAGAAGGTCAAATTTGTGTGTAGACAGGGAAAGGATTTTGTTAAGCCTGTATTCTGAGATGAGCATTTTGATAAGAGTCATTTTAAGTATGTTATTCTTGCATAGGTTAAGGAATTTAGAGCAATATACTGAGTCTTGGTGTGGCACTGTGGGTTAATCTGCCAGACTGCAAAGCCATTTGAACTGCAAGGTTGGCGGTTCAAGCTCACCAGCAGCTTTTCAGAAACCCTACACAGGGTCGCTATGGGTCAGAACCGACTCGACAGCACTTAACAATAACAACAACTGACTTACAGCTACCTTAATTGGGGTATCCAAGGAGCAGTTGGTAATTTGAACTACCTACTTTGCGGTCCAGTGCTTATCCTACAGCGCCAAACCAGGATTCCAGAACACTCCATCAGTAACAGTTAAAATAGTCAAACATTCAAAAATCTGGGGAAAAGATTACTTTCTCAACCTAATACAGCCCATCTATGGAAATCCAAACACTAACACCAAAATTCTCTTTAGATTATGGAACATAAAATAGAAAACAATATCCAAAAGTATATTTCAAGGTGGAGTCTTTTCCATAAAACATGTGACATCAATGCCCGAGTGATTGTTTCAGAGTAATTTAAAAATAGATGATATGTATCAGCAAAATCTCCTATTTGTTTTCTGGCCTTTTATTAAGCAGCTATTCCGACAGAGTTTACTGCCTTCTTGCTTGAATGGTCTTGGCCCATGATACCTCAGCATTTTCACACAGCTCATTAGATGTAGCACAGCTTAGAGCACAGAGATGGAAATTCGTCTCTCCCAAAGGATTAGAGCTAAAATAAGCAATCCGGCTATTGGTCAAATCATCAGTGATTACCAACAAAAACACACAGGTTCTACATCTCTTTGCTTTTTAATTATCACTTCACAGAGTTTGAGAACTGGATTATGTTTATAAAGAATTTTAAGGGTAGACCCTGGAGCTTAAATTCTGAAAATATGGACCCTAAATTCTGATTAATTGCTTTGTAAATCTGTGTGTCATTTACTAGCTTGTGACTACGCTTCACTAAGACTCAATCACCCAGCTATAAAATGAGGTAAAAATATTCTGTTTGTAGGGTTGTTATAAGTATCACATAGGATTTGTTGTTGTTGTTCTTGTTATTTTGTGCTATTGAATTGGTTCCCAACTCATGGATGCTACAAGAAAAACAGACAAAATGCAGCCTTGTCTTGCTCCATTTGCATGATCAGTTGTGGATCAGAGTGTAGTGATCAATAGAATTTTCACTGACTTACTAGTGGAAGTACATTGCCAGGCCTTACTTCCTAGTCTCTCTTTGCCTGAAACTTTTTGAGCACCAGCATCATAACAGCACAAAAGCCTTCATGTGATGCTGTGCGGTGACTGTGTAGTTAACACATTGACTGAACCCAAGTCTCCTGTATGAAAGGTGAGAATTCTGGCACTAATCCACCAATGTTGTTGCTGCTTTTCAGTGCCATCAAATCTGTTATGACTCATCTGGACTCTGTCTAGGGTTTCCAAAGAGTGGCTGGTGGGTTTGAACCACCAATCTTGTTGTTAACAAACCGGCGATTCTCCTATAGTGCCACACGAGGACCACAAGCCATCAATACTTACTGTGAAATAAATGCCTTTGAGTTGGTTCTTACTCATAACAACCCTATATAGGGTTTCCAAGGAGCAACTGGTGAGTTTGTGGTTCAAACCTAGGTTGCATTCCTGCACTTACCCTACAGTGCCAATGCCAAAGTCTACACATTAAATAGGATAATTTACATAAAATATTTAGCACAAAATTTATGATATTCTAAGAACCATATTTTATCATTATAAATATAAATGAAATCACAGTAACTACTATTAGTCATTGTTGTTTAAATTAGTAGTAATTACTGTGAATTTATTTGTATTTATAATGATAAAGCAGCCCTAATACCACAAGGTCAGCAATTTAAAACTACCAGCTGTTCCACGGGAGAAAGACGAGGTGTTCTGCTCCTGTAAAGATCTACAGCCTCAGAAACCCTGTGCAGGGCCACTATGAGTCAGAACCGACTCCACGGCACATAACCACCACCTCGAATGCTACTTAGGATAAGCACTGAAAGGTGCAAAGTTCAAATCCACCAACTGATCTACAGGCAAGAGAGAAGGCTTTCTGCTCCCATAAAGATTTACAGTCTCGGAGACACTATAAAGAGTCAGAACTGACTTGAAGGCAGTGGGCATTTTGTTGTTGCTTAATATTATAATTGTATAAACATAAATCTTGGGATGTCCAGAAAGGTACTACTCCAGCCTCTACCAAAAATCAAATGGAATTTTATATTTGGAACCTCCTGTTTTGGACTGGTCTCCATACAGATTTTCTGAGATTCCCTTTCCACAATGCAAACACATTTTTTAAAGGGTAATAGCTACTTTAGAAGCCAACTGCTATATTCCTTTTGTCTGCCTGAGAAAGACAGCTTGTGTCAGACTTTGCATTAATTTTGTGTTAAATTTCATTTTCTTGGTTTCCATCCAGGTTTTTGGGCTGTCAAAACAATTACAAATCTTGGTTCTGGGTTCTATTCAATTAGTTATCCACTCTAGCCATGTTATTCACAAACTTGAAAGTGTGTCTTCATCCAAAAAGTTGATAAAATGTTGACAAAGCCTAGAGAAGTTACAGGTGTCTTAAGCAGATCCCCAGAATGGCTCACTATACACAGTGTGTATAATAAAGGCCCAGTGGTATAGATAATAAAAGGGAAGTAGTCGAGACTCATATATATTTAAAAAATGTACTTGGTACTCAGTCACTCCTAATCTGTCACCTGTCGTGGAAACTTACATATTTCTATTATGCTGAGTAAAATTACTTGGTGCTTCCAGATCAAGAATGCCCTAGCGATCTACAACTGTCTATCAGCAAACAAAACACTGGGTGGTGTGTTCTTCTGTTGTACAAGAAGTCTCCATAATCAGGAGCCAACGCAGAAACAAATAGCAAAACCATGAGTCGCAAAGACCAATTTGAAAAATCATCACAAAATTAAAGATGTTTGGAAGCAATCGGTCCAGTGGATTACTGGGACAGACGAACATGAGTCTCTATACCTCTCAGGACCAGAAGACATAAATGGTGTCCGAGTATCACTACCAACGGCTCTGAAAGGGATCACATGAGACGGTACCAGAGAGAGTGCAGGACAAAACTCAAAACTATAAATAAAAGCAGACATACTAGTCTGAAAGAGACCAGAGGAATTTGAGATTATTGCCATCAGCCACCCTTCTAGTCTGGAATACAATTCACCCTATGTTCCAATTTTCAACCAAGTTGTGGATAGGTATACAACAGATACAACAACATCAGTTAGGTGTGCTCACCAAGGAAGGCCCAACCCCCCCATCAAGGTGAAAAGGGTAACATTTACCTGTGAACAAGGTTCAGAGGGGTTGGGAAGGAGGGTGGAATGCAAACAGGAACCATAGGGAGGGAGTGAGTAACTGTTGTTATACAGAGGGAACTGAGCTGAAACAAAGTGTAGGATTTATTGGACATACAACTAATGATCCACTATGTAAACTTTCACTCAATTCACAATTTAAAAGTTAAAAAAAAAAACAGGTTTTTCTTCATATAATTTACATGTATTAGTAGCTTCATCCTTTTTATTGTTAAATAGTATCCCAAGGTACAGATCTATAATACAAAAATATACCTTAAAACTTACAGCAGTGTTATGAGGTGCTTACTACACATAGTTGTACCTGTGGTAAAGTGTTGACCCCACATGGACATACTTCACATGTTCTGCTTTCAGTATCACAAGAATTATCAAGTCTATGCTAGAGTATCAGCCGAACTAGTCCTTATCCATTATCCTCAAGGACACCACGAAAAATGCTGCCCAATATCTTACCGAATATCACCTGTCTCGTTCTAAAGCAATTCTCTAGTTTATTAGTCATAATGGTAAAGAGGGAAAAAAAAAAAGGTAAAGGGAAATTTATTTTGTGTGAGTTATTTGGAGTCACAGAGTGCTATGAACAGTTATAACCTTTATCTGATAAACAAAACGTTGGAAGTTCCCATTCATCCAGAGGCACCTCAGAAGAAAGGCCTGGTGATTTACTTGTAACATATCAGTCACTGATAACCCTAGGGAGCATAGTGCTTTTTGACTCACATGGGGGAGGGTCACTGAGTTGAAACCCACGTACTGATAAGTGGTTTGGTTAATAGGACCTACGTTAGAGTATTGTGAAGCGTAAATGAGTTTCATATCTATAAAATACTTAAATGAGTACACAGGAGGCAATAAATACTTCAAGAGTTACTTATCATTTTATGTTTTTTTTGTAATTATGAGCTAAGGTAAGTATACTATGAATTGCTAATAGTCTAAATCAGGGCAGCTAACCAATAAAATAAAATACATATTAACCAAAAGAGAACATCTGAGAACCAGGTGATGAAATGTCCAAGAGAGGATATAGATATCAATTCACTATCATTAGCCATACAGGAGTTCTGGTAGTATAGTGGGCAGGCTGCGAACGACAAGGACATTAGTTCGAAATACCAGCTGCTCCACCTGACACAGATGAGGCGTTCTGCTCCCATAAAGATTTACAGCCTCAGAAACTCTGTACAGGGTCGCTATAAGTCGGAACCGACTCCACGGCACACAGCCACCACCACCACCACCACCACCACCACCACCATCACTGGCCATGCTCTGAAATAAAACTGAATGGAAACCATCCATGGAATGAAACAAAATCAGTTACTTCTCTCACTGTTAAGCAGTAAATGCATGCTTCATCTGCATTCTTGTGCTTACTAGATTACAATCGATTTAAGTTGGCACTGATGTTAGACTCCTTACCCTTCTGAGCAAGAACACCTAAGAACTCAGATTTCATAAAATGGATACTAACTTTGGCTCAAAAGAGGTTAGTGAGGTAAAGAACTGAGTTAACACATGCATCTTGTACATCCATGAACTAATTCTATCTCAACATTGTAGAGATTACATAAAAGAGCACTGTAGTGTCTTTCAGATCATTCTTGGCACAAAGGAAGGTCAGCAGGAAAAAGAAGGTTCTCCATAGGATGGATTGCCACAGTGGCAGCAATACTGGCTCAAACACAACAATCATTGTGAGGACTGCAAAGCACCGGCCGACTCACGTTCTGTTGTGCGTTGGATTGGTATGAATCAGAACCAACTCAACAGCATCTAACAAATGCAGTCAGTGCCTTCAGAAAAAAATAACACTACCTACCACTCAACTTTAAAAATAAATCAACCCAGTTGCTGTCAAGTCAATTTCTACACTTGATGACCATACCCTTAATATCAAAATGGAAATATTTGTCAAAATCTGACATATACAATAAACTCTACAGATCTTCATACTGTATAAATTTAGCCTAAAGTAAAATACCTTTCTGAATAAGAAACAAATGAAAGAATAAAAAAAAATAAAAACTGTTTACATGAAAATATCTAATTCCTTCTATGTAAAATATAAA
This sequence comes from Chrysochloris asiatica, assembly GCF_000296735.1. Classification (NCBI taxonomy): domain Eukaryota; kingdom Metazoa; phylum Chordata; class Mammalia; order Afrosoricida; family Chrysochloridae; genus Chrysochloris; species Chrysochloris asiatica. Next base: position 5,253,609 of record NW_006408639.1, on the reverse strand, counting down.
ACACTGAAAATAATATAACTGCCCTGAAAGTAATAGGATTTTCAAGGAAATTACAGTCATAATTGGATAGAATATTGTGCACCCATTAAAAATAATTACACTGGTCATGTTGGATACTTAGGATGAAATGTTCATTCTAAAGATAAAGATAGAAATGATCTAACCTATGAAGGCAACTGTAAAATTATGTATTCATATAGTCAAGGCAATATAGAACAATAAAAACAATTGATTAAATAATAGACTTCTCACATTGCCTGGGACTAAAGCAGGCGTCCGCTAAGTGCCACTTCCCTTTCCTTAGTTGGGTTGGAGACTGTGCACTAATTTTCCTTGGCTTTCTAATGATAATTTTTACAAACATCATCATCATCATCATCGTCATTGTATAGTTTAAGGATAAACACTTTAGAGATAATTTCTATATTCTTAAGAGTTATCGTCTTAAGACCAATGCCAGGGGAATTTTATTTCTAGTTTTATAATTGTTGTTAAGTGCCATTGAGTCGATTCCAACCCATAGCGACCCTGTACGGGGTTTCTGAGGAGCAGCTGGTGATCTTGAACCGCCGACCTTGCAGTTCAAATGACTTTGCAATCTGATGCATTAGCCCACAGCACCACAATAGGAGTCAAATAATTAAAAATAAGGCTTCAACTCATTTGTGCCTGTTTATATCAAAAACAACACACATTTTAACTATATTCTATCCATTAATTAAATGTTTATTTAGTTATTGCAAAATACTAGGGACTAGGCTGGGTATCCCACACAAGAGGATGAGCTACTACAATATTATTATTACTGTCAGAGTCCATCAAGCCAGTTCCGATCCACAGCAATCCTGTATAGGGTATCCAAGGAGCAACTGGTGAGCTTGCTCAATAATGTTATATTCAATAATAAGTAACAGAAGTTTCGGAAACAAGAAATTATGAAAACTCTGTCAAAAGGAGATCTGGGAGCAGTGGTTACAAGTTGGGCTGCTAACCTTAATGCCAGCAGTTTGAAACTACCAGCTGTTCAGTGGGAGAAAGAAGAGAATTATCTTTTCCCATGAAGATGTACAGATTCAGAAAACCTATGCAAATTGCTATGCGTTGGAATTGACCACAGCAACCTGAAAACACCACCCTATTGTCATAGTCCCTAGATCCGGATTCTGTGTTGATTTTTCCTTACTTTTGTCTTTGGTTGTAATAATAGCAGCTACTTTGATTAAAACTTATTTCAACTCAAATAGAATTGTCCCAAATCAATTTTCACACAGCTACTTGAGAGTCCATGGTAGACAATGCTACTTTAAATTCAAACTGAGCCTTATCATTCATCACTTCTCTGACAGAATAAGTTTTAAGAGCAGAAGTAGGAAGTAGGAAACACATGAGAACATATACAAGGATGGCATGAACTTCGCTTAAGGCTGGATAAATAAGATTGACTACAAAGTAATTGCAATTTAATTTTAATTCTTAATTTATATCTTTTCTAGTCACACTCAGAAGCCCGGAAATTCTTTACTTAAGAAGTTCACAATGAGCTTTCCAAAAACAAGGCAACAAGGTTTTTTTTTTTTCCTTTTCTTTCTTTTTCATTTTTAATCAAAAGAAGGACATCAAAGAAGATTATTAGTTAAGAATGAAGCTATAGGAAATCACTGTGAGTAGCTAACTCAGAGAACACAAGTTCTCTGGGTTTGGATTTTTCAGTTCTAACGATGAATCTTGGGTAAGTTTTTTACATTTTAAAGATGCATTCTTCTTATCTGTAAAATGAGAATATTTTATCAGGTTAGTGTGTTATGTATGTATTTTCACTTATGCGTACCTTTAGCAATCTTTCTATTCTAAGTAATTCAGCAGTACACAATGAAAAATTTGACAGTGGTATAAAGAATAATTTGGCAGTTATGTGATGATGTAGTGTATCTTTTTATATTTATCTATCCATCAATCATCTATCCATCCATCCATGCATCTATTTATCCAACCATCAATCCAGCCAATCAGCCACCTAACCAACCATCCATCCATCCATCCATCCATCCATCCATCCATCCATCCAACCACCCATCCATCCATCCACCCACCCATCCACCCATGCACCCACCCATCCACCCATCCATCCACCCATGCACCCACCCATCCATCCATCCATCCATCCATCCATCCATCCATCCATCCATCCATCCATCTTACTATACTTGGAACCCAGGTGGTGCACTGGCTAAGCATTCAGCTGATATCTAAAAGGTCAGCTGCTCTTAACCAACAGCTGCTCACTGGGAGACAGATGTGCCTATCTGCTTCTGTAAAGTTTACAACCTTGGAACTCAGAGGGGCTGTTCTACTCTGTACTAAAGGACTACCAGGAATCAGAATTGACCCAAAAGTACTGCATTTGGTTTGGGTGGAGCATGTACCCATCTATTTTAAGTAGCCCAGGTCTCACAGAAGTTAAAATACTCATCTATAACTGGAAGAAAAGTCAATGGTTCCAGCTCACAAACCACTCTACAGGAAAAAGATGTGTCTTCCATAAGGATTTGTTGTTGTTAAGTGCCGTGGAGTCTATTTCATCTCATAGCGACCCTGTACAGGACTTCCAATGTGCAGTTGGTGAGTTTGAACTGCTGACCTTACGGTTCAAACCGACTTTGCAGTCCGGTGCATTGACCCATAGCACCAAACCAGGATTTCTTCATAAAGATTACAGCCTTGGAAATATGATATGGTGGTTGTGCTTTGTGCTGTATGGTTGCGATGAGTCAGAATCTACATGAAGGGAATAGGTAATCTATCATTCTGTAAGCCACTGTTATTTATGAACTCAGCTTTTGTTACATATTTAGTGTTTTTTACTACATTACAGTCATCAATCAAATTAATACTCATATTGTACAATTTTAGATCAGTGAGTAGCCCTTCAAATTCTTTTCTCTACCCTTTTGTCCTGATCACGTCAGTCTTTGATAACCTCCTTGTTTTCTGGTATGACAAAATGGTCCTGGCCCACTTTGTAATATACCTACAAGTCAGAAACATTTCTTTTCTTCACAGATGTGTCTCAAGATTCTGAAAATTTGTTCAATGGATGAATTAAATAACAACAACAAATATTCAGTAAAGGTTATCTATTTTTATTTGCTAAGGTATTATGAGATTTTCTCCTTAAACGGCTTTATATTGAATGTAATGGGAACTCTTTAATGAGGACCCACAGTCTTCCATGTCACACCCCACCTGAGCACAAATGTTTTAGATGTTGCAAGGAATATAAGTATCATATTATGACACATACAAAGTATAACTATATAACAAGGTAAAAGGAAAGCAAGTGAAAAAGTCGTAAGATTAACAGCCCTCAAGTCAGTTGTAACTCATAGAGACCCTGTATAGGGTTTCTGAGAAGCAGCTGGTAGGCTTGAACCACTAATCATCAGGTTAACACCCACTAATAATCCTATGATGCCACACCAGGACTCAGTAACTACATGTGTGTATAATATATATAGCGATGGTGGTGGTGTGCCATGGAGTCAGTTCTGAGTCATGTTGTTGTTGTTAGGTACCATCGAGTCAGCACTGACTCATAGCAACCTTATGCATAGCAGAATGAAACAATGTCTGATCCTGGGCCAACCTTACAACTGTTGCCACACTTGAGTCCATCGATGCTGCCACCTGGACAATCCATCTCATTGGGGTCTTCCTCTTTTTCTCTGACCCCTGACCTTACCAAACATGATATCCTTCTCCAGTGACTGGACCCTCCTGACAATATGTCCAAAGTATGAGAGACGAAGTTTGGCCATCTTGGCCTCTAAGGAGCACTCTGGCTGCACTTCTTCCAAAACAGATCTATTGGTTCTTTTGGCAGCCCATGGCACTTTCAATATTCTCCTCTAACACCACAACTCAAAGCCATCAATTCTTCTAAGGTGTTCCTTATTCACTGTCCAGCTTTCGCATGCATATGAGGTTATTGAAAACACCATGGCTTGGGTTCCAAGTCATAGCGACTCTATATAGGGTTTCCAAGGATGTAAATCTTTTCAGGAGCAGAGAGGCTCATTTTTATCTGCAGAACAGGTGGTAGTTTCAAACTGCTGACCTTGAGGTTAGCAGCCCAACTCGTAACCACTACGCTACCAGAGCTCCATATATATATACACCATATATACATAACGCTTTTACTGTGAATTAAATGAAAGCTTACAGGCAGATCATCAGTTTTACATTCAACAAATCATATTTTGTTTCATTGCGAGATTACAATCCCTTCTATATACCAGGCGTTAACAGTATTTACCTCTAGCCCCCATCCCACCCCACCCCCGCCTTCTATTTTTGATGTACACATCACACAGAAAATACATATTCATTTAATATCTAGAGGGCACATTTTGTAAAGCCAGTTTCCTGCCGGCAGGCACACAGGCTTTCTCATTCCAGGGTCCTATAGTCCTCAGCTGCTCTCTCTCTCTCTCTCCGTGCCATTGTTTCTACTAGGGTCTCTGCTGTTGCCACTTTTCTGGTTATGATCCCACACCACTCTCATCCGCTTCCCTCTTGAGGGTCTTAGGGTCATCTATTCCTGAAATGAAATATTAACTACTCCCCCATTTTAATTGCATATCTTCCACATTTACAGTTGTGACAATCACAATTAGTCCTGGTAACATATACTTAGAAATAAATCATGGACTCCTATCCGCATCCTTCCCCAACCCTTTCACCAGACCCATCTGGATAAGAGGAAAACTATTCAGTGAGGATTCTACCTTACCCTCCTCATTCTGAAACCAAACACACTGAAAAATCTTGTAAGCCAGCCACTTCGTGCCTTGATAGTGGTCCATTTTTGATAGCCCATGTCTAAGTTACCTGTCCCTATCAGCCCAGTGTACTGAGGAGGCAAGATTGATCCTTGATATGAAGAATCCTTCCTTTTTGGTTGGAATTTTGAGCAACTATATCCATAAACAAAGGTCCAGTTCATCAAATTGTACCAATTTGCGCTTGCTCCCTGTATCAAGTTTCTGGTCAGCAAACCATCAAACCTAGAATCCATGGGTACTATCTGTGAGTTTAAGAATTTTCACATGCCTCCCAGACTTTAGACCAGCTGGCCACTTCACTCTCAACTGTAGCCCCAAGTGGTTTGGTAAGTGTCCTTGGGTTCCGGAGTTCACACTTCTCCTTGAACTTCAAACCAGCCACCCTCCTCTACTCTGTCTCATCTCCATGTCAATGGGTGTTTATGGGACATGGCCACACTCAGCCCATGCTGTCATTGCTGCATTTTCCCCACTGCCACTCACAAGCAGACAGGGTAGTCACAAGTGAGTTTACAAGATTGCTCCTGTGTTCCCTTTGAGCTTCAGACTTAGAAGGGGGTTTACCTTAGATAGAAAACTTTTCTTGCCTTGATGTCTCCAAGATAAACAGCTTGTTTGATATAGTCTCATACTAACAGCGTGCTTTTGTGTTTTGTTTTGGGTGGGTTCTTTTTTGCTGGTCTTTCTTTCAAGTACCTTCTATTCCTCTAGCCATTCTGGGTTGGTCTACATGTTATTTCAAGTGATAACATCCCACTTCACAAATTATAGAGTAGGGTTCAGGATTCCACCTAAGGCCCCATACTCCATGAAGGCTTAAAAAAAAGCACTTTTCCCTGGGCAAATTCTAGTTCCTCTTTTATGTAATCCAATCAGTTATAGGCTGAAGATAGGCTTACAAGTTTCGATAATCATATTTTCCAATATTCCTTTCTGTCCCATTTAAATGTCTATTTTACAATAGTAGACAGGGGAATCCAATATCCAAAAGACAGTCAAACACCTGAACATTATTTCCCCTCCTTTACCCATGCTGACTATGGTTCAAGTCCCTGCATCGTGAAGCCCTGTTGATCCAAGGTTGGATCACTAAATGATCTATAATTTACCTCTGTCCCATTTAGGCCAAACATACCTCCCGAAGTCTTCCCCTAATCTTCCTTGCTCATCTACTCCTTCACCCTTCTTGTGTATTGTATTCCCCATTATCCAAGCTATCATGTGTTTATCCCCTACTCTGTGATTTATTGTCCCTTCCCTCCCACCTCTGGTAACCATCAAAGACTTGTTCTTTTAATATAGAATTTTTTCCTTAAGCTTTTACAATAATGGTCTGATGGAACATTTGTCCTTCTGTGACCGACAGCTTTCTTTCAACATATTGTTCTCAGGGTTCATCCATATTTTGAGGCGTTTTGCAGCTTAATAGTTATTCTTCAAGGTAGTATAGTATTCCACTGTGTGCATATGCCAAAGTTAGTTTATCCATTCTTCCATTGATGGACACTTCGGCTGTCTCCATCTTTTTCTATTGGGAATAGTGCTGTGGTGAATATTGATATGCATATATCTACTCGTGTTATGGCTCATATTTCTTGTGGATTTATATCAAGTGGAGGAATTTCTCGTTTATTATTTCCAACTTTTTAAGGAAGTGCCATACCATTTTCCAGAGTGGTTGAACGATTTTACAGTCCTACTAGCAATGGAGAAGAATTCCAGACTCTCCACACCCTTAACCAGCATATATTGTTTTATGTTTTTTGTTGTTTTTTTTTTAATTTCATGGTTAATGCTATTGTGAGATGATATCTCATTGTAGTTTCAATTCACATCTCCCTCAAGGCTAATGATCATGAACGTTTCTTCATATGTTGGTTGGCTGTCTGAACGTCTTCCTTCATGAAGTACCTGTCATGTCTAATGTCCATTTTTATATTGGACTATCCTTTTTCTGGTAAAAGTGTCATGATTTCCTATAAATTTTAGAGATTACTCCCTTGTTTGATATGCCATTGCAAAAATATTTTCCTAGTCTGTGGGCTCCATTTTTATTATTTTGCTGAAGTCTTTTGATGCACATAGGTTTCAATTTGTAGTATATCCCAGTCCTCTATTTTGTCCTCTATTATTTGTGTGTTTTTGCAAAGTTTGATAGTCTATGTGTGTCAAGTATTAGAATCTTAAATTTGTCCCAATATTTTATTGATAATTTTTATAGTTATGGGATTTACGTTTGGGCCTTTAATCCATGTTGAGTTAGCTTTTGAATGTGGTGTGAGATATGGGTCTTGTTTCATTCTTTTGCAAATCAATTTCCAGTTTTTCCGGCACCATTTATTAATGAGATGATCTCTTTCCCATCTAATGTATTGGTCCCTTTTTCAAAGATCAGTTGACTGTATATGGATGGATTTACTTCTGGATTCTCAATTTTGTGCCATTGGATCTATATATTTTTCATTGCACCAACACCAGGCTGTTTTCACCCCGAGGATGAGTAGTAGATTTTTTCCTTCCCTCCAGGCCATTCAGGTGTTTCTCCTAGTAAGAATCAGCCCAGGGTCGATCAGACCCACAATGGAAGAGGTACAGGATCTTGCTGTTATCTCTACCCTATTTGATTATGCGCCCAGTGATCCTAGTGGTACAGATCCTTCCACACAACAGTGCTCCTGCAGTGGAAATTCTGTACGCAGCCCAAATCCTTCCCTGGGGGAGTCTGCTGTATAGGTCTCTTCTCTGGTTACCCAAGTGGAGATGAGTAGACAGAGCAGAAGCACAAAAAGGAAACAGCCAAAAATACACACACCTCTGTCTCTGCAGTTTGCTAGCCAGATTCAGCACTGGGAGTGTTCTGTTGTCCCTTTGTGCATTCACCCCATTCAACAGCAAACATTTTATTTTTACCTCCACTTTGAAGATTCTATACTTCGTTCTACACCATCGTTCTTTCTTTGAACTAGTTTATCTTAGAAAGCCCTACACAGGGTCGCTATGGGTCGGAACTGACTTGATGGCCCTTAACAGCAACAACAACAACAACACTGTCAATTAAGATTAGGGTTCCTGGTGGGCATTGTGGATTAATGTGCCAGATTGCAAAGTCAATTGAACTCCAAGGCTGGTGGTTCAAGCTCACCAGATGCTCCTTAGAAACTCTATATAAAGTCACTATGGGCTGGAACCCATATGGCCGCACTTAACAACAATGTCAATTCTGTTTATGGAGAAATCTTGAACGGCTTATGCAATGGAGCTTGATTAAGTGATTTAATTTATATTATATTTATTGCTTTCATTGTTCAAACTCTATGTTGTGTCTCCCTTCCTTTGTTTCTTAATTTTCTCTCAACTAGTAAACTGGGTTAATTATATAACCATCTTTATATATGTCCTGGTGACATAGTGGGTTACATGTTGGGCTGTTAACTACAAGGTAAGCAGTTTGATTCCATCAGTTACTCTGTGAGAAAAAGATGAGGCTTCCTGCCTCTCTAAAGATTTACAGAATGGATATGATTCTTATGTTGAATTATACTGAATTGATATGAGTCAAAACTGACTAGATGACACTTAACAATATACTAACCTCATGATCCCTTTCCTAACTTAAATTCTAAGGAAATGAAGGAAGAGTTCACATCTGAAAGATTCCTGATGTCAGAATTTCCGAGAACACATTTTGTGCCACATCTGAGCTCCTTCACTAGACTTTACAATGTGTATTGCATCCAGCTTTGCCTAGAAGGAGGCATTTATAAATGTTCTGAGAAGGTAAAATCCACGATTCTAATACAAGATGCAGGTAAGGTTAATGAAAAGTTCATTGGCAAATGATTCTGATAGCATGACCTCCTAATGCTTGGAACACTTATGAGAGCTTTCTTAATTTGCCTTGATGGCATAGGCCATGCTCCCCTCATTTTGGAATAGTATGAACGAGTACACCTCTGTAGGGACAGATGGTCACCAATGCAACAAAGCCAGATTATTTACAAGTTTAACATTCAAGGAGGATAATCACAAGTGTAAAGGAGCATTACCCCTAGAATTAACTATTTCAGAAGGGAAATGCTAATTTTCTTCTCGTTAAAAAAGAGAAAATACAGATGTCACTCCTTTCTAAGGGACAACAATTGCACTTCTCTTATTCTAGAGCATCATTTTAGGGAAAATAAAAGTGGAAGGGCAGGAAATAAAAAGCTCATCCTTACCCATCATCTACACAACTCTCTTCATATGCACATTTTTCTGCAGAAGGACCTGGCAAATGTCCAAGTCCATACATTTTTTTTTGTTGTTGTTGTTAATAATGTAGGCAAATTCATGATCGTTTGTATATGTCCATCTGAATATGAAAGTTGGACAACAAATAAATAAGACTGAAGAAGAATTGGTGCATTTGAGTTATGTTGTTGGTAAAAGTACTGACTGTGACTGCTAGAAGGAGCTCTGGTAGAGTAGTGGTTATGAATCGAGCTGCTAATCTCATGGTCAGCAGTTCGAAACTACCAGCTCTTCCACGGGAGAAAGATGAGGCTTTCTGCTCCCATAAAGATTTACAGCCTCAGAAACCCTGTACAGGGTCACTATGAGTCAGAACCGACTCCACGGCACATAACAACAACAACAACATGACTGCTAGAAGAAGGAACACATGTATGATGGAAGAAGTATAGTCAGAATGCTGTACTTTGGACACGTGTGTTATCAGAAGCGAGCAGTCCCTGGAGACAGCCATCATGCTTGGTCAATCAGAAGGTCATCAAAAAGGGAGAAAAAAAACCATGGAGTTGATTCTGACTCAAGTGCTCAAGGGCTAGCACTGGACTGCAAACCACAAGGTCAGCATTTACAACAGCTTCTCTTTAGAAACCCTCTACACGGTCGCTATGACTCAGAACCGACTTGATGACACCTAACAACAACAGCACAGCTCTTGTTAAGGGAGCATCCGTAGGATAAGCACTGGACCATAAGATCACCAGTTCAAGTGAACCAGTCACAAAGGAGAAAAATGTGGCTTTCTACTTCTTCAAACATACAATATACAGTGTAGCTAAGAGTCAGATTTGACTACATAGCACTTAACAACAACATAGCTCTTGTTATGGGTACCATTATCATTCTACCACAATTAATACAACCATTAATTCAGAGTCTTGTACCAGGAATGAACTTTTTACATGCACATGCCATACTCATGCTTGTAAACATGATACTGTATGAGGATAAACACTGTATTGTATCCTCTGCCTTGATCAAAGCATGTGGGACTCAATATTACCCACAACAGTAGCCTTGTAAATACTCACTCATTGGTGTGTTGCTGTATTACTTAAGCTCTCCTCCTAAGTTCTACTTATGAGTCTATATAAACAAGCTTGGCTCAAAACATGCTATATTCGTTTAAAAGAGAGTCAGTCCAGGCCTGCTTTTCTTATGATCTCAAGTGAGCAGGAAATAGTACTCTCTATGAGTAGAGCCTTTCAGAAGAGGATAAAGGAAGAAATAAGTTACAGGGATACAAGTGTCTGTTAGCCTCTCAGGGTAGTAACGTACTAAGACTGTTTGAATAAGACATGGTGTGATGATGAGATCAGAACTGAAATAACACATAAAGCTAAGAAAAGCATTTACAATACAAGTTTAGAATGAACAGAGGTGTGCAGATGGGATGTGAAAGCACAAAAGAGTAAACTGTACTATTTTGCTGTAGAAAATGTCCATTGATAAAAAAGGTAAAAACTACCTAGTAACCAGGAGTTCTGGTATGGCCCTGTAGGATGAGCACTGGATGGCTAAACACAAGGTGGGCAGTTCAAATCCACCTGGCTCTCCTCAGAAACCCTACACAGGGTTGCTATAAGCGGGAACCAAGTTGAAAACATTTAACAATAACAAAATCCAACAATCAAATTCTCTAAAAATATGCAGCACACACCTAATCTCAATAGAAATTTTATAGTATAGTCCTTTGAAAACCGATGTCCTTCTCATTCCATACATTTATACTAGTGAAAAGCATCTCTTTCAAATACTTTCAGTCAACAATTTCATCCCACATATAAACACCAGTACAGTTTGCCCTTCATTCTTCTAGGATGATAAGCAGACTCTAGTTTAATAAATTCAGACAGCACAATATGATTTAATTATTTTCACTATGACGGTAGACAGCTAATTGTTACATGAATCAGGAATTCAAATACGAAATTTTCATACTAAGCTCATCACCCACAAATAGAAAACACTGTGAATCCAGAGAATTGTTGTTAACTGTTGTCAAGTCAGTTATGACTCACAGAGACCCCGGAAAGGGTCTCTGAAGAGTGGATGGTGGGTTTGAAACCCTGGCCTTGTGGTAAGCAGACTAGTGCTTATATCCTAAAGTACCACACTAGGATTCCATAGATCAAGACAATACAAGATTTCTGTTTGTGTTTGTTAATAGTGTACTTCTAGTTTGTTTAAACTAAATGGGAACACCATTTGTACTTTAAAAACTGCTTGAAAACAAGCCATTGCCTCCAAACAGTTGATTGAGTATCTTGGCAAATCCACAAAAGAGGCTCTGAATGTATTAAGTTTGGGAAAAGACTTTTAAGTATGCAAAAGATCAACATCATTAAACAAAGGAGTGTTCAGAATTGTCTGGTGTATTCTTAGTGCTAAAAATTAATCTAAAAAGGTAATATGCCATAAGACGAAGAGTCTATTAAATATAGATTACATAGGAAGTTTGCCCAACAATGACCACTGTTAGAGTTGACATGCCAAAGAATGAGCACCTGCCAGGAAATGTCATGATTGCTTGCAGTTTTTACCTGAGTTTGTCATTTACTTCATAAAATCACTTACAGTTTCCTTGGGTTTAATAGCTTTACCTTTAAAAGTAGAATGTTAGAAATAATTGCCATATTTAAGAGGCAAAGAATTAAGTAAATGACTATTACTTAACACAGTGGATATTTTAAGAATGACAAGATATTTCTCAATTTAGTAAGACTGTATAACCAGTCAATTTACCTAGATTTGTAAGACATCACCACAGAAATTTGACATGGTAGCCAGTATGCTATTCTGTGACAAAAGATCCCTCTTCCTTTTCAGAGCAGCAATACATTCAGCTCCAATGTTGAGCTATAATTAAACTTAGCCAATTATGACAATCTTGATTACTTTTCTTCGGAGAATAGTTGGGTTTGGGCTCCTTGAAGCTAGGAATACCCACTTGCTTCAGTTCTAGACAATGAGATACAAAGAACATCTTATGGAGGAAGAGATTCCAGGAAAACTTTTGTTTCTATATAAAAATTTAGTGGAAAGGAGTCCAAAGGTGCATCCCACTTCTCCTTTTTCCTACTGTTAACGCTGATCTGAATCCCAAAGTAATTATGACCTTTATCTTGAGAACATAAGCTGTCAAGTATCAGAATTCAAGGTCAAAATGCTAAGGATAA
>NW_006408639.1:5210560-5241202 GCF_000296735.1 Chrysochloris asiatica | reverse complement strand
GGGGGGGAAGCTAGCTTAGAACCTTATGAATGACAATGACCTTCTGAGCTAAACTAGAAATCACCTAGCCTATAGTTTTCCAATAATGTGAGAAAAAAATTAATAAAAGTATTTTGCAGCTTAGCACATTCTTAACTGATATTCAGATTCTAGTCACAAGAGTCTACCATAAAACTTTTCATTTATCAACTGAGAAAATGGGGTAAGATGAGGTCATATGTACAGGTCAATATAAGGTAATATTTTCATCCTTGGGTTTTATTTCTACATTCAGGAAGAACCAGAACACTGTAAGATCAAGTTCAGGTAGGCTTCAGACATTTGTGATCATGGATCTAAAAAGACTATTCCATTCTGCTTGAATCTCCACCTGTATTGAAAAGGCTCAGATATGTATAAAGAAATTACTGATAAGAATAATGTGATTACTGATAGCTGCTATCAAGTCAACTCCAACCCAAGGAGACTCCATGTTTAACAGAGCAAAACGTTGCCCCGTTCCATGTCATTCTCATAATTCTTGGTTTACTCAGTCAAGCCACGGTTGACCCACATGAGCAACTGATGTTCTGTTATTTTGAGTGCCTTCTAATCTACGGGGCTCATTTTGCAGTACTATATCAGACAGTACCATTTTGTTTTCTTATTTCTAATGGCTAATGTTTTGGGCCAGATCATCAAGTCTTTCTAATTACTCTATCTTGGTCTAAAAGGTCCATTGAAACTTTTCTACCACATGTGACCATGTTAGCATCTGAAATACCAATGGCATAGGCTCCAGCCTCCTAGTAATGCATAGACTCCCACAGTATGACAATTTGACAGACAGGTAATGTGGTAATATGCATAACAGTTATTAATCACTATGTAGCTACCATTCTCCATGCATTAGACCAGGATACTTACATGGACTGGTTTATATTATCATCACAAGGCAGACATTACTGTCCATAGCCAATGAGATAGGGGCTCAGAATAATTTGTTAATTTACAAATAGTTATACATAAACAAGTATTTTACATTGGAAATGATACTCTTGCTACTACGTTAAAATGCATCTCAGTTTTCAATTTTCCTATGATCTAGTTAAAAAGTATGCTGGAAATGGTTGTAAGGTAGAATTGCAACCGTCCAAAGGCACACATAATTAACATGTATGGTTTCATTTCCCAGTCCTTGCACCTGGAGGCCAAACTTCAGAAAAGACCAGTGCAAACACTGACTAGAAACTAAATTTAGAATTCAAACAGCAAATGTATTAAAACCATGCCAATTTAGAACCTTATCAATATTCATTTTCTTGTTATTTTTGGTAGCCAGGGTCTGATCAAATATATATATTTTTTTAACCTCAAAAACTAACAGAACGTGAGCATATTATCCAATGGGGGAAAACGTAAAAGCAATACTGTAAGAATTTTCAAATATAAATATCTTCTACTGCATATGTGAATACTAAAATTAGATCACTGATGGAGAGCTTTGGCAGCTGGAAAGCAAATGAAATTGTTGAATTTCTCTGTGTGTGGTTTATTTGTTTATTTGTTTCTAAGATAAAAGAATGAAGAATTAGGGTTTTGCTAAAAGAATAAAGGATAAAAATAAAGAACCCTTCACTTCCTTCCATAAATATAACTAGACTGAAAATAGTTCATCTACCCTGGTATTAAAAAAATTAATATTATGTTACTGCTATTTTGTTCACTTAATATATTCATCTTCAGTAGAATGTTGCATCTAATAAATAACAACTTAATTTGGAAACAGAACACAAGTCAAAACAATTCTGCTTGCACATGAAATTGATCATCCGAATGCTTGTATAATGGGCCTTTAAAATGACCAATCAAAGCTACGACAGACAACACTACATATGTTGTTCAGAGGTACCATGGCAACAAGAGTCTTTCTGCTACACAAGTAGATTCACAACCACATGTTGAAAAGAGAAATTGTGTATTCTGATTCTGTGTTTCAACTCCACTCTACTCCTTTTCAATGTTTTTATCCCCCAGCTGCTATGAAAATTTCTTCTTTCATTTTAATTAAGCAATATTGTTATTTAGTGCTTTGAATGGGCACTAAATTATTTATGTAACTTCTTCCAATTTTTTTGTGTTGTTGTGAAGTGCCACCGAGTCAGTGCTAACTCATAGCAACCCTGTATAGGGTTTCCAAGGAGTAGGTTGGTGAGCTTGAACTGCCATCCTCGTCATTTAAACTGACTTCGCAATCCAGTGCATAAACTCATAGCACAACACCTGGACTCATGCATTTTATATAACAAATATTGCTATTTAATGGTTTCAGTGAATTATAATCAGTAAAAGATACAAATACAAATTAAAATAGCAACTTTCATTCCTGGTATATGGTGGTTATGTGCTGTTGAGTTGATTCCCACTCATAGGGATCCTGTATAGGTTTTCCAAAAATGTAAGCCCTTATGGGAGCAGAAAGCCTCATCTTTCTGTGGAGTGGATGGTGTATTCAAACTGCTGACACTTCGGTTAACAGCACAGATTACAATCCTTCATGTGACTAGGGACCCCTACTCGCTCTCTTTCTCTCTCTCTGTCTCTCGCTCTCTCTCTCTATATATATATCTATAGATACATAGATATATAGATATATATCTGTTGCTGTTGTTAAGGGCTATCGAGTTTGTTTCTATTTATGGTGACCCCCTCTGTAGGGTTTCCAAGGAGTAGCTATTGGTTTTGAACCACTGACCTTGCAGCTCAAACTGACCTTGCAATCTAGTACATTATCCTGCAATGCCACACCCAGACTCCATATACATACTTCTGTTCCAAGAATACAATTTTTGTTGTTCTTAAGAGCTGTTGAGTCAGTCCTGCTCATAGCGACGCTGTGTAGGGTTTCTGAGAAGCTGCTAGTGGGTTTGAACTGTCTGCCTTGTGGTTAGCAGTTCATTGATTATCCTGTGGTGCCACAGCAGGAGTCAGGAAACTAGAATTATTAGTAAAAAGGTTTTGACATGCATTTCAACTTTTGTATGAAATGATCAAAATGAATGTGCTCTAATGGCTTTAATATTTCAACATAAAAATGTACCCTAATAAGAATGCCCACTTTTAACAGATCAGGATCCACCTGAAGTAATTATTGTGGTGGGATTAGTCAAGCTACCCCTATGCTCTCATGTCGTGTCGTTTAGTGCACTGAAGTGCATGTAATAGATTCAATTCTCTGGTGTGTATGGCAGATACCCAATTACAAAGTAGTGTTGCACGTAATGTTTTTGACCTTGCTCATAATATAATCTGAATCGATGAACCAAGTCACCTTCAAATAACAATGATATACCCACTCGAGATTTCCTAAATATAAATAACACACTACATTTTAGGTGAGATAGTCCATATAAAATTGTTAAACAACTTATTTCAGTAAAACACAGACATATAGGAAGGTAAGACCAAAACCACTGCTATAAAATCATCAGAAAGATGCCCAGGGTTTCGAAGGCTGAAAATCTTCACAGAAGTAGACTGCAACAGCTTTCTTTCGGGGGATAGTCAGTTGGTATAAACCAGTGACCTTTTGATTAGAAGCCAGACCATCAGAGGTCCTTCATCCACTATTTACCACAATAATATTTAAATACAATTGACCAGAGGAAGAAATAACTGAATTATCCTGCTTACCAGGATGAGAATAATCCTGTCCAAAAATTAATATTAAGTACATAATAGCATTTTTAAAATAGAAATTTATGTTTGGCATGATTCACACATATTATAACTGCTTGAGGAAGTGAGAAGTTATACTTTATGAATATCTCACAAGGCAAATTTTGAAATTCTCAAAGTATACAACTTTGAGATTATGCCATATTTTCCAGCAGTCTTGTAGGTTGAAAACCTTACTAGTACACAGAAGGTAATATGAGCACATATCAAAAATATTAAAAATACTATGGATGCTATGTACGTACAAACACAACTTCTCTCCTGTGTTATCCAATGCATTTATGTGAGACTCAACATTTATGTTTTATGTCCCTTATCAAATTGTAAGATATTAGATGAGACCAGGATCATACATTATCTCTCTTTTGTAGCCATTAGACTAAAATATACTTCATGATGCAAAAAATGGAAACACTGGGAACTTGGGGTGAAAAAAAATTCTAGTCTCAAATGGTACTCAAGTCCCATAACATTAATCTTGCTGTAAACAACTCAGCCAGGTAGCTGTCTTTCAAATATCTTGGTAGAGATTACGTGCCTCCATTGCTGTCTTAGTTTGTTGAAAGATTTCAATTTGTTTTCCATTAATTCCTAGATCCTCATTCTTTGCCAGTGTTTTCAGTGTGCATTGGATTTCTTCTTTCAATATCACGGGCACTTGATCTTGAAACCACTGAACATTGGCCATTTCTTTTGGAACAGAGACTCTGTGTATTCAACACATTGTCATAAAATCCTTCAGTATTTCAAGTCGAAGCATGAATTTTTTCTTTGGTTTTTTCACCTTAAGAAACGCTGAGTGTGTTTTCCAACTCCAGGTCTCTACAAGTTTCATTTTATTATCTGTCTTTGTCTTCTCGAGCTGCCCTTTGAGATGTTCTGTTCTGCTCCTTGACCTCCTCATTTCTTTCATTACTTCAGCTTCTCTTTACACTGGACATCCATTTTGGTCTTTCCTTTCTTTGTTTTCTTCTTAATTAATATGACCTTGATTATATCCCTCCGCATTTAGAGAAAATCTCAAGAACAGATTTGATGCTTTAGAAACAACACAAGAGTTATGAAATGCCTCTTATCAAAGTAGAAGTGTGCTAAATGCTTTGTAGTAATTATTATATTTTATACTCTGAACTACTATATGTGCTCCTGTTACAAATAAGAAAGCTGAGAAATTAAATAATTTTCCAAAACTGACACAGTATGTGGTAGGATCAAGTCCAAGGTAAATCTTGCCTGATTCTAGAATTTTCTGAAAATTCTGAAATTTTCTGAAAATTCTGAAATTTTCAACAAAGTCTATATCTCATCTATTCTCATATTGTTTTCTGTTGCTTTTGTGTGACCTCAAGTCAATTCTAATTCTTCTTGACCCTGTATAGGGTTTTCAGGGAACAGCTGATGAGTTTGAACCATGCACCTTGTCCAGTCCTTATCCTACAGCACCACACCAGGACCCCATAGCCCCAGATAATGTCATCTATGTTCTACCACTGGTGGTGCTGTGGTTTAAGGTCAGTGCTGCTTAAGCACAGGGTAGGTGGTTCAGAACCTACCAGCTATTCTTCTGACTTCTGTGCACTGTAAGATAACCACCAGTCTGCTAATCACAAGGTCAACAGTTTACACTCCTTGGAACCCCATGCAGGGTCACTTTGCATGGGAACCACTACAATGGCTTGAAACAACAACAACTTGCCTACTCACATCCACTGTCTCTTTCAAGATACTGGTATAGAACTGTAGGATAAGCGCTGGATCGTTAACCATAGGTCAGAGGTTCAAACCCAGCAGCCGCTTCTCAGAAACCCTATACAGGGTCACTATGAGTCGGAACTGAATTGATGGCACTTAACAACAACTCTCAAGAAGCAGTTCCAACTCACATGACCATGTTGTTGTTGTTAAGTGCCTTCAAGACAGTCCCAACTCATAGCAGCCCTATTTAGGGTTTCCAAGGAGTGGCTGGTGAGCGTGAACCACTGACCTTGAGGTTCAAAGTAACTTTGCAGTCCAATGCAGTAACCCCCAGCGATGTGCGAAAATGGCTACAATCACTATCACCAGCCAAGGGTTGAGGAATTTTTATTTGTATCAGGCAAGTTAATTCAGTCTAACTTACAAGTTTGGGGAAGGCAGAGACTATAGTTCATTTATTTTGTACTCTCCACAAAAGCTAGTTCATAGTTGTTGTTGTTGTTGTTAAGTACCATGGAGTCAGTTCCAACTCATAGTGACCCTGCACAGGGTTTCCGAGGCTGTAAATCTTTACGGGAGCAGAAAGCCTCATCTTTCTCACACAGAACCAGTGGTAGTTTCGAACTGCAGACCTTAAGGTTAGCAGCCCAATTCATAAACACTATGCTACCAGAGCTCCTTAGTTCATAGTAAAGAGACCAAAGTATTTCTTAAAGGAAACATAATAGCAGGCTCGGATAGGCAGGCAGGTCAGAATCTGGATGACAATAAACCACATAAAATCTTGGTAAAGTAATATGGTAATTTCCTTTTGCTTGAAACGTACGTTCCCAAATCTTCTAGGAGCACATGAAGTTGATTTATTGTGCCCAACCCTGATTAGCCAAAAACCAAGCGCCAGAGTCACACAGTTGAAGATACTTTGATGGGATTCATGGATAATTACACTTGGAAACTCTTCTGAGGTCTAAAAATATTTTTATTCCTCTTTTAAATTTTATCCAATCCTGCTGGCCAAACTGTAATTGAGCTGCACTGCTGATAAAAGGCATCATAAATCTGCAAAAGAGGTTTGTTTTAATGAAAAGAAAATGCCTGAGACATCAGCTTTCTTCTTTTCCAAAATAATATGTTTTCCTTTTTCTTTTTTAATAACAATGTAGCTATTCTTCTTTATTGGAGCCAAAATCACAACTAGTTATCTGAGCGCAACTTCTATCATCTTCTCCAAGTAGAGCATCATTCTTTCATCCTAAATCTAAAATACACCAATTTGTGTTGCCACAGTCATAATTGATAAGCCCCTAAGGTTCCTCCTGGGTACAACACTAGTTTTTATCTTTACGAGATACCTGCTAAACTATAATATTCCAACCTAGAATTGCAGTCATGATAAAAGACATATTAAGTTAACCCATGAAGATTTACGACCTCAGAAAGCCTAGACAGGGTAGGTACGAGTTAGAATCAACTCCACGGCATAAAACCACCAACCACCAAACTAAACATATATGCTGGTGGCTAATCTTTGCTTTCCTGATTTGGCTAGAATAGTATTACAAGTCATGTGCTTCTCCACAAAGATCCCCATATTAAGGTGGCATAATGAAGTAAGCATTGGACAGATAACTGCAAGTTTGACTATTCAACACCACTAACCTCTCCATGGGAGAAAGTTGAGGCTGTCTACAGCTCCAATAATGACTGCCATCTTGGGGGCCCCTGGGGAGAAGTTCTGTCTGTCCCATTGGGTTGCAATGAGATACTTGTTGTTGTTGTTATGTGCCGTGGAGTCAGTTCCGACTCATAGTGACCCTGCACAGGGTTTCCGAGGCTGTAAATCTTTATGGGAGCAGAAAGCTTCATCTTTCTCTTGCGGAACGGCTGGTAGTTTTGAACTGCTGACCTTGTGGTTCGCAGCCCGGTTTGTAACCACTATGCTACCAGAGCTCCTTAATGAGATACTAGTGATGCAGTAATAGTGTGCTACGCCTCCCCCAAGAACACTTTGGAGGTGGAGAGTGAAGTGTAATGGTACCAACACAAGTGGTATCCTGTGTCAAGTAATTTTTTACATCCTGGTGAGGTACAACAGGAAAAGCACAGGACTGCAAGGTCAATTTGAACCACAAGGTTGTTGTTGTTGTTGTTAAGTAACGTGGAGTCAGTTCCAACTCATAGTGACCCTACTCAGGGTTTCCAAGGCTGTAAATCTTTACGGGAGCAGACAACCTCATCTTTCTCCCGCAGAACAGCTGGTAATTTTGAACTGCTGACCTTAAGGTTAGCAGCCCGATTCGTAACCACTACGCTACCAGAACCACAAGGTAGGCAGTTCAAACTCAGCAGTCGCTCCTTGGAAACCCTATTCTGAGTCGCTATGGCTCAGAACCTAATTGACGGCACTTAACAACAACTACAATTCTTTGTATGAGGGCTTCTCCTGTGCATTGTAGGATGTTCAGCAGCATCTACGTATTTTTATGCATTAGAGTCCAATAGTAACCCTCTCTAAGTTGTGACACCCCAAAATGTATCCAGACATTACCAAATGACCCCGGGGGAGGGAAGAAAAGAATTATTGGCTTAGAACATAAACTCTGGTACCAGACTGACTTGCTTAGAATCCTGCATCTTTAACTTTGAATCGGTCTGACCTTTAGACACTTTTGTTTTATCATGCTTTAGTTTCCTGATAAGCAAAATGGAATGATCGTATTACTTCTTTCAAGGAAATTGTGATGAGGGTGAAATCAATGAACTTATGAAAAGCATTAGGTGAATACCTGACACAGAACAAGGGCTGTAAAATATTTAGCTATCATTTTTATTATTCATTATGTTTGAATGAAGACATAAGATTTAGGTTTTAAGTCTTGAGTTTATCACTCACTAATAACTCAATTTGGTACGTCACTAGCAGCATGGGTTTCAGCTTTCTCATTCACCAAAGAAAGGATCGAAGCAAATGTTTGCCAGTTTACCTATTACCATAGAGTGGTTAAGAACTGGGACTATAGCATCAAACTTTCCAGGTGAACGTCTTGAATGCAGTATAGCAGTTTGGCCTTGGACAAAAGTAATGGATTTTTCTAAACTGGGTTTTCTGAATCCAGTAAATGTAGAAAACCAAATCCCACTGCTAAAGGTATTTGTGAGAAGCA
This sequence comes from Chrysochloris asiatica, assembly GCF_000296735.1. Classification (NCBI taxonomy): domain Eukaryota; kingdom Metazoa; phylum Chordata; class Mammalia; order Afrosoricida; family Chrysochloridae; genus Chrysochloris; species Chrysochloris asiatica. The sequence continues at coordinate 5,232,626 of NW_006408639.1, read as the reverse complement.
ACTGTAATAATATGCTATAGCCTGACACAAATAACGTATGTGTTATATGGTTTGGTATTTTGCAAATTGAGCAACCACTTTTGTGCTCTGGTTTCCTATACGAGGATTATATGAGTGTGCATTATTCATGTGGGTGCTTTATTTGTAAAATAAAAAATATATAGCAGATAAAATCTCAGCAGATTACTTAATAACACAGTAAATGTTCAATATACGGTAGTCATTACTATTACTATAAACCTTTCTAGCTTTTGAAATATTTATGAATAAATGAAAGGAGGAATGTCATTAAAAACAGTTTTCTCAATAGAGAATGCAGGAGGAAATGACTGATTCATTTGTATTTACATAGCTTTGATTCTTGTTAAAGGAGCACTGGTGGCAAAATGGTTAAGCAACTGGCTGTTAAGCAAAGGTCAGTGGTTCGAACCTCTCAGTTGCTCCACAAGAAAAAGATGTGCAGTCTTCTTCTTTAGAGACTGCAGCCAGGGAAACCATAGGCGGCAGTTCTACTAGGTCCTAGAAGGTCACGATGAATGAGAATCAACTTGACCAGCAAAGGGATCATTCTTGTTAGGTCTCGATTGACCAAGAGTAAAAAACAGAAATCTATTCAGCTTGATACTTAAAAAGTAGGACAAACAACAAACAGGTGCTGTTAAATTGACTGACTTATAGAGGCTCCGTGTGTGTCAGAGAACTGTGCTTCACCAAGTTTCCATGGCTGACTTTCTGGAAATATATCTCCAGGATTTACTTCCACTGGTTCTCTGAGAGGACACAAACCAGCAACCTTCTTGGTTAGTAGTTGAGATTTTAAAAAAATATTTGCACCTCCCAGGACCTTCAGGATCCTGGTGTTATACTATAGGATAAGCATTGGACTGCTAACCGCAAAAGTCAGCAGCTTCAACATACCAGGTCCGCCATGAGTTGGAATAGACTCGACAGCATTTCACAATAACAGCCCAAGGATTCGAGGTGTGTCAAAGGGCAAAGAGAAAAAAACACGACTCTGGAACTCCTGGGAATATGACTGTCATTTTAGGACAGACAATGATAGGACTGTCTGGGGGAATTCCACTCATCACAAAGAATGGCATGGGTTCAATAGATCAATTAAGGTCGTTCCATGGTAAGGACCATCAGGATGCACAGTTATCAGCTTCATGCACATATTCCTGCACAACTGGAAGTTACATGGAAAAGTCTCTCCCTCTCACACCCTGCTAGACTCCCAGTGACCAGCCAAGAGTCAGAGACTGAGTGTGTGCTCCATAAACATTTCCTGACAGGTGATTTCAGAACCAGTGTTCCAACATTTGTAAGAATCACCAGAAGAGATGCCAACCACATACAGTAGCCTGATCTATAGAAAGATGTTTACCTTAAGACCTCTTATGGGACCATCCTGACATATAATCCTCAGAGGTAAGTCTCCCAAGAGCTAACCATGGATCATTTTCCAATTCAGATAATAATAAACGCATTATTATTACTGATGGCAACTCCCAGGAGTATGAGGAGAGTAAGGATGAAGCAGCGGTCATGGGCATGCACAGAAGTGTTCATGAGAGGTCCATCATCCGATCCTACCCTCTCACTATCTGAGCCATACAGGGGTGTCAGTAATACCAAAGTTCAGAACTATAGCAGGTGGGGGTTGCAAGCGTTGAGTGGAACCAAGAGATGAATGTCCAGGGGGGCTTTAGTACACATTTTGATCTCGAGTGACAGGGTGGAATATCTGAAAGGAGAAACTTCCAGAATGGATCACAGAATGATATTTTGGAATAGAGTAAGTTATGAAATGATTGCATACTTGAGAGACAATGATGGGCAATGTTAGTGTTGAGCTGAGAATATCAATACAGACAATAATGAGTGTTGAGAAAAACTATACATAGGAAAGGAAACTCAGCCATTTTTATGGCCAGGTGAGAGACTTCCAACCCTACAACTGCCATATTAGTGATTTGTTGGAAGGAAATATGGTAATATGTCACTCTAGACCCAGATTAATTAATTCTCATGTGACAATTCTGATTCACCAACTGGAGATTTCTGAAAGAGCTCTGGTAGTGCAGTTGTTACAAAGCAGGTTGCTAATCTCAAGGTCAGCAGCTTGAAACTACCTGTAGTTCTAAGGGAGAAAGTAGAGGCTTTCTGCTCCTGTAAGATTTACACTCTCAGAAACCCTAAGCAGGGTCACTATTAGTTATAATGGACTCCAAGGCACATAACCACCACCACCACCAAGTTGAGAAACATCATGACTTAAAGATCATAGGTTAGCAGGAAAAAATACTATTCCAAGTTGATAATGACTGCTGTAAAATGCATGGGTGGTAACACTTAAACTACATTCTGCTATACTTGGTTCAGAAATAGAATTAAGCTGATAAACATTATATTATCTCCACTAAATATGTGGAACCAATGGTTGGTATTCTACACTCATGAAAAACGGAAAGGAACCCAATGAGACCTTTGAAGAATCCAGAATGGTCTAATAAAAGACTTAGCATTTTCAAAGCTTTGAGCTGTTTTTAGCATCTTCTCTTGAAGGCATCTCCTTTTCTCTCTGCTTGCCACCTGGCCACCAACATCACAAAGTCATTCTAAAGAGCAAGACCAAGATAAAAAGCTTGATTGGCCATACTGTGAGGCAAGCTCTGCAGCTAGCACATATCCCTGCTTTCTTTTGAAATACATCAAAAAATCTGTTTGGAATATATTCTGCTTGGGAGATGCATTACAGATAGAATAATAAAGGGACTACAAAGGCAACGCAAAACGTAAGGTATCTATGAGGGACTCCCATATTAACTCTAAATTTTTCTCATTTTTAATTACTTCTGTTTTTTTTTTTTTTTTTAATTTTCTCAGAAACTTCATGGCATGTGCTCCTATCTGGAAAACTCTCAATAAATATTTTCTTTTAAAGATGGCTTCTACTCATAAAATTTGCTAAGTGAGAGAAAAAAAGAAAGGTTGAAAAAATAATAGTGTTATATTCAAATCTCTCAGGAGAACAATCCACATTCATGAACTCTTGTAGGGCAGTGTTCACATGACTTTGACATCAACAAAGGGAGATCACTTAAACATTTGGTGATATGCAGGCCATCATCATAGGTACTGGTGGTGGTTGTGTGCTACAGAGTCTTTTTAAAAAAAAAAAAAAAATTTATTGTGAATTATGTGATAGTTTACATGGGAGAACATTAGCTTTACAGTCATCCTTTCTTATATCATTTCATTGCCAAGGTTACATTCCCCTCCATTCCTCATCAACCAAGCAAAGAGTATACTCTGCAAACCTGCTTGCTGGTTGTCAGCACACAGACCCTATCCCTCTCTGGGTCTAGAGTCCTAAGCCACTCCACTTTCCATGTCATCGTCTATGTGTCCATATCTGGAGTCACTGCTTCTCTGAGTAGTGTCCTGCACTCTGCTCTTCTTCCTTGATGGCCCCAGGGACCTCTGCTCCTGGACTGCAAAGTCAGTCACTCCCTTCTTTTTGCGACAAAATGTCTACCTTTACATTTCCAACCCTCACAGTCTGTTCTGATAGCAATTATTCACCACAATACGACAAGAGACCTATCCCCGTCTCCTTTCATCAGCCCCACCCAGGCAGATTGGATACTACTCAGTGGAAATTCTACTTTCCTTCACGTCCTCTGGATCTAAGTTCCCTCTTGAAAGCTTGTAAGCCAGTCACTTCTTGCCTATGTAGTCCCCTCATTTCGGGTAACCAATGTCCAAGTTGCCCATCCCTGTCAACTCACTCTATGTATAGGAGGATGGGAATGATCCTTGCTGAAAAAATTTGTTTCCTCTTTTGATCTACTGCATCCATAGGAGTAGGTCAAGTTAATCCAATTGTATCAGATTACTCTTTTTGTTCCCTCTTCTTTCTTTTTGATAGAGTCATTTTTGACGCATAGCAACTCTGTTTATGGTTTATGGGGCTGTAATCTTTATGGGAGCAGAAAACGTCTTCTTTGTCTCACAGAGCAACTGGTAGATTTGAACTACTGACCTAAAGGTTAACAGCTCAGCTCATACTCCATGTTGTTACCAGGGCTATTTACAACCACATTTATAAATGACTACCCATTTATCCTACTGGAAATGCATAGGGACAACCTGATGGGGACACTCCTTAGCCTATGTTTCCACATATAGGCACACAAATGTACCAGGAGATTTCAAAAATTCAAGGGAAAATGCAATGATAAGATAATTACATTTTTTTCACAAAGATTTTGAAACTCTCTCACATATGGGCCTATAGACATACAGGCACTCTTCACTTATCAGCATGCTTCAGTTCTAAGGATAAGGGCATTATGTAAAAATCAGTGTCACATGAAAATGGAAGGTCACCACAACAGAGCACGAAATGGAAAATAACTACATCATTACAACCACCAAATTATATTATTTCCTACCTCCCAAATATCATCATTACTTAAACGCCAAAGTATATCATTATAGGACAAACACTGAGCTTCTGGGTTGAGCCAAGTTGATACCTAACGTCAACCATCACAGCCAGAGTAACTCTCATCTACCAACACAGCATTTGTGACTGCCAGATGTATGCCATTAAGGATAAAGTTTCAGATTTTTTACAATCGTCATAAATGAAAATACTGGGTAACAAAATATTCTATAAGTGAGGAGCATGTGTATATATGAGGATATGTTAAAAAGTATTGCCAGAAAATCAGAGAAACCCTTATTAAATAAGAATATAAAATGTGAAACTACTGTTTTTTGACATGTCTTCTGCTCCTGAAGATGTTGCTGCAATCTATTTGGGCATTCTCCACAGAATTCTGCACTCTTTGATTCACACCACATCAGCAGATTTGGAATCCTCAGCAGGGACACAAATTGTGCTCCATTTAAATGTTTTTGAATTTGTGGAACAAAAAGAAGTCTACACAGAGACAAAAAAAGATTAAAAGTCAAAGGATGGAAAACAATACACCAAGCTAATTGCAATAAAAAATGAACAGGAATGGCACTACTAATCACTGATAAAATAAATTTTAAGGCAAAAACCAGCATAATAGATAAAGATGGACATTATCTCATGTGTAAAGTGACAATTGAATAAGATGACATAACCATAATAAATACCTATGCTCCCAATGAAAGAGTTCCAAAAAATATAAAGCAAACTCTTAATATATTTGAAGAAAAAAATAGAAGAATCTACAAGAATAGTGGGAAATTTCAATACACTGCTTTCAAAAATGGATAGAACAACCAGAAAGAAACTTGACAAAGACGCAGAAGAAATAAACAACACAATCAGTCAACTGGACCTCATAGATGCGGACAGAGAATTCAACCCAACAACTGCACAATACACATTCTTTTCCAGTGCACATAGAATATTCCCCAGAATAAACCATGTCTCAGGCCATAAAAAAAAATCTCCATAAATTTACAAATATCAAAATACTACAAATCATCTTATCAGACCACAATGCTATCAAATTAGAAATCAAAAATAGGAAGACTAAGGAAATCAAGTCAAATACATGGAAACTGAATAATACCCTGCTGAAAAGCCACTGGGTAATAGAAGAAATTAAATGTGAATTCACAAAGTTCCTAGAAACAAATTAGAACAAAACACAACATACCAAAATATTTTGGACACAGCGAAAGCGGTGCTGAGAGGACAATTTATTGCAATAATTGCACACATCCAAAATGAAAAAAGAACCAAAATTAACACATTAACACAACATCTACAATAATTAGAAACAGACCAGAGGAAACCTGTTGTTGTTGTCAGGTGCCATCAAGTCGGAACCGACTCATAGCAACCCCATACACAGTAGAACGAAACAATGTCCAATCCTGGGCCAACCTCATTACCACTGCCACAATCAATGCCATCAATGATGCCACCTGTCTGATCCATCTCGTTTGGGGTCTTCCTCTTTTTCTCTGACCCTCCATCTTACCCAGCAAGACATCCTTTTCCAGCGACTATTCCTGCAGGATAATATGTCCAAAAAAGGAAACCTACAGCCAAGTCATGGTATTTTCAATAACCTCATATGGATGCGAAAGCTGGACAGTGAATAAGGAAGATCGTAGAAGAATTGATGCCTTTGAGTTGTGGTGTTGGAGGAGAATACTGAAAGTGCTGTGGACTGCCAAAAGAACCAATAGATCTGTTTTGGAAGAAGTGCAGCCAGAGTGCTCCTTGGAGGTCAAGATAGCTAAGCTTCATCTCTCCTACTTTAGATACATTGTCCGGAGAGAACAGTCGCTGGAGAAGGATGTCATGCTGGGTAAGCTGGAGGGTCAGAGAAAAAGAGGAAGACTCCCAATGAGATGGATCAGCCAGGTGGCATCATTGATGGCGTCAAGTGTGGCAGTGGTAGTGAGGTTGGCCCAGGATCAGACAATGTTTTGTTCTGCTGTAGATTGGGGCACTATGAGTCGGTTTCGACTCAATGGCACCTGACAACAACGACAGCCACCAAAAGAAAAGAACTCATAACAATAAGAGTGGAAATAAATGAAATAGAAAACAGAAAAACTACTGAAACAATCAACAGGCAAGAAGTTGGTTCTTTGAAAGAATTAACAAAATTGACAGACTACTGGCAAACCTAACAAAAGAAAAGAGGGAGAAGACACAAAAAACACGCATTAGAAATCACATGGGCAAGGTCACAATGGAACCACAGGAATTAAAAAGGATAATAACAAAATACTATGAAAAGCTGTACTCCAACAAATTTGAAAACTTAGAAGAGATGGATACATTTTTAGAAAAACACGACCTACCTAACTTACACACAGTGAAGTAGAAAACCTGAACAGACCCATAACAAAAGAAGAAATTGATCAGGTCATCAAAAAATTCCCAACCCAAAGAAGTCCAGGCCAAGATGTCTTCAGTGGTGAGTTCTATCAAATATTCAAACATTCTACCAAACAAGAGCTGTCACCAATTCTACTCAAATTATTCCAGAAGATAGAGAGGATTGAAAACTTCATAATACATTTTATGAAGCAAGCATATCCCTCATACCAAAACCAGGGAAGGCCACCAATAAGAAAGAAAACTATAGACCAATATCCATAATGAACACAGATGCAAAAATTCTCAACAAAATCCTAGCCAACAGAATCCAGCAACACATCAAAAAGATAAAACATCATGATCAAGTGGGATTCATTTCAGGCATGTAAGAATGGTTCACCATTATAAAAACAATTACAAACTTTATATGGAAAAAAAAAAAAGAGACCCAGCATAAGCAAAGCAAACTTAAGAAGAAGAATAAGGTTGGAAACCTCTCACTCCATGACTTCAAAATTTATTAAACAGCTACAGTGGTCAAAACAGCTTGGTATTGGTACAATAAAAGATACATTGATCAATGGATTAACAAAATCCACCATATAAATAAGGAAAAGGAAAGGAACCACATGATCATATTGATTGATGCAGAAAAGGTATTTGACAAAATCCAACATCCATTCCTGATAAAAACACTCAACAAAATAGGAATTGAAGGGAAATTCCTCAACATAATTAAGAGCATATATACAAAACCAACAGCCTATATTACTCTCAATGAAGAGAAAATGAAAGCCATCTCTCTGTAAGTAGGAACTAGACAAGGATGATCCTTGTCACCACTCCTATTCAATATTGTGCTGGAAGACTTAGCAAGAGCTATATGGCAACACAGGAAAAGTAAAGGCATCCAAATTGGCAAAGAGGAAGTAAAATTCTCTCTATGTGCAGATGATATGATCTTATATGTAGAAAACACAAAATACTCAGTAAAGAAAAAAACTAGTAGACCTCATTAGAAGATTTAGCAAAGTGGCAGGATATAGGATAAACATACAAAAATCAGTTGGATTCCTCTATAGTAACAATGACACTGTTTAAAAGGACATTAGGAAAGCAATAACATTTACAATGGCTGCCCAAAGGATGAAATATCTTGGAATTAATGTAACCATAGAAACAAAGAACTTATACAAACAAAACCACACAACACTACTACAAGAAACCAAAAGAGACTTATAAAAATGGAAGAATGTACCATGCTCCTGGATAAGAAGACTTAACATTGTAAAAATGTCAATACTGCCCAAAGAAATTTACACATATAATGCAATCCCAATCCAGATTCCAACGGCATTCTTCAAAGAGATGGAAAAAATAATTACAAACTTTATATGGAAGGAAAAGAGACCCAGGATAAGCAAAGCACGCTTAAAAGAAGAAGAATAAGGTTGGAAACCTATCACTTCCTGACTTCAAAATTTATTACAGTGGTCAAAACAGCTTGGTACTGGAACAATGAAAGATACATTGATCAGTGAAACAGTATTGAAAATCCAGAAATTAACCCATCTACATACAGCCTTAGTAGTTATGAATCGGGCTGCGAACCTTAAGGCCAGCAGTTCGAAACTAACAGCTGTTCCATGGGAGAAATATGAGGCTTTCTGCTCCCGTAAAAATTTACAGCCTTGGAAACCTTGTACAGGGTCGCTATGGGTTGGAACCGACTCAAAGGCATATAGCAACAACAACATACAGCGAACTGACTTTTGACAAAGTACCTAAATATATCGCATGAGAAGGGGATAGTATCTTCATCAGATGTTGCTGGCAGAACTGGAAAGCGATATGCAAAAGACTGAAGCAAGAACTTCACCTCACACTTTATACAAAACCAAATCAACATGCATTAAACACCTAAATGTGAATCCCAGAATTATGAAGGCCATCAATGAAAAAATAGGGATAAATGTGAGGGCACTAATTTAGGGAATACACAGACTACCAAACATTTTGATAACTGCACACAACCAAAATGCCAATCAACAGAAGAATGGATAAACAAACTGGTATATACACACAATGGAATATTATGCTACCTTGAAGAACAACAAAGAAGCTGCAAGCCACTGCATAACATGGATGAACCTTGTGGACACTATGTTGAGTGAAATTAGTCATTCACAAAAGGAGAACTATTGCATAGGACCATTATTGTAAAAGACTAAGAAAAAGAACCCATACTAAAGTGGGGGGGGGGGGGTTCTTTGCGGGTTACTGGGATGTGGAGGGTGGGGAGAGGGGAAGGAGGTGAAGGTGTAGTACGGGGTAGGGAATAGACACAGGATAGTTTGTGTGCTGGGGAGGGGGGCATTACACAAGAAAGGGGAGGGGAATGGAAAAGCAAAGCAGACCAGACAGCAAAACAATTAGGCAGGTTTGCATGAGCTCACTAGGACAGAGGTAAATAATGGTGTATGCACAACTTTGGAAGAACAGGGCTCTTGAATAAAGGGATTGAGATATGGCTGGAATGGGCAAAAATGGGGAAATAATGTTAAGATGCTTGGCTGTCTTTTGAATCTTGGTTTCCATGGCATATCATTATAAAATATACACTTGAGGGGAGAGAAAAGAATAGGCACAAATATCATAGAAAGCATGTACGTCTGCCTTCTGCCTATAACTGATTGGAATACCTAAAATGGGGTACAACGTGCCCAGTGAAGGAGGCTTCCTGTGGAGCCTCTGCATTACATAAGACCATAGTTGGAATCCTGAACCGCATCCATAATCTTCTAAGGAGGGAAATTTCCACTTGAAAGGACAAGCAGACCAACCTGGAGTGGGTAGAAGAAAAGAAGATACTTCTTGAAAGAAAGACTGACAGGAAAAATACAAAACAATAAAGGCAGTCCACCTGATTACAAGAATAAGCAAGTTGCTCACCCAGAAGACATCAAGGCAAGTGGTCAGGTCCCCACAGGGAAACTCCCTTCCAAGACTAAGACTCAATGGGAATACAAGAGTAGACATGCTCTCTGATTGGTGACAACGTTCGTCACCAATAAGGGGAAGTGAGGGAAAAACAGCAATGAAGCTGCGAGCTAAGCCCTACCATGTTCAATAGACTCCTGTGAACCCAGGTGGAGACCTGGCTGGCCAGCAGTGTGGCAAGACCTGGGACTCTTGGGCCCAGAGTCAGTGAAATAGCCACAAAGGACTACAGTGGAGAGTGAAGCATCCAGCTGATAAGAAGAGAGTGCAAATGCATATAAACATCCACACTTGCAGATAATATCCATTTGACCTGGCTTAAGTGACTGGATGATAAGAGCTCAACTAGAAGAAGAAAGAAGAGATAAAAAAGCTTAATCTGATACAATTTGATGAACTTGACCTACACCTATGGATGTAGTAACTCAAAAGAGGGAATAAATCTTTACAGTGAGGATCATTCACTTCCTCCATAGACAGAGTAGACGGGGATGGGCAACTTGGACATTGGCCACCCCAAATGGGGGTGGGAGGGCTACAAAGCCAAGAAGTTACTGGCTTCCAAGCTTCCAAGAGGGAGCCTAGATCCAGAGGGCATGGAGGAAGGTAAAATCCCTTCTGAGTAGTATCCAATCTGTCTAGGCGGGTCTGATGAGAGGAGATGGGATTAGATCTATTGTGATACAATAGTGAATAATTGTTATCAGGACTGACTGTGAGGGTTGGAAATGTAAAGGTACATGTTTTGTAGCAAAAGGAGGGGAGTGACTGACTTTACAGTCTAGGAGTGGAGGTCCCTTGGACCATCAAGGGAGAAGAGCAAAGAGTGGAGGACGGGACCCTAACTAGAGAAGCAGTGTCGCCAGAGATGGAGGCAGAGACGATGACATGGAGAGATGGCACGGCTGGGGACTTTAGACCCAGAGAGGGAGAGAGGATGTGTGCTGATGACTGGGGGTAGGCTTGCAGGGTATACTCTTTGGTTGGTTGATGATGCATCGAGGGGATTGTTACCACGGCAATAAAATGATATGCGATAGGATGAATGCAAAGCTAATGTTCTGCCATGTAAACTATCACATAATTCACAATAAAGCATTAAAAAAAGAAAAAGAAAAAGACATCTAAAGAGGCAACATCAGGGCTGGATATAGGATGAATAGGGTAAGATTTCCCACCAATATTCTTGTAAGACAGCCCTCGCTACTCTTGAAGTGTAAGTAGGCACACAGCCATAAGGAACAACTTTAAAAATATTTGACTCAACATTACTGCACTTTTTCTCAACAATGTAGATTGCAATTTTCTTCCACCTTCTTCATAATAAGCCCCTGTGATTGTCCTGTGTCCATCAACACAATCTTTCAAGATTACCTTTTGGAATCTCAAAAACCAACTGAGATGACATCTATACTGAATTTAATTGGCTCAGAAGATTCACACAAAAATGACTGTTCTGATTGAACCTTTTTTCCTGAAGGCTCCCAGATAAAACTAAGAAAAGTGTATTACTGAGGGAACTTGTCTTCAGCCATCCACAAAATGCAGAGACATGTGTAAACACATTATGTTTGGAATAAACCTATATTCTATGAACTGGAACCCTTACAGCCATACTTTTGACATACTCTCACTTGTATATGGAGTCCTGGTGTGGCACTATAAGATAAGCACTTGACCGCAAAGTCAGTTTAAAATGCAAGGTTGGTCTAGTGGTTCAGACTCACCAACTCCTCCTTGGAAACCCTAAACTGGGTTGCTGTTGGTGGGAACCGACCCAACAAAATGTATGTATGCGTTGGAGTGCAAGGTTGATTGAACCGCAAGGTCAATGGTTCAACTTCATCAGCTGTGTCTCGGAAACCCTATATAGGGTTCCTATGGGTTGGAACCAACTCAACAGCACTTAACAACAGTATATATGCTTTAAAAAGTGTATAGAAACATATCATTATTTTTTCATTCTATTTTTTCCATGAACTTTTTCAAACCTCTTATCAGGTGGTACACTACACAGAAATAAAGTATTATACATTCTAGTATACAAATGAACGATCTAATATTACACCAGTCACCAACACATACTCACATAAAAACAATGTGATTAGGGAGGTTTGGTAGCAAACTCTACATTATCACTATTGGGGTAAAATTTCTGAGTACTGCTAATACTTCATTTGCATTTTTCCCATCACAAAATACATTTTTAAAACACAGCCAAAAGGAATCTTTGTTTTTATATTTTACATAATAATCTTAATAAAAATAAGAAGAATGCTTGATTTGTCTTTATTCTTGAATAAAGAAATCAAATGTATTATTGGACAAGGATTTCATTTTGAAAATACTCATTAGTAAATTGCATCATTTTAACAGGAATGTCCACCCCTAAAACATAAACATCAATACCTTTTAAAAGGGAAATAAAAGATAATTCCAAATTAATAACATTAGCCATAATAAAGGCAGCAAAGCCCAAGTATACACACCTGATAATTAGGGATTTCTATCCTAATTTAATAAAACACAAATACTTTATTAAAACAGGAACAAGGCTTAGCTGGAATTAAACAACTGGTCTGCTAGATGTAAGTAAAAGGTACATGTCAGTGTTAAGCAAAACAAATTTCATTTTTTTACACGTTTCATTTTATTGTTTAATATTGTTATATAAGGAGCTCTGGTAGCACAGTGGTTACGAATCGGGCTGCGAACCTTAAGACCAGCAGTTCGAAACTACCAGCTGCTCCTCGGGAGAAAGATGAGGTGTTCTGCTCCCGTAAAGATTTACAGCCTTGAAAACCCTGTACAGGGTCGCTATGGGTCGGAAATGACTCGACGGCACTTAGCAACAGCAACAATTAAGTTATATTGGTACAAAAATGGGGACATACGTTACATTTTTACTATTTGGTTTAACTCTTAGCAGCTTAGTGAGATTAGAATGTGGTCAAATACTATGAATGTAGTCAAATCTCTCAGATATTAAATTATACTGAGCAAGAGATGGTACGGTTCAATATTCTAATTGAGGATTGGGTAGGAAATCCACACTTTTAAGCACCATAATTAAATGTGATGAATGTCTCTCTCCATCTGTAGCACATGCCTACAAATGAAGTTCAGATCCTAGAATTAGAACTCTACTCATTTCATGGGAGATAGGACATGTTTGGTGTGAAGAGAAATGTTTCCAAAGTCAGGGAAAAGAAGACATGTCTACGTGTAGGTTATCAAAGTTTTCTCACAGCTGCTGATTGATGTTGTTAACTGTCTTTGAGTCTGTTTTGACTCATAGCAAATTTCTGTACAATTCATGAAGAATTCCTTTGGGTTTGAACTATGACCCTTGCTGTGGTTAGCAGACCAGTGCCTATCCTACAGTACTACACCAGGATCCGTGGTCTCAGGTGTTAAAAGCATCAGTAAAGACATGAGCAGACGGGGCCATGGTGGCTCACTGTCTGAATTCTTACTTCCACATGGTTTCCTTTCTCAGCCAGTGCAGGTCATGCATAGTCACAACCCATCTGCCATTATTACATTATGATTACTGTTAGTGCAGTAGGTATGTGGGATAATCACTGGACTTTGAACCCCAGGGTTGACAGTTTGAGACCACCAGCCACTTTGTGGGAGAAAGATGAGGGTTTATGCTCCCACAAAGTTTTACAAACTCAGAAACCCTAGAAAGAGTTGCAGTGAGTCAGAAATGACTCCAACGTACTTAACAAACACAACAATTATTACTGCTTAAGTGATGGGAAACTCAATTCCGAAGAAGGCAACCCACTCCATGCAAGGAAGGTAGGTTTGGTGTAGTAAAAGATGATGGATTTTGGAGACACAGATCTTGGTTCTGGAGACCCAGAACTTCTCTTAGAAAGTTATCCCATATCCCAGCTCTTTCTACCTCAAACTGATATGCCCATATACTGTGGATTAAATAAAGTAATCTACAATGAACCTAATAAGTCCTAGTGATGTAATGGTGAAGCACTCAGCTGCTAAACGAAATGTTGATGATTAGAACCTATAAACTGCTCCACAGGATAAAAGACCTGGTAATTCGTTCTCATAAATATTATTGTCTAGGAAACCCTACATGGTTTGAATTCTGCTCTGTCACATAGGGTGACTATTAATTGGAATCCAATCATGGATTCCAAGGCACACAGAACCATATTGTAGCCAGGAACATGCCTAGTACCTAGTAGGCTCTTTCCAGGAACATATATGATCTGAATCTTATAGATCCGGGATGCTGATCTTGGACAGATTGGAGGAGAGAAGAATGGTACATCTTGAGTATTTTCTAGTGGCTAGGTTTTGTCACTAACAATTTAACTCTGTTAACCTGTACAATGGCCTTCTTCCCAAACTTACTTCTAGTTCATTCTCTGGGGCCATACATTAACACGACCTTTCCCCAAAGGACATTCTTCAGAAAATGATTATCTGGCTAAATGTCCAATTTACTCAAACTTTGAATTTAATTTTCTGAACTTTTGCAAGGACTCTTCCTAAGTACTTAACAAAACAGTCAACTTTCAAAAGTAAACACAGCCCCTTCTCCTCACCTACTACCAGAACAGTTCAAACAAAAATTATCTGAGACATTTCTAGTTATGGAAACTAAAGCTTAGTAACAAGGTATTGTCCTGTAAAAGTTTGACATGAAAAGTGTCTTAAGATGCAAGGGAAAAAGCTAGGGTCCACTTCCTCCCTTTTCTACCTGCCTTTTTTATGCTGTTCTTCCAACACGTTAACTATTTATATTGTCCTCACTGGATAATGATCATCTTGGAGGCCGGAGAGTAGCTGTAACAGTTCATTACACTTGTTGTCCTAGCCTTTAGAACAATCGATAGAACCAAATGAAGAGTAATGGTTATTATAAAGCCAAGCACAGGTTGATGATCCTTCCTTACTGATAGTAAATTTGCCTAGTACTTCCTGCATATCTTTTTGACACTGCCCTTGCAGAATTCAGCTACAGCATTTTCCAGGAAGGACTTGAAAGTCCGCCTTATTGTAATTATATGAGTCTCTTGCATAAACCTTCCTGAGCAATTCAGTGATGATGAGTTGCTTCCACACCATTGTTAAGAGTTTTATTTTTGTGTCTAAAGTCACTGACAGATGAAGTGTGCCTGACACTTAGTGATTTACTCATTGCTTTTAGTTGTTTATAGTCAAATACACTCAAGCCTGTTTTCTATTGAGTACTCTCAAAAGCTTACATTTATCTTTTAATTGCTGACCAACTAATAACATTTCTAATTATAACTACTAACAGCCCTTTGCGGTGCTGGGGGTTGAACATTGGACTGATAACTACAAGGTCAGCTGTTCAAAAACACCAGCCCCTAAGCAGAAGAAAAATGAGACACTCATTCCTGTAAGGATTTAGAGTCTCAGAAACCCTATACAAGGTCTCTATGAGGTGGAATTGGCAAGGTGGCAGCGAGTTTAGGGTTTGGTTTGACAAGTGTAACAACTATCTTTGCAGCTCACTACGCTAAAACACAAGGAAAAAAAAAACAAAACTTAAGTGTCACACAGCCCAGTATTCAGCCATTCAGTTATGAGATATTTATGGAGTATCATGTGAATGCGACAGGTAACATGGAGTAGCAGTTAAGATCAAAATATGGAGTTAAGAATCAGAAAGAACTGGAATTCAATTCTGACTATGTCATTTCCTAGCCTATGACAAAAGAGACATCAAACTTCCTTGAGATTCAGCTGAGTTCCTTGTTTATTAAATGGAATTCATTAGGTCTCCCTTCTAAAATGATATCTGTCACCACTTGTCTGTCAGTTAGTCACTCTGTGGTGAATTGTGTGTTTCTGGTGTCCTGATGTGGCGATGTGGGCTAAGGCGCCAGACTGTAAAGCTATTTGAACTGCAAGGTTGACAGTTCAAGCTCACCAGCTACTCCTTGGAAACCCTATACAGGGTTGCTATGGGTCGGAATTGACTCTGAGGCACATAACAACATGAGGCTGGAAGGTGTGCCACAGGTATTTTACCTACTGGCAGGGTCACGCATGAGAGACACATTTCGGGTAAGCTTCCAGACTCAGGCTAGGAAGAAGGATGGGCAAACCACTTCTGAATTATCTAGCCACTGAAAACCTTATAAAAAGCAATGGACAGCACCAGAAGACGGAATACTGAAACATGAGGAAGAGCTCCAATGTACTGTCAGATAGAATGCTGGAAGATGTGTCCATCAGGTTGGAAGGCACTCAAAATATGACTGGAGAGGAGCTGCCTCCTCAAAGTAGAGTTGAAAATGATGACGTGAATGGAGTAAAGCCAGTTGGATCTTCATTTGCAGACAGGGCAAAACTCAAAATGATGTTGTGGTTATGGGCAGACCTGGGGACCCTGTGGGGCTGCTGTGGGGTCCAACAGGCCATCGTGCATCAAATGCAGGCTATACCGAGCCAGGTGCGCCACGGAAGAGAACTCTGCCTAAGATGATGAACACGGGTCCCATTCCTGTATTCATTCTGAGATGAGGTTTACTGTGTAACTGTTTTATGAACACTAACCCCTTACAAGAAGCAGCTGCTCTTTTGAGATTTTTGCTATTTTCTTCTGGAATTTTTTTGACCTTTAATGGGAAAGAAATGAACACCTTTTTTCCTGAAAAATATTTTAAAGTAGTGTTTATGTTTATAATTTACATGAATGCTCACTATAGGTAACAAATTTATTTGAAAAGCTCCAGACATTGTTTATACCTATAACTATATTCTGACTTGACTGACTTTTTAAATTTCTTCCCCAGCTTGGCGAGTTAATCACATAGTTACATACAAGTAGATTATTTTATGCAAGAATATTGTTTGACAAATTAGGTTACTGTCATTTATCATTACCATTTCTTTTCAAAACATATCAAATTTTACGATCTGTTAACACATGCCTCAGTGTATATCATTTTATTTCACTCAAATGAACATTGTGAATAATTGCAAAGACCTAATCAAGGAAAAAATTAAAATGCATTGTAAAGTACAACTTGGCAAAAGTGCAATGAGTAAGACAAGCATAAAACCAACAGCAAAGTTCGTTTCTTCTAAAGGGCTCTCTTAAGAAGGTCATGAGGTTATTTGGAGTCATAACACTGCCATACAGTGGGAGTTCATATTACCCTTTCTTGCCATTGTTTTATATGTGCTAATTGTATCAAATTGGGCTGAGAAAACAAGGTGCTGTATTAGACACTATTCCTTATAAACTGCTATATGTTCTCCACCACCCATCAGTTTGTCAGACTGTAATACCGGAAGCTATGTCACTGAGATTTCAAATACCATCAGAATAGGGCGGGTGGGTTTTGGCAGAGCTTCTAGACTAGTAGACTAAGGAGAAAGGTCTGGCAATCAACATCTGAGAATCATCCAATGATAACCCTATGGATCACAACCAGTTGTTGCTGTTATGTGCCGTGGAGTCGGTTCTGACTCATAACGAC
The DNA here is from genome assembly GCF_000296735.1 of Chrysochloris asiatica. NCBI lineage: Eukaryota > Metazoa > Chordata > Mammalia > Afrosoricida > Chrysochloridae > Chrysochloris > Chrysochloris asiatica. Next base: position 5,215,283 of record NW_006408639.1, on the reverse strand, counting down.
CCTGCACAGGGTTTCCAAGGCTGTAAATCTTTTCGGGAGCAGAGAGCCTTATCTTTCTTCCACAGAACTGCTGGTAGTTTCGAACTGCTGACCTTGTGGCTCACAGGCCTATTTGAAACTACTACACTACCAGAGATCCATATCACAACCAGTAAGGTCCTGAAATAAGAACCCCCGAGGCTGGAAGGCACCACCCAGTGGCCGCACCAATGAACTGAAGCATAACAATGAGCTTGTAAGAAGCAAGCTTGGGTAATGATTCCTTCTGCTGTCCCCTGAGTGAACTCCAAGGCAGCTACCAACAACAACGATGAGTTCTAGTCCCTCCTGTCTTCCAAATGCATCAAATGCATATAAACAGATCTGGTTCATCCCAAAGGGGTACTAGCTTGACAATCATGAAAGATAAGTATCTGTGAAGGTGGTTTATTTTGTTTTGTAAAAAGTCCAAGATAATATTAAATACAGGGATATGCTTGCGTTTTAGGACTCTCCATCCTCCCCAGAACAGTTGTGGATAAAGAGAAATGAGTAACAAGCTTGTACTCTAATTACAGATGAGGGGCTATTGGTCCTTCTGTAATTGCTAGGCTGTAATCATGCCAGCCTATGACCCTTCCCAAGTAGCATCTTTCAGAAACCACAAAAAGGCAAATCAGGACATGGCTGTTAGAGCAGAGGACGGCTGCACAAGGCTGGGTGACTTCACCCTGATGCCCCCAGTGAACAGCACGAGGCAGTCATTAAGTCTGCAGAGTACAGGCCCCTCATTTTACAGACTAGAAAACTCACGCCAAGGCAAGTGAAATGACTTTTCTAGATCAAACAACTAACAAATAAAAGGGCTCACGCATTAGCTTTTTTTTTTTCTTCCTGTGCCAACTAACTGCTTGCTCTTTACTTCATTTTAAATTTTAATAGATTTCCCTTTCTGATTCTCTGAAAGCAACACCTAATCATGCATGAGATGTGTACACTGCCTAAAATTATGACCTTTTTTTTTAATTGACAACTGAAATAACTCCACTTACAATCAACATTATATTCCTCATTTGATAACCATGCCCCATATAAAATTGGGACTTAATTCGTATCCAAGCACCTGTATCTGAAATTTGAGAAATTCTTGTCCAGAACTGCTATACTTGAACCCCTATATTTAAAGGAGATATATGGGTTAAATTCTACAAAAGTAGCCAGCATACTGCTGCTGTGAGTCTAAAAATGATTGAAGATTTTCATATTAATTTTTAAAATTTGCTGCTGTTGGGAATGCACACTGCATATATATAATCAGGCAGCAGGGCAATAAAAATGCAACTTTCATCACCACAAATTTTTAGGAATATATATATATATATATATATATATATATATATATATAAAGGAAAGCATGTTTCACCAAATGAGTATTTAAATACAATCATGAAAATAAAGTCAGTTTGAAATACAAGGTTGGTGGTTCAAACCCACCAGCCACTCCTCAGAAACACTATACAGGGTTGCTATGAGTCGGAATGGACGGTACAGCCCTTAACTACATACAGTTATATGGTTACTAGTATTTATGAAAGAAAAAAAAAAAAATCCAAAAAAGAAAAGAAAAAAATGTTTGGGTTAATAAATTATATGTAAGATATACACACAAATGCATATGGGTTAATAAATGTAAGTAAGACAATGATGTGGCACCGAAGCATCAGCAATGGATTGAAAAGCACAAGGTCAGCAGTTCAACCTCATCAGCTGCTCCTTGAGAACCCTATACAGGGTCACTGTGAGTCGGTACTGACTTGATGGCATCTAACAACAACAATAAACACAGAATTTGGTATAAAAAATACTGATTCCAACCCTCTCGGGTTAATTTTAAATAAAGTCACAAATATTTAATATGTAAAATACCTCATCCATTCCTGCTTATTTCAAATTATATGAAAATAAGATTATAAAGCTTGCTAGTGATGTCCCAGATTGTATAATCCTACAAAAGACATTAACAGAAGCTCTAAAAATCTAATTAAATTTTAGAGCTCTGGTAATGTGGCCATAAGGCCCAAGTAAGCTATTATCTACATTAATAAAAATTAAATTCAGACTATATCCATATCTGGATAATAATATGCGTGATTTCAAGGTCACTCTTATTTCCTTACTTACATTTTTTTTTCTTCTCCTCTCCCCATAAATATAACTGATTAATCATGAAAGGGAACACTTAATCCCTTCTCTTCAATCTTATTATTTTTCTTCTAGGCTATGTAAAAAAAAATATATATATATATTAAGTAACTTCCCCAGTTTGGGGGTGACAAGTTAGCTCCCTTACTTACTTTTCCCTATATACTTGCTCTTTCTCACATAGTTTGAATGCTAGATTCAGGTTTCTAGTCTTCATTAGCAAGAAGAACATCCAATCAGGTACCATCAAAGTAAGGAATTTGGGCTTCATCGTAGTGCCAAGAAAAATCACAAATGAGATTCAGCCTGTGTTACAGAAAGACCCTGAAATGAAGTCAGAAGCAAGAAACTGAAGGCAGAGAGAGTAATTAGGATGAAATTGCAGTATTCTAGGAGATCAATTATGGGAGTCCTGGTGTGGCGCTGTGGGTTAATGCGCTAGACTGCAAAGTCAGTTTCAACTGCAAGGTTGGTGGTTCAACCTCACCAGCTGTTTCTTGGAAATCCTATACAGGGTCGCTATGGGTTGGAACTGACACAGTGGCAATAGTGGTACAGAAAGGGTAATAGACTTAATACTGGGTTTTGTTTTGTTCCCCCAAATTTTCTTAGAACCTAAAGAACTTTCAAGTTCTTCTTAAGTGAACATAAATTATTTTTACTTTCAAAATATGATGTTAACCATTGAACTATACAATTGATAATTGCCTTCAAGTTGGTTCCAAGACACCGGAAACTTGTACAGGGTTTCTGAAAAGCAGCTGATGAGTTAGAACCACTGACCTTACAGTTCAAACTGACCTTGAGGTCCAGTGCTTATTCTACAGCACCACATCAAGACTCTGTATTATTGCATTGCTCCTGTTTGTTATTGAGTGCCATTGAGTTGGTTCCAACTCATAGTGACCCTGTATAGGGTTTCCAAGGAGCAGATGGTAACTTTGAACCTCCTACCATTTGGTTCGTAGTCCAGTCCTCATTCTACAGCGCCACAACAGAGGTCCAAACTATAGCAGGTCAGTTTTACTGCATAGTGGGTTATGTGTGGGCTGCTAAACACCAGGTCAGCAGTGTTATCTATTAGTTGCCTGAGAGACAATTGAGGCTCTTTGTTCCCAGAAACGTTGACACAGACTTGGAAACTCCATACTGGATGGCTAAGTTGGAACTGAGTCAACGGAATACAACCACCACCACAATTTCCTTATATACATGTGGCTATACACCACCACACATATGTATTTAATTATGCACATTTAATCATAAAAAGAAAATGCAGACACACACGCTCAGAATATAGATACATCATAGCGATATAAACACTGCTATGTTTTTAAAATTATGTTACAGAAAGATACAAGGCTTTTACTACAATACTTAAATTATCCCGTTTAATAAATACTGGATATGCACTGTGAATACACAGAGACATAAGTAATCTTTCAGGTGTTTGATACCCCACGAAGTGTCAGTTTCCTCTGTGTTGTTCAATAAACCTGCAAAGCACCCTTTAAATGCTACTGACACTTCGGGGTACAACCATACTTCTACTATAGAAAGTAGCCATGACTCTGCTAGAAATGAAAATATCATGCACACCTGTAATTGAAACTGTCATGGGTTTAGTATCTTCCGGATCCCCTTGGAAATGATATAGCAGCAGCTGCTTCCTCATATTGTAATTCAGCATAAGTGACCACACAGTAAAAACATGCTACATTTTAGTCAGTTCAGTGGTGAAATGCAAACGCCAGAGCCAGATTTCAGCCTTTGAGACCTGGTCCCAGCTCCTACTGACCTGGAAAGGTTTCTTAAATTCCTCCCCTAAATGTTTTTTTTATTATTTTTTCCTCAAAGGAAATAATATGCACATTTTATATAAGTATGAGTCTGTTGTGGTGCAGTAGAATGAGGAATGGGCTGTAAAATACGTCTGAACCACACAATCAACGACTCTTTCTAAACCGACATTCCTGGGAAATGTTGTACGAGGTCGCTATGACTCGGAACCGGCTCTATTGCATTTAACAATAACAAATAATATAAATATAAAAATTTGTTGTTGTTGCTGTTGGTAAGTGCTGTTGAATCACTTCAGACTCATAGTGAGCCTGCATAGGGTTTCCAAGGTGACTTTGAACTACAGATCTTACAGTTATCTTTCCAGGGCTTATTCTACAGTGCCACATCAGGATTCCAAATATAAATAATTGTATATTGTATGTTAATAAATAGATCTGCAGACCTTTCATACATGGTCTCACTAGGTGACTTTAATTTGCCAAGCTTTATGTTAGAAAGACAAGCACAAACTTTTAGATGATTTAAGGGGTGCTTCTGAAAAACAGGGTTAATAAAGAATGAAATTTTAATATGAACTTTTTGAATCTTCTTGGTTTATATTATGGACTCCTCATGTGGCAGTAAGAGTTTGAACTGACTGGAAAGCACTTAACTCTATATATACATATGTTGTTGTTGTTGTTAAGTGCCGTGGAGTCGGTTCCGACCCATAGTGACCCTGTACAGGGTTTCCGGGGGA
>NW_006408639.1:5186767-5210236 GCF_000296735.1 Chrysochloris asiatica | reverse complement strand
ATGAGGCTTTCTACTCCCGTAAAGATTTACACCCTCGGAAACCCTGTACAGGGTCGCTATGGGTCGGAACCGACTTGACGGCACTTAACAACAACAATATATACTCATATATATACTCATATATATATAGTTACTAGTTAACGAGAGGTGGGACACTTGATGGTGCTTTAGGGAGAGGCACCAAGGCGACTTTTGCCAGAAATAGCACAAAATACCCAACAAAGCAGGTATAGGGACAGTCCCAGAACTCTAAACTACATATAAAGGTATATTTTTAAGTACCGAAGGCTTTGTTAGTAGAAACCGTTGCAGAAGATAGAAAAATGGCATTTACTGATAGGTGATTGCAGGCTGACCCCGGGCACCGCCATCTTAGGGAGGGAGCCGCCATCTTAGGGAGGGGACTGTTATCTTAGGCCGGGGGCCGCCATTTAAGGGGGGCGCCATCTTAGGGAGGGGGTCGCCGTCTTGAGAATGTCTCACTGACTACAGCAACAGAGACCTGATCAATCATCAGGGTTAAAGGTGCAAACAATCTTTCTGTTTTCATTTCCCTTTCTCCTGTCTGGGCACCTCCACTCTGATCATGAGAGAGAGTGCCTGAAGGAGCAGACATCCTCCCCAGCTAGGAGGGTTCTACTATGCATGCGCAGGGATCTGCTCCGCTGGGAACTTTTTTTTAAATGGGAAACACCTGGACTATTTTGCTACTTTTTTTTTTTTTTTTAACCTTGGAGGGGCTCTTTCTCTCCCTACATTATCCAAGAAAAGATAGACATTGTGACCATATAGCCGAGGTCCAACCACACACTATAAAATGCTACCAATCACGCAGGAGCCAATATCAAATGCCATACACTACATAGAGAGACAACACTTTCTAAAACTATTCTCAGTTGAGTAATAAGCGATGAGAAAAGGGAAGCCTATATTCTGATCAAATTTATCAGGAGGTACTTAGAAAGCTTAAAAATACAATAAAAAGGGGGGGTTATTTCTTGATAAAAGAAACTATCAGGGTTTAGAGTGGATGAGGAAATGATGCATGTGCTAGAGGGTAGACACACATGATTACTGGACAGACAATACACAACAGGAGCAAGGTTGGCAGAGGAAAGATGGGACCAGTGGGAGATGCTCCTAGGAACGCAGTGTTTGGAGTGAATAGAGGTTGTTATTCTTGTTAAGTGTCAGAATCGAGTCGGTTCTGACCCATAATGACCCTGTACCGGGTTTCCAAGGAGTGACTGGTGAGCTTGAACTGCCGACCTTGCAGTTTAAATGGCTTTGCAGTGTGGCACATTAACCCACAAAGCCGCACCATAACATGAATAGAGGTTGTTGTTGTTAAGTGCCTTCTAGTCGGTTCCGACCCATAGCGACCATGTACAGGGTTTCCAAGGGTGTAAATCTTTACGGGAGTAGAAAGCCTTATCTTTCTCCCGCGGAGCGGCTGGTAGTTTCGAACCGCTGACCTTAAAGTTCACAGTCCGATTCGTAACCACTATGCTACCAGAGTTCCATGCTGTTAACTGTTGGTACATGGAGGGGCTTGCAACCATTTAATGATGCAAAGTGTATGATTTGTTGAATGTAAAACTGATGATCTGCTCTGTAAACTCACTCAATACACAACAGAAAAAAAAATAAAATAAAACAACAAACTGGTTAGAACTTGTCTGTTGTGGTCTAAGTACCAAATGATTATTGCTCTTACTATTTTTGTTAGTTAGAGTTTTGTGTGATTTTGAAGAAACCTAAGTTAATATAAAAATCACCCATTTACCATGAATAAGAAAGATACAAGATTCTAAGTTTGATTGTCCCAGTTTAGTTTAGTCGTATAGCATCTCTGTAGGTGAAGTGGCAAAGACTGGGAGACGCTAGTGTTGATCATAATTATAGAAAGAGGAGACATACAACCTCAGAAAAGACAGAGTCACTGCCTTTCTGAGACATACAGCTTAGCAGTGAAAAACACGCGGACAAACACATGTAGTAAAAAACAACGTGGTAACAAACAGTGATGTATGCAAAGTGATATAAAATCCCAACAAGGGGCTCAGTCAGCCTCATGCAGTGGGGGAGAGAATAGACTCAGGGATCATATGAAACAGGTGTAAATCTCAAGTCTACCTCTGACCTTACGCTAGCTACTTAACAGCTCGGAGCCTCAGCAGTGTACCACCTGAAAAGGCTCTGGAGCCAGATTAAACATAGATCCTTTCTTTACCAACTGTGTTGCCTTGATCAAATTTCTTCATGTCTCAATGCTTTCTTCCCTTCTTTATAAATATCTCTGGTAGGAAGCACATCTGGTTATGAGGGTTAAATTTCTAATAGAGGTAAAGAAGCTTAATACTATAATCAGCACACAGTTAGTACTCAAATACATATAATGTGATTGACAACAATGTTCACTGGTCTACTGACCTCAAAGTTGGCTGGTAGAACCCACCTCAGGGCACGGTGGAAGAAAGGTCTGGCCATCTGCTTTCAGAAAGTTTAAAGGGACAAGTCATTTATTTCCTTGAGCTTCAACATGAGGTAGCAGCCTAGTTACTGATGTTGTTATTCCTCTACGTATTCCTTGCTTACCTAAGACACGCCACTCTACTTATCTATGCCTTACAAAAACAGAGAATTATAAACATTATATTTTTTTCCTTACTCCAGTAGGGCAGCATGAACTTGTTTTTTTCCAATAGTCACAGAGAACGGAATTTCCTCCATCTGCCTCAGCCCCTCAAGACACATTTAGCATTGTCATTTCAGAAGAGCAATAAATAAATAAATAAGGCGCGCTCACACCACAAGCTGCTGATAGCATGAAGCCAAATAGATGGTGATATGACTCATCAAAGCACCGAACCCAAGTATACTCAATGTGTTTATTTATAGCAAGAGGTGTTTTACTCTAAGAGATACAAGCTTCAAATCAGATTCTGAATTCAATTCAAGGAGCGAGGGTGAAGGGATGAATGAATGAGCCGGAGGATAATGTACTGGAAGACGAGAGTTTACTGAATTCGAGTGAAAGGAATCAGGGAGAGAATGAGAAAATAATTGGTATGAATAAAATCAGTCCCTTCAGAAAAATGCCACTTAAATACGACAGCTACAAAACTCCCTAAAGCTCTGAGGCTGCAGAAGACAAAACCAGATTTTGAATTCAATTCATATTAACATCACATGTGTTTATCTTTGCACCAGCATGTTATGGTTCATTTTAACATATGTACAGCAGTCTAGTTGGGCACACTAATAAAACAAGACAATGCCAAAAAGTAGGGGCTTCTCTTTCTCCAAAAGATGAAAAACCCCTAAGAAAAAACATCTCCCATTGATCAAATATTTCCCCCTTCCCTGGCTAACATTGTCTAACCATAGTATCTATCCAAGGTCACAGGTCAATTTTGAGATTCATTCCTCCAAGTAAGACTTGAATATTAGGAAATCATGGATTTAAGCACCCTAGAAAAATGACAATAGAAAATAAAATTTCTAATCATTCATTTATTCAACCAGTCACTTGTTCACTTGTCCTCAGGGATCTTATATCCCAGACAAGAAGAGACAAGCAAACAACCCGGATTACCCTAAATTTCTGTGCTGTCTTAAGTAGATGATTACGGTAATTCTAAAGTAAAATAAAAGGAACTCTGCTAGCATTTTTGTTATGAATCGGGCTGTGAACCATAAGGTCAGCAGTTCAAAACTACCAGCTGTTCCAAGGGAGAAAGATGAGACTTTCTGCTCTCGTAAAGATTTACAGCTTCGGAAACCATGTGGGAGGGTTGCTAGGAGTCGGAACTGACACCACGGCACATAACAACAACAACAAGGTGAAACATACAGGTTTTGGAAGTTTCAGTGAAATAAGTCACCAGTCAGATACATATACATGATAACTACTTGCTTGGCTCTGATTCATGGCCACCCCATGTGTGTCAGAGTAGAAGAGTATGCCAGAGCGTTTTCAGTGGCTAATTTTTCAGACACAGAGCACCGGACCTCTCTTCTGAGACTTCTTTGGGAGGGATGGAACCAACAACCATTCAGTTAGCAGCCAAATGCTTAGTTGTTTGTTGCATGCAGCCAGGAAGAAAGGCTAATTTTAGAATGAACAAGTTAAAGGGACAGAGGTGCAATATTAGAGTCCAACAAAAAGAGAGGTAATTGAGACTAACTCAGTTATTGCTATTAGTTGGTTACCTACTAGGCTGCTAACTACAAAGGCAGCAATTCGAATCCACATGTTGATACCCAGGAGAAAGATTAGGCTTTCTGCTCCTACAAACATTGGCCTGAGAAACTCTACACAAGGTTATTATGAGTTGAATTGATTTGATTTGATGACACACAGTAGCAACATGAAGAAGAATTTAACAAAACCATGGTTAACATCCAAGTCACTATCTGGGTTTTTATTTGAAAGCTATGCTTATTTCATATTTGAATGCAATGGTTAATTCTGACAATTAGTACAATCCAAGTGAACAAAATTACAAACTGTAAGAAAACACCATCTACTTGGCAATTGTTGTTGTTGTTAGGTGCCATTGAGTCGGTACTGACCCATAGTGACCTTATGCACTGCGTAACGAAACACTGCCTGATCCTGAGCCAACGTCACTACTGTTGCCACGCTTGAGTCCATCAATGCTGCCACTTGACCAATCCATTGCGTTGGAGATCTTCCTCTTTTTCTCTCACCTTCCACCTTACCAAACATGATATCCTTCTCCAGAGATTGGACCCTACTGACAATATGTCCGAAGTATGAGAGACGAAGTTTGGCCATCTTGGCCTCCAGGGAGCACTCTGGCTGCACTTCTTCCAAAATGGATCTACTGGTTCTTTTGGCAGCACATGGCACTTTCAATATTCTCCGATAACACCACAACTCAAAAGCATCAATTCTTCTAGGGTCTTCTTCCTTATTCACTGTCCAGCTTTCGCATGCATGTGAAGTTACTGAAAATACCATGGCTTAGGTCAGGTGCTCCCTAGTCCTCAAAATGACGTCTTTGCTCTTCAATGCTTTAAAGTGGTCTTGTGCAGATTTGACTAATGTAATACATCGTTTGATTTCTTGACTGCTGTTTCCATGAGTGTTGATAACTGATCCAAGAAGAATGAAGTCCTTGACAACTTCAATCTTTTCTCCGTTGATAAGAATGTTGTTTATTGGCCCCGTGGTGAGGATTTTTGTTTCCTCATCTGGAATATTCATACACCATAGCATGTCATGATACACACAATCAAAAGCCTTTGAGTAGTCAATAAAGCACAGGTAAACATCTTTCTGATATTCTCTGTTTTCAGCCAAGATCCATCGGACATCATCCCTCATTCCACAGCCTCTTCTGAATCCGGCTTGAACCTCTGGAAGTTCTCTGTCAATGTATGCTTGCAGTCATTTCTGTATTACCTTAAGTAAAACTTTACTAACATGTGATATCAAAGAGATTGACCAATGATTTCCATACTCCATTGGGTCACCTCTCTTTGGAATGGGCACAAATACGGATCTCTTCCAAACAATAGGCCAGATGGTTGTCTTCCAAATGTCTTGGCAGAGATGAGTGAGTGCCTCCTGTGCCGCCTCACTTTCTTGAAAGATTTCAATTTTGATTCCATCAATTCCTGGTGCCTTGTTCTTTGCCAATTCCTTCTATGATCCCTGGACTTCCTCCTTCAGTATCATTGGCTCTTGATCATATGCTACCTCTTGAAATGGTTGAACATTAACCATTTCCTTTTGGTACAGTGACTCTGTGTATTCCTTCCATCTTCTCTTGATGCTTTCTGCAACATTCAACAATTTTCCCAGAGAATCTTTCAATAATGAAAGTTGAGGCTTGAATTTTTTCTTCAGTTCCCCCAGCTTGAGAAATGCTAAGCAGGTTGTTCCTTTTTGATTTTCTGATTCCAGATCTTTACACATTTTGTTGTAATATTTGGCTTTACCTTCTCAAGCTGATCTTTGAAATTTTCTGTTCAGCTCTTAGACGTCCTCATTTTTTTTTCCATTTGCTTTAGTACCTCCATGCTGGAAAGCAAATTTCAGTTTCTCTTCTGATATCCATTTTGACCTTTTACTTCTTTCTTGTCTTCTTAATGACTTTTTGCTTTCTTCATGTATGATGTTCTTGATATCATCCCACAACTCTTCTGGTCTTCGGTCTTTAGTGTTTAATGTATAAAATCTGTTCTTCAGTTGATCTCTAAATTCAGGTGGGATATATTCAAGGTCATATTTTGGCTCTTGTGGACTTGTTTTCATTTTCTTCAGCTTCAGTTTGAATTTGCATATGAGCAATTGATGGTCTGTTCCACGGTCTACCCTTGGTCTTGTTTTCATTGATGATACGGAGTTTTTCTACCGCCTCTTTCCACAGATATGGTCAATTTGATTTCTATGTATTCCATCTGACGAGGTACATATGTATAGTCATCTCTTATGCTGTCTAAAGAAGGTATTTGATATGAACAAAGCATTGATTTTGCAGAATTCTATCATGCATTCTCCAGCATCATTTCTATCAGCAAGGGCATATTTTCCAACTAGTGATCCTTTCTCTTTGCTCCCAACCTTTACATTCCACTCACCAGTAATGATCAATCCATCTTAATTGAATGTTTGATCAATTTCAGATTGAAGAAGTTGGTAGAATTCTTCTGTTTCATCCTCACTGGCTTTAGTGGTTGGTGCATAAATTTGAATAATAATGGTATTAACTGGGCTTCCCTGTAGGCGCATGGATATTAACCTATCACAGACAGCGTTGTACCTCATGACTGATTTGGATATGTTCTTTATGACAATTAATGCAACACCATTCTTCTTCAATTTGTCATTTCCATCATAGTAAACCATGTGGTCATCAGATTCAAAGTGGCCAATACCAGTCCACTTCAGCTCACTAATGCCTAAGATATCAATGTTTTTGCGTTCCACTTCATTTTTGACAACTTCCAATTTTCCCATCTTCATACTTCATACATTCCATGTTCCAATTTTCAATGGATGTTTACAACTGTTTATCTTCATTTTGAGTTGTACCCTATCAGCAAATGAAGGTCCCACGGACTTTACTCCATTCGCGTCATCATGGTCAACTCTACTTTGAGGAGTCAGCTCTTCCCTAGTCGCATTTTGAGTGCCTTCCAACCAGAGGGGCTCATATTCTGGCACTTTATATGACAGTGTTTCTCTGCTATTCATAAGGTTTCAATGAGTAAATACTCAAAAGTAGTTTGTCACTCTTTCTTCCTAGTGTGTCTTTGTCTGGAAGCTCATCTGAAACCTGTCCACCATGGGTGACTCTGCTGGTATTTAAAATACCAGTGATATAGTTTTCATTATCACAGCAACTCACAAGCCACCACAGTATGACAAACTGACAGATGAGTGGTGGCAATAATATATATATTTTTTTAATTTAGAATTTTTGGCAAGAACCAAAAAAAACTCACAATTCTCTAGTTGATTCCGAGTCACAGTTACCCAGTAGGACAGAGTACAATTGCATCCCAGGGCATCCTGGGATGGTGTAATCTTCAGGGAATCTTCCTGAGATGCTGTAATCGTCAGGAAAACAGGACATCAGTATCATTCAAAGCAGCCAGTGGGTTGGGAAAGTCAACCTTTTGGCTAGCAAGCGAGTGCTTTAACCACTGTGCCACATATGCACTCATAAACTGTGATCCACATCTATATTATTTTACTTTTGAAATATTCAATAGTCCTCTTATAGAAGAAATTAGAGGAGTTCTGGTAGCATAGTGGTTATAAGTCAGAATGCTAACCTCAAGGTCAGCAGTTAGAAACTACCAGTGGTTTCATGGGAGAAAGATAAGGGTTTCTGCTCCTGAGAAGATTTACAGTCTCAGAAACCCTATGGAGACTCGCTATGAGTCGAATTGGACTCCAAGGCACACCATCACCACCACCATAGAAGAAGCTGACCACACTTTTAACATCTAACTATCCATTGTCTTTCCAGGTAAAGTCAATGGTATTGCCTAAACATTTCTTAGCCATTAGAAATAAGTTTTGCTTGTACTACATATCTTCTTTCCCATGTATTGACAAGCATGTTTTTTTGTTTTTTTGTTTTTTTTTTTAATGATCTTAATATTCTTGATTACCCCTCTGTTTTTCAAGTTTTTTTGAAACTGTAAATGCCACCTATTCCAGTGGGCTGTAGCACCTGGATGCACTATGACATCCTGGAAGAGAAGAATCCCAAGGGCACCCAGTGTTTATCTGCTCACCAGAAAGGTTCTCACAAACCCACAAACACAGTAGTCAGTTGTGATCACTCCAGCTCTTCCCACCATCATTTTAGTAGAGTTGATGTGTGGCACTGCGGGATAAAGCACTGGACTGTAAGGTCACAGCGAACTACAAGGTTGGTAGTTGAAACTCACCAGCTGTCCCTTGGAAACCATATACAGGATCACTATGAGTTGGAATCAACTCAATGACACCTAACCACAACAATAATTAGGATTCTTGATTAAGTGGAAAATGCTCTGGAAATTCTACGCTGGGAAACATGGGGTCACCAAAAGTCAGAATCAATTCGGATGACAGCGGGCCTAGTTTGGATTTATAATATTTTCACTGCATTTTAAGTTTTTATGGTGAATTGAGTGATAATTTACATGGAAGAATATGGGTTTTACATTCATTGTTTCATGCAATGATTACAAACCCCTGCATGCTTCATCATGCAATAGTATTTGCTTCTGTTCCTCTGGTTGTTTGTTTTCGTAGTGGTGATGAGGGAGGGAGGCTATACACAGAAATACTCAGGACTATATAATCATTTACACCACCAGAGGGCACATTCTCAGGCCTGCCTCCTGGCCGCCAGCATCCAGTCCCTCTCTTTCTATGAGTCCAGAGTCCTCAGCTGCTCCCTCTCTCCATGTCTTTATCTCTGCCTCCATCTTTGGTGTCTCTGCTTCTCTGGGTAGAGTTCCACATTCCACTTGTGCTCTGCTCCCTTGATGGTCCTAGGGTCCTCTGTTCCTGGACTGAAAGATTAATTACATCCCTCTTTTTGTTACAAACCTCCCTTTACAATTGTGACAGTCACAATTAGTTATGATAAGGCAGAGGTTTTTACCCATTTTTACTTCAGGCATTTCACTGAGGTTGACAGAGCCTGGGACAAAGCAGTTGTCCAAAAACAATATTTAATGAAAAAATTAAAATATATGAAGTATAAAAATATATGAAGGATTCCCTGGTGGCTCATTGGTTAAAGTGCTTGGATACTAACTGAAAGGTGTGAAAGAAAAACATGTGGCCGTCTGCCTCTGAAAAGGTTACAGCCTAGGATACACGATAAGGCAGCTCTACGCCAGTCTACAGGTTCACTAGAAGTCCGAAGCAACGTGATCACGACAGTGGGTTTGGGTTTGGTTTTTCGTGAACACAAACAGGTACAAAATTTGGTGCACTGAAGGAAAGATAAATGATCCTCTATAAAATGGAGTCCTGGTATGGCACTGTGGATTAATGAACTAGACTGCAAAATCGGTTTGAATCACAATGTCGGTAGCTCAAGCTTACCAGCTGTGTTTCAGAAACCTTATACAGGGTCCCTATGAGTCGGAACTGACTTGATGGCGCTTAATAACAACAACAGGGGTACAAATCAAGGAGATTGGAGCTCTCCTGGAAGAGCCTAAAACATGTTTCCTCCAGAAATAATATTCAAACTTAATCATACACATTTGTTTATCAGATAAGCTCTGTAAAGTAAGTCAATATGGCCTTCATAGCCTAAAGTCTAGAAGGAAACAAGATAATCTGCAAATGAATCAACTTACACCAAAATTCTACTGGCTAGTGGAATTAAAACTGATGCTTAAACTAAATGAAAATAAAACAGTAAACGTGGGACCACCTCTGCGTTTCTTCAACAGACGCACGGAGTTCAGCTAGTAGTCTGGAGAAAGAACCAGTGGTCTTCCAGTAGATCAGAGACCCTCCTTGGTTAGCTACTTAGGTAAACTCTGAGACACATACTTGAAATCAAGCTCGGTGTCATATACCGAAAGTTATTTTGAAATGATCTCACCTATAGAAATGTTTCTATTGTGATTTCTGAGCACTTGTATCCTTTGCTATGAAAGTTCAATTTGTTGTTCTTGCTGTGTGCCATTGAGTTGGTTCCAATTCAAAACGACCCTGTATAGGGTTTCTGAGAAGCAGTTGGTGGTTTTGAACTGCCATGTTTGCGGTTAGCAGCCAAGTGCTTATCCCGTAGTACCACACCCTCCAATACTGAAGATAAAAGAAGCAGCTAGACCATTAAGCACTAATGTTAACATGCTACTAAAAATGCAGTCACCCTGTGGCTAATAGGAGAGAGACACACTGAACAAGAAAAGGGTCGGTAGGGAAAGGTGAGGAAAGAATGGAAGGAAACTCAGGTGACCTGAAGACACTGGTGGCCCTGCTTGACAAACGCAGCCAGAACATTCATTTTCTGCATCATTTCCTACTCAGTGCTACATGGGCTGACAGGAACTAGAACGGAACCAAGTCATCAATTATTAGGAAGAGCCAGGTTTGCCAGAGGAAACACCTCCTGGCAACACTTCCTCTGGGCTCCCTTTACAACATCTCTCTCTCTTACAAAAATTTCTTCATTAAATGACTTTTCATACATAGTGACTATTTTTTATGCAAATTAATTTTAAGTAGATTATTTAAACAAGTCAAAAGAGTTTTGCTCCTTTAGGATACATTTCTTCAGAGACAAAGTATAGATATCTAGGTGTGTGAATCACACTTGGAATAAAGAATTAGGTGTGAGAACTCTTCTTAACCACTTCAAAATATTTGTTAATTTCAGATTCAATCTGTCCCATGAAGAATTAATTTTCTGAACCTTATCTATCAAGGAATTAGCAGTAGTAAACATACCATTTTCTGCATGTCACTATTTAAACTATCCAGGTAGTTTGAAATCCATGTGTTAAGATATAATTAACCAAGTGAGTTAAATATTACAAACAGTTGCCACTGAGACTGTCAAGCCCACACATTTGAATGGTACTGTGCTCCAGAGGGTTTTCAGGGGATGATTTCTTTCTTTCTTTCTTTCTTTTTTTTAAACTAGATCATCAGCATTTTCTTCTGAAGCACCTCTAGGTGGGAATGAACTGCGAACCTTTATTTAACAATCTTCCCGTTAGCAGCTGAGCACATTAACCACTGTTACCCACTCAATACTCCAGCTGAATATTATCATGGCCCTAAATTATAGTGCATTTCCTTTTATGGACTAATTCGCAAAGCTCCTGAGAGAAACTTTCTATGTGGGGAAAGAGGGAGGACTTAAATGACAAAATCCTGATAAGTTGACAGGGGGAAGCTAAATAAAGAAAATACGTGATTAAAAATGACACAAAAACTGTACATTTCACATCAGAAACTGTACATTTTCACAAGGATGCAGAAAGCCCTGACTTAAGAATATACTACATTCCAATTTCATAAGACTTATTCCACCAGGTATTTTCATTATAAATAGATTTTCCTTTCCATTCCTAGATAAATCCCTGATATTCCTTTAAATAGCATTTTCAAATACTAGTTTGAAGAGTATTAGTTACTAGAAAGGTGAAGGGAAAAAAATCAGGGGATGGGATGCAGAAGTGCTGCACTGAAAAGAGCCAATCCCAAATGAATGATAATCTGAAAGAAAAAAGGAAGCCCACTTTAAAAGATCAAGTTTTCATCCTATATAAAAACTACCTTAGAGAAGGCTTTTCCTGAAACTGAGATTGCCCTACCTCCTACACAATTTCTGATGATACTCAATGGACGTACCATTGTGGTACAGTGGTTAAGTGCTCAGTGGATATATGAAAGGTTGTTGGTTCGAATCTACTCAGCTGCTCCAAAGGAAAATGTCTCCAGATGTTTCAGTCAAGATGACTGCCTGGGGCAGTTCTCCTCTGTCACATGGGTCACTTTGAATCAGCATTAACTTAAAGACATTCAACAACCACAGCCTATTGCACCCTCCTGCCTTCCCATGTTGCCAAGTTCTCGGAACAGAATATGATGCAGACCTGAAGACAGGCCTTCCCATAGGCAATTACTAGCAATTAGTCACCCTGCAGGGCTAAGTAACCGCACCTGGAAAAACCATGTTTGACTGCCACAGCTGAAATCCACTGCAGGAATCAAAATTAAATTTGAACTAAAAATCTAACCTAATACTTTTATTTATTACCTGCTACTCTCTAGAATGGAATATGTTCAAGGGGAGGCCCGCAAAGGTTATACTTTATCTTCTGTTTGTTAGACTATTTCCCTATAAAGAATACTCTCATTTGGGAACTGATAATATTGGAAGATACAATTGTATTTCTCTTGGGCTCTAGTGTAAGCAATGTTGATTCAATCAGACCATACGCTCTTGGGAAGCTTTTCTCTTTTTTAAATAAGATATCTTTCCGTCCTGAACTTTGTTTTTGAATCACATATTAGTGAATGTGCTCATTAATGCATGTCATATTCTACTTATAATCATAATGGTTTTCTTGGGGCTCCCTATAATTTATTCAAATTTTCTCCTTTGACTTAGTAATTACTTGAAACAAAATATAGCAACTCCTTTTGTTTTTAGTGGTACTACTTCATATTAAGGAGTCCTGGTGTGGTGCTGTGGGCTAATGCGTCAGACTGCAAGGTCATTTGAACTGTAAGATCTGTTGTTCAAGCTCACCAGCTCCTCCTTGGAAACACTGTGCAGGATCACTAAGAGTCAGAACTGACAACTAACAACAACAACTTCATACTGAAGGATAAACTAGTAGATAGGTTGGCAGAAAGTGCCTGGAATGTAGAGTGGAGCGACTATATCAACAAAATGAAAAAACAGAAACTGGAATGTTTTTGTTTTTATTGCAGAAAACCACAACTGTATACATTTGAGTTATAGTGTTGGAAAAAAGTATTAAAAGTACCATGGACTGCCACAAGAACAAACAAATCTGTGTTGAAAGGAGTCCAGACAGAATACTCCTTAGAAGACAGGATGGTAAGACTTTGCTTCTCATACGTTGGACATGTTATCAGGAGGGACCAGTTGTAGAAGGGCATCATGCTAGGTAAAGTGGAGGGTCAGCGAAAAAGAGGACAATCCCCATTGAGATGGATTGACACCGTGGCAACAGTAATGGGCTCAATCGTAAAAACAATGATGAGCATGGCACAGGACCAGGCAGTGTTTTGTTGTGTTTTGCATAAGGTTGCTATGAGTCAGAAATAACCTGACGACATGTGACAAACAACAAGAATGTTCAAATACACGCATGTACGTATACACATCAGTTAGTCCCTTTGTCCTAACGTGTTCTGACTAACTTCCTTACCCAATCAACCTACCCCTTGCTATCACATTGCTTCTGACTCATGGTAACCCTGCATAAATGTGTCTGAGACTGTAAATCTTCATGGGTGCAGTCGGCTCATCTTTCTCCCCTGAGAGGCAGCAAATTTGAACCAATACTTTTGTGGTTAGCAGTCCAACACTTTTCCCACAGCACCACCAGGGCTGATGTTAAAAGAAAACTGAGTAAATACTGCTTCAGGGAACTATGGTTAAGTCACAGATTATCTGCTCAGAATATTTAATAGCATTGTGTTTAATGACACAAAGTATCATTGATTGGGATTTGAATACATGTGAGTGGTTTTCAAGCCTCATCCAGTTAATGGGTCTATGGTACACTTGCTTTAATCATTCAGCAAGTATCTTTGCCTACAGGAAACTAAAAAGCCAGTTGGACAGTGCACACATAAGACTGAATTCCAAATGTATCTCTGAAAACACGACATTCATGGAAAGAAAGAAAACTGTTTCTCAGGTTTGTAAAATTTCTGTGCATTTCTCCGACTTTGTTTTGCTAATCTCATTTACTTATTGCCAGAGGCTTTTGCAAGGCACTAGTTTTGAGACTCCCAGAACAAAAACTAGGAGATTTATAAAGAGTTTTCAAACAGCACTTTTTTGTAAAGACAGTAGGGTTGTTGTGCTAAGGAGGAGATGAACTTGAAGCTCTTAGTCCTCACAGCACAGCAGAATGCCTCAGGCACGGGAACGGAGGCTGATAACCAGATCCTCGAGGAGAACTGCATCAATATCTGCCCCTGTTTTATGATCTCGTCTCAAAATCTGGAGTGCTGGTGTGGCAATGCACTAGGATACACTGGACCACAAGGTCATTTTGAACAGCAGGGACGGCACTTCAAACTCACCAGCTGCTCCTTGGAGACCCTACACAGTGTCGCTATCAGTTGGAACCCACTCAACAGCACTTAACAATAACAACAATTTCAAAATCTCATCTACTCCTTTTCACTAGTTACTTAAACCAGACAGGTCTTCCTCTGTTTTAGAATTTCTCATTATCCCTTTCTCCCTCACACACACATAACACACATATATGCACACACACACATACACACACACACCTGTTCTTATAAAGAAGAAGAAAAGTAATATGACAACAATTCAAATTAAGAAACGGCATTCATGTTTCCTTTATAGTTCTTTGAGTGATGCCTAAAATTCTACCATCACTTCTGTGTGGTAATCTAAGTAGGAGGTACAGCCCTATAGAAATATTTACATCATAATAATGGCCCTCATTGCCAGCTCCACGACAGAGGTGGTTCTGAAACTTCAGTAAATCTCAGAAGACCAAGAAGAGACAGCTCCTTCTGTTTCAATAGGGGTGGAGCCCAGAGAGCTGCATTTCTTGCAGATGATGAGATGGGCTGGTCTGGGGTCCATGCTTTCAGAACCACATCTGTAATTTATTGCTGCTCTAATGCAGTGCTTCTCTGACATTGTTGAAACTTCGTAATAAAAAGATGAACTACACTACACCAAGGAGTTTCAGCAAGAGATAAGAATCGATCATTTTAACAAATACCTCATATGATTCTCAGGAAGGTGGACTGGGAATCAGATGGCAATGCCTGTACTGCCGGAGACTAGTGTAAGCCTAGGGCTGAGTGTCCCTATTCACTCTAAACAGGAGAATTGAAGAGAAATATAGGTTTACCCTGTGTGTTTACCTTGAGAACCATAAGTTGCTATACAAACAAAGAAAGGAGAACAAAAAGACCAAACCCACTGCCATAGAGTTGATTCAACTCAAAGGAACCCTACAGCACAGAGTAGAAATGCGTCCTAAGGTTTTCTGACACTGTGAATCTTTTCGGGAACACACAGCCTCATTTTTCTCTTTGAGAGTGGCTGGTGGGCTCAACCAGCTGACCTTAGGGTTAATGGTCCAATGACTAACCCACAGCACCAAAAGAACTTCTATAAACTGCTGTAGAGGTTCCGCCAGTCAGTACATACCTTATACCTGACTACCAGTCACCACTGCCCAACAGGGGAGAGCCAGGAGTGTGGACTATAGTCTACACTCTTCAACCTGCCACTGCTGTAACTGAGGAGCAGGCGTCTTTGGAAATGTGATACTTCATGCAGTCCTCATTTTATACCTTTATTTCTTTTTGGACAAACAATTATCATCCACCGAGTTGAATAAAAGATATTGTTTGAACCAGACAGAAAAAGAAAAGAAAAGAAAACCTTCAGACTTTATACAACTCTGGGCCCCTTTATAGAAATCCTAAAAGAAATATCGGGTCCACAAGGTCAATATATACTTAGCTTCCAAAAAAGAAAGAAAGAAAACGGGAGAGATAATAAACAGAAGGTAAGGGCACAATTCAAAAAGAAGAGAAAAGGCTGCAAACATCCATTAAAAATCAGAACATGGCATGTACAAAGTATGAATCTAGGAAAATTGGAAGTTGTCAAAAATAAAATAGAATGCATAAAATCGATTCCTAGGCATTCGTGAACTGAAATGGGCTGGTACTGACCATTTTGAATCTGACAAGCACATAGCTTACTATATTGGAAACAACAGATTCAAAAGGAATGGTGTAGCATTCACTACAAAAAAAAAAAAAAAGAATATTTGAAAATGTATCTTAATGTACAAGACTGTCAGTGATAGGATAATATCCACACACCTACAAGGAAGACCACTTGATACCACTGTTACTCAAATTTACACACCAACCACTAAAGCCAGTGATGATAAAACTGAAGAATTCTATTACCTTCTTCAGTCTGAAATTGATCAAACAGACATCAAGATGCATTGATAATTACAAGTGATTGGATTGGGAAGGTTGGAGACAATGAGGAAGGATCAGTAGTTGGAAAAGATGACTTGGTGATAGAAATGATGCTGGAGATCACATTATAGAATTTTGTGAGACTAAATTACTTAGACATTACTAATACCTTTTTCAAACAACATAAAAGGATACACCTAAAACTCACCAGATGAACTACACAGGAAAGAAATTGACTTACTTTTATGGGAAGAGACAGTGGAAAATCATTAATATCATCATCCAAACAAGGCAAGGTGCTGACTATGGAACAGACCAATAATTGCTCATATGCAAGTTAAGGCTGACACTGAAGAAAAGTGAAACAAGTCCACAGAAGCCAAAATATGACTTTCAGTATATTCTACCTGAATTTGAACACCACCTCAAAAACGTATACAATGCATTAAATAATAATGATCAAAGACCAGAAGAGCTATGAGATGACATCAAGAACATCATAAAGGAAAAAAGCAAAAAATCATTAAAAAATACATGAAAGAAAGAAAACCACAAAATAGACGTCAGAAGAGATTCTGAAATTTAATCTCTAGCATAGAGATGCTAAAGAAAATGGTGGAAATAAGGAAGTAAAAGATCTAAACAGGTAATTTCAAAATTGAGAAGACAAAGTCAAGTATTAAATGAAATAAACAAAGAATTTGAGTTAGAAAACCAAAAGGAAAGAATAAGCTCAGCATTTCTCAAACTGAAAGAATTGAAGAAAGAAATTCAAGTGTCAACTGGCAATATTAAATGATAATATGTGCAAAATATTGAATGATGCAGAAGGTATAAACAGAATATGGAAGATATACGAAGAATCAAGGTGCCAAAAAGAAATGGCTGATGTCCAACCATTTCAAAAGGTAGCATAGAACCAAGAACCAATGCTGAAGGAAGAAGTTCAAGCTGCACTGAAGACATTGACAAAAAAACAAGGTTCCTGGAATTGATGGAATACAATTTAAAATCTTACAACAACTAATAAAGCACTGGAGGCGCTCACCCATCTATGCGGAGAAATTTGGAAGTCAACTACCTGGCAAACAAATTTGAAGAGATCCATATGTGTGCCCATTCCAAAGAAAGGTGACCCAACAGAATTGGAAATCATTAAACAGTATCATTAATATGACATGAAAATAAAACTTGACCACAGATAATTTTAAGATGGCTGCAACAGTACATTGTCAAGGAATTGCAAGGAACATAAGCCAGAATCAGAAGAGGATGTGAAACTAGGGATGACCCTGCTGGTATTTGGTGGAATTTGGCTGATAGCAGAGAATACCAGCATGTACTCTACTTGTGCTTCATGGACTATGCAAAGGCTTTGGACGGTATGGATCATGGAAAACTATGGATAACATTTAAAAGAGTGGATATTTCAGATCACTTGGTGTTGCTCAAAAGGAAGCTGTATATAGACCAAAAGGCAACCATTCAAACAGAATAAAAGGACATTGAATAATTTAAAATCTGGAAAAGTGTGTGGCAGGGTTATATCTTTTCACCATACTTATTCAATCTGTATGTGGGGCATATACTCTGAGAAATTGGATTATATGAATAAAAATGTGGTGTCAGGATTGGAAGAAGACTCATTAACAACCTGCAATGTGTGATGTAAACTTGCTTGCTGAAAGTAAAGAGAACTTAAAATACTGATAGGTGAAGATCAAAGGCCTTCAGTATCGATTGCACCTCAATGTAAAGAAAATAAAAATCCTCAAAACTGGACCAATAAATATCATGAAAAAATGGAGAAAATATTGAAGTTGTCAAAAATAAAATTTTGCTTGGACCCACAATCAACACTCGTGAAAAGAGCAATCAAGAAATCAAACGATGTATTGCATTAGGCAAATCTGTTAGACAAGACTTTTTTAAACTGTTCAAAAGCAAAGATGTCAGTTTGAGGATTAAAGTGTGCCTGATCCACAAGCCATGGTATTTTCAGTCTCCTAATATGCATTTGAAAGTTGGACAATGACTAAAGAAGACCATAGAGGAAGTGTTGGAGAAAGAATTTTGAAAGTACCATGGACTGCGAGAAGAAGAAACAAATCTCTGCTGGAAGAAGTGCAGCCAGAATGTTCCTTAGAAACCAGAATGGTGAGACTTCATCTGTCATGGTTCAGAGATGTTATCAGGAGGAACCAGTTTCTGTAGAATCTCATCATGCTTGGTAAGGTAGAGAGAAGGTTGGCAAAATAGAGGAAACCCCCCCAATGAGTTGCATTGGCACAGTGGCAGCACTAATGGGCTCAAGATTAATAATCATTGTAAAGATGGAGCAGGAATAATAGGTTATGTTCCTTTGTACCTGAGGTTGCCATGGGTTGGTACCGACTCGATGGCAACTAACACAAACAGGCATGTATATCAAACTAGCTGGAGGCATTTCATAAGTCATCCAAAACCCACTGCTTTTGTGTGTTTTTCCGACTCATAGTTAACTTGTAGGACAGATTAGGATTTCCAAGGCTGAAAATCTTTGAGGAAACAACCTGCCAAAAAGGTTGATGAGTTCAAAGCAATGCAAATTTTAGTTAGCAATCAAGAGCTTTATCCACTGTACCACATAGTCTATTTCATGACTTTATAGGCTATAAATATAATGCCAATGTCAATTTTGATGCTGGAATGGCTCTATTAATGCTCAGAGACTAAACTATAAAAATGTCTTTGGAGGTGATTTATTTCCACTAATATATAGCCCCACCAGGAAATGAAGCACGCCATTACGAAGTACATTTACACTGCCTGTCTTAACACTACTGCTCACTACTCCCATTCACCAATATACAGTGCTTGAGTCTTCAAAGTTGCAGGTGCTTAAGCTTCATGCTTCATACTTTCCCAAAAGTTTACCAGAAGCCTTCTGTATCACGGTTTCCATTAAAAAACAAACAAAAAAAATTCTTTACGTTACCTCATGAAGGTTTTTCAATGATAAATTATGGAATTTGGTCCAATCATGGTGTGGTACTGTAGGATAAGCACTGGATTATCATTAGTTCAAAACCACCAGCAACCCCTCAGAAACTCTACACTGCGTTTCTATGAGTAAGAACCGACTCAACAGCATGAAACAGAACAACTTGTATTTTAATCAATATAGAGGTAACACTACACACACATTGTACTTTTTAGAACTTCCTGTGTTTGCATTTCCTTTTTATGCCCCCTAAGATGCTTTCAAAAGGGTTTAGCCCACTGGAACAAAATACACGAATGATAGGGTTTAATTTTTTACAATATAAAGGATTTGACATAAAATTCACATTTTTTGAAGAAAAAAAAACCCATGTCATTCATCAGAATATAAGTAATTGCGTCTTTTAATGGATACAATTTTATTTTACATTATCTTATTTTAAGTAACCTTAATGGAATTCATTTCTGGGAACTTTCCTTTCAAAATATACAGCAGATATTGATTTATATCTACTTCTTCTTAAGCTGAACTGATTTCCAAGAGGAGAAAAACTATGAAGCTTTCAGTCAAAATATCTGATAAGTAAATCAGTTACCCCTCTCCCCTATGGAATTGACAATCAGCTATCCACAATTCTTTAAATGTGTCTGAATGCTTTAGCAGCTAACAGGTGCCATTGGTATGCAAGCCAAAGGTAAATCAAGCTTAACTGAAAGATGAAACATTTATCATAATATCTCAAGAAGTGTACACACGAAACAAACATTTTACATAACTTAATTCACAGAGTCACTCCTGTTAATATATGAAAGATGAGGCTTTTATTGTTCTTGTTTGGTGCCATTAAGTCAGTTCCAACCCATAGTGACACTGTACACAATAAAACGAAACAACGCCCGGTTTTGAGCCAACCACACAATTGGTGCTACGTTTGAACCCATCTCCACTGCCACTGTGCCAATCCATCCATTTCCCTCTTTTTTGCTTTCCCTCCACTTTACCAAGCATGGTGTCATTCTCCAGGGACTGGTACTGCTTGATAATATATCTGAGTATGATTAAGAACAATTCTTGCCATCTTGGTTTCTAAGGAACATTATGGTTGTACTTCATCCAACACAGAATTGTTTGTACTTCTAGCAGTTCATGGTATCTTTAATATTCTTCCCCAACACTGAAACTCAAATGCATCAATTCTTCTATGACCTTGTTAATTTACTGTCCAACTTTCACATGCATAGTAGGCTACTGAAAATACATTGAGTAGATATATGCACATCAATGTTTATAGCAGCACTATTCACAATAGCGTAGTGGTTACAATTTGGGCTGCTAACCTCAAGGTTGGCAGTTCAAAACTACCAGCCATCCCGTGGGAGAAAGATGAGGCTTTCTGCTCCCATAAAGATTTACAGACTCAGAAACCCTGTGCAGAGTCACTAGGAGTCGGAACCAACTCCATAGTACTTAATAACGACAACAACAATTCCCAAAAGTAAAAAGATGGTGACAGCTTAAGTGTCCATCAACAGAAGAGAGGATGAACAAATTTTGGTACATACACACAATGGAATATTATGCTAAGTTGAAGTATAACATGAAAACTGCAAACCACCTTGAGGACACTATGCTGAGTGAAATCAGCCAGCCACAAAAGGACAAATATTGCATAAGGCCATTATTGTAAAAGCTTAAGAAAAGATACCCATACTAAAAGGGGGAAAAAAAATCCTTTGTTGGTTACCGGTGGGGCATGGGGAGGGAGGGGTTTGGAGGAGGTGGAGAGAGGCTACAGTAGAGCACAAGGTAGGGGGCAGGCACATCATAGTTTGGGTGTTGGGGAGGGCAATACACAAGAAGGGCGAGGGTGTGGAAGAAAAAGGTAGACAGAGAAACACTGAGACAGGTTTTCATGGGCTAAATAGGACAAAGGTAAATAGTGATGCATGCTCAACCTTGGAATAACAGGGCTCTGTAATACAGGGATCAAAGCATAGTATGAAGAGGGGAAATAATACTAAAATGCTTGACTGTCTTTTGAATATTGGTTTATCTTGCCTACTATTGTAAAATAGACACTTGAGTGGAATAGAAAAGAATGTTGGGAAACATGATTACAGAAAGCTTGTAAGCTCACCTTTAGTCTATAACTGATTGGAATACCTAAAAGGGGTTCTAGAACTGGCACAGTGAAATAAGCCTCTTGCAGAGCCTTTGGAGTGTATTAGACCTTAGGTGGAATCCTGAGCCCCATCCAGAACCTTCTGAGGTGGGACATTCCCACTAGAAAGGAGAAGCATACCAGACTGGAACAGCTAGAGTGACAGAAGATACATCTTCAAAGAAAGATCACCAGAAACAAAACAAAACAAAAATGTCAGTATGACTGGCTACTACAAGAATAAACGAGTTGTTCACTAGGAAGCCATCAAGGCACGCAATCAAGTTCCTTCAGGACAAACTCCCCTCTAAGACTGAAACTCAAAGGGAACACATGAGCAGGCATGTAAGCTTGCTTGCTGATGACCATGTTGGTCTATTGGTGAGTGGAAGAGTGGGAAAGGCAGCAATGAAGAAATGGGCTGAGTTCAATTACGTTCCATAGACACCCATTGACCTGGAGATGAGAGAGAGAAGGGGGGGGGGGCTGGTTGGTCCAAAGTGTGGTCAGACCTGGGGACACCTGAGCCCATGGACAAGGATATCGCCACAGAGGGTTAGAGCAGAAAGTGAAGAATCCATTTGATATGCAGTGAGGGGAAACGCACAAGAGTATCCAAATTTGCAGTTAGTATTCATTTGACCTAGCCTCAAAGGCTTGATTATCAGAACTCAACTAGAGGAATATTTAAAAAAACAAAAAACAATTTATGATGAAGGAAAAGAGGGTAAATTTCTACAATTTGATGAACTTGACCTATACTCATGGAAGTAGTAGCTCTAAATACCAACAGAAAGAGAAGGAGTCTTCACATCAAGTATCAATGCTATCCCCTCTGCACACAGGGTAGGTTGTTGTTGTTGCTAAGTGCCGTCGAGTCGGTTTTGACCCGAAGCGACCCTGAACAGGGTTTCCGAGGCTGTAAATCTTTACTGGAGCAGAATGCCTCATCTTTCTCCCGCATAGCAGCTGGTAGTTTCGAACTGCTGACCTTACGGTTCGCAGCCCAATTCTTACCACTACGCTAGCAATTTAGACACTGGCTACATAAAATGAGGGGGTATAAAGACACAAAGTGACTAGTTTACAAATTTTCAAAAGGGAGTTTAGTATAAGAGTGTGTGGGGGGCGGGTCGAAGCCATGGTGGTGGCAAATTCAAGCCCTGTCAACCCGTGGTGTTCTTCGATATCAGCATTGGCGGCCAGGAAGTTGGCCGCATGAAGATCGAGCTCTTTGTAGATGTTGTGTCTAAAACAGCCAGAACTTTAGGCAGTTCTGCACAGGAGAATTCAGAAAAGATGGGGTTCCAATAGGATACAAAGGAAGCACCTTCCACAGGGTCATAAAGGACTTCATGATCCAGGGTGGGGATTTTGTTAATGGAGATGGTACTGGAGTTGCCAGTATTTACCGAGGACCATTTGCAGATGAAAAGTTTAAGCTCAGGCACTCAGCTCCAGGCTTGCTTTCCATGGCAAAAAGTGGTCCCAGTGCAAATGGCTGCCAGTTCTTCATCACCTGTTCTAACTGTGATTGGCTGGATGGGAAGCATATGGTGTTTGGAAAAATCATTGATGGACTTCTAGTGATGAGAAAAATTGAGAATGTTCCCACAGGCCCCAACAATAAGCCCAAGCTTTCTGTGATGATCTCACAGTGTGGGAGATGTAGCCCACACCAAGACTGAATCCGGCCTCTCTTCTCTGGGTAAAGTCATGGGTTTGCCTTCTGCTGCTTTAAGCTTCATTTGACCAAGAGATCTTAGAAGTATCACAAACGGAGGACACAAGATTTGCTGTGTTTCAGTTTTACTGTAAATAAACTTTGGGTTTTTTGTTTGTTTGTTTTTTAAAAAGAGTGTATGAGGAAAGATAGAGTTCCCACAGAATAGTGTTCATCTTGTCTAGATGGGTCTGGTAAAAAGATATGAGGCTAAGATTCAATAGTGAGTAATTGTTATCCTGACTAATTACCACTGTCACAATTGTAAAGGTAGAAGTTTTGTAACAAAAACAGGAGTATAGTTAATCTTATAGTCCAGAAACAAAGGACCCTAGGACCATCAATGGAGAAGAGCACAAGCAGAACGTGAAACCTTATCCAGAGAAGGAGCA
>NW_006408639.1:5184466-5186492 GCF_000296735.1 Chrysochloris asiatica | reverse complement strand
AAAAAAAAAAAAAGAAAATTCATTGACTTGGGTCAGGTACACATTAGTCCTCAAACTCACATCTGTGCTCTTGAACACTTATAAAGATCTTGTGCAGCACATTCACCCAGTGCACGAAGTCTGATAGTGGATGCTAGCAAAATGAAATATTTAACAACTTCACTCTTTTCTCCACTAGTTTCTGCATTTATTATTTCTCCATGATGTTATTTATTAGCCTAGTGGTCATGATTTTTGTTGTCTTTACACTGAGGTGGACACCATACAGAAGACTGTGGTCTTCCTCAGTAAGAATGTTAAGTCTTCTTCATTTTCAGCAAGTAAAGATTGTATCATCTGCATACTCCAAGTTGTTCATAAACCTTCCTCCAACCCTGATCCACGTTCTTCTTCATATAATCCAGAGTCTCAGATTGAATAAGCATTGTGAAAGAATACAACCCTGGCAAAAACCTTTCCTGATTTTAAACCATTTCGTGTCCCCTTGTTCTGTTTGAACCATTTCCTATTGGTCTATGCACAGCTTCCTCATGATCGCTATTAAGTCTTCCAGAATACCCATTCTCTGTTGTGCTCTCCATAGCTTGTCATGATCCACACAGTTGAATGCCTTTGCAGACTCAGCACAGATAAACACCTTTCTGGTACTGTCTGCTTTAAATCAAGATCCATCTGATTTCAGTAATAATCTTCCTTGTTCCCTGTCCTCACTGAATCCTCCTTGAACTTCTGACAGTTCCCTGTCATTGTACTGTTGCTTCTTTTTGTAAATGTTCTTCAGCAACATTTACTTGCAGGTGATATTAATGATATTGTCCTATGGTTTCTACATTTTGTTCCACATTCCGTTGGGTCAACTCTCTTGGAATAGTTACAAATATAGATCTCTTTCACTCAGTTGCTCAGGTAGCTGTCTTCCAAATTTCTTGGCATAGATGAGTGAGTGCTTCCAGTGTTCCATCAGTTTGTTGAAAGATTTCAACTTGTATTCCATCAATTACTGGAGCCTTCTTGTTGGTCAATGCCTTTGTTGCACATTGAACTTTTCCCTTCAATACCATTGGCTCTTGATTATATGTTACCTTTTGAAATGGTTGATCATCGACCATTTCTTTTTGGTACAGTGACTCTGTGCATTCCTTCCATCTTCTTTTGTACTTTCGGTATCATTCAATATTTTGCCCAAAGAGTTCTTCAGTATTGAATATCAAGCCTTGAATTTTTCCCTCAGTTCTTTCAGCTTGAGAAATGATGAGCATATTTTTCTCTTTTGATTCTCTAAGACTAGATCTTTGTACATTTCATTATAAAATTTGACTTTGTCTTTTCAAGATGCTATTGGAAATTTTCTGCTGGGCTCTTTTACTTCCTCATTTCTGTCATTTGCTTTCGCATTTCTATGCTGGAGAACAAGTTTCGGTCTTTTCCGAAATCTATTTTAGTATTTTTCTTTCTTCCTTGTTTTAATGACCTTTTGCTTTCTTACTGTATGATGTATTTGATGAAAATCGCATTTAATGAGAGGACCTATGCACTGCAAGTGTATCAATTGATACTCTCAAAATGAGAGTTATAAAAACCATGTAGTCAGTTTTAAAGAGAAGGAAAATAGAGTTTCAAAAAAATTCTCAGTTTAATATACGTATTTTATATGTACAATAATCATCATACTTATTTACAAAATGGGAAAAATTATAGCAAGCAGTGTAAATTAAAAGATATTATATGATCCAATACATGATAGACCAGAGATTAAAAACCATAGTGGGTATGAATTATTGTTGTTATAAGTGCTGCTGAGTCCATTCCAACTTATAGAAACGCTGTGTACAACAGAATGAAGCATGGGCTGACCAGGCACTATTCTCATAATCGGTCCTGTTTGAACTTACTGGTTCACCCACTGTTGTAAATCCATCTCGTTACAGTGCTTCTTGCTTTGCACTGAACTTCCATGTTACCAAGCATGACGTCCTTCTTCTGATAAAGTGTCCAAAGTATGTGAGATGAAGGCGTGCCATTCTCA
>NW_006408639.1:5160842-5183596 GCF_000296735.1 Chrysochloris asiatica | reverse complement strand
CAAACCCACCAGCTGCTCCTTGGAATCCCTATACATAGGTCCCGATGAGTCGGAATGAACTAGATGGCACTTAAATGCTGTTGAGAAGGTTCCATCTCATAGCCACCCTGTATAGAGTTTCAGAGGAGTGACTGATGAGTATGAACTGCTGACCTTGAAGTACAAACCGACGGTGCATGGTCCAGTGCTTATCCTACAGTGCCACACCAGGACACTACATAATATACATAATGTTATTATTATGTCAGCAAGTCAGTTTGAACTTATAGGGACCTTGCCTTGGGTTTCCAAGGAGTGGATTTGAATTGCCAACTTTGTGGTTAGCTGTCCAGTGCTGATCTTGTAGCGCCATGCTAGGATTCTCTATATCTGATCTCTGACTCATAGGAATCAACCTTGGGTTGGTAATGATGATTCTCCCCCATACCCCTTGTGTAGTTTCAGGAGGTCAGACAGGGTATGGAGGAGAATCACCATTATCAACCTAAGGTTGATAGGAATCTATGAATTCATATGACTCTGTGAATCTGAGTTCATAAATACATGCACCGTCTTTTCTCTTTTCCCAATTCGGACACTAACTGTCCTGCTGTGGTACTCTCTACTTCTCGACTGGGTTCAATAACTCATTGCAACAGCCACACAAAACTCAGAGAGAACATTTTAACAATTAGCTTTATCAGGGACCTTTACAGGTTACAACTCAGGATCAGAAATGTTCTTGTCACAGTTCTTTGAAAAGAAAAGCCTCTTTGCAGTCATTCCTGCAAATAGGTCTCTCTGGGATCACTGGCCTATCAACATCTCCCCCTATATTTTCTTATCCAGACCTATCTGGTAAAGTCATTTGGTGGGAGTTGCAAAATTTATAGTTAGAAGAAATATATTAAACAATCCATTGCACCACAATATGGAATTAACCACAAGAACTTAAGCAATATTTAGAGTTAATATCTTCGCTGACCTCTGAGATCTCAAAGAACACTCCATATCCAAATTCATGTCAGAGGTCCCTCAAGTTATTTTAGATGGATTTGATAAAATGGATAGGAAAACCTGTTCTAAAATAACACCATACCTCCCAAACGAAATACCCTGTGCCTTATCTGACTAGAAAGTTAATACCTTAAGATCGGTAACTGGGCACCATTCCCTCAAGGATCCTTTCACTGAGTCCACTACCACCCTTCCAATCTCACTCACCTAAACCTTTGAGAGTCTTTTACTTATAACACCCAAGGTACTTTGCATCTTATCTTTCTCCATACATTGTGAGCTGTCATGGATTGTGGCCTGTGTTTGTTTAATGTGTGTCTCCATACCCTAAATTGAGTTTCTGCCTGGCTCTTAATAAGTATGCATTCAATAAAATGTTGGTTGAGTGAATAATTGTGAAAATAGTCAGCAGAAAACATTGGTCAAAGAATGAAGCAATAATTGGCTCCAGCGATAGCTCTCTCAAAGCAATTCAATTCAATTCAATCTAATTCAACTTTACTCCTCAGACATTTACTAAAGACGTAGCCTTTGACTTTGAATAGTGATTTAAACGGCTTTTTGACCTACATTATCTCTTCAATTGCCTTAATATTTACTTTGCCAATAAAAGCACAGTTTAGGTGACAACTAGAAATTAATTACAAGGGGTAGAAATCATAGTGTTGTTTCAGCTTTGGCAGGAAAAAAATACGAAGAAATTGAAACAAGCTGTTTTCTCTAGGAATCACAGAGGTGGTATGTATAGGCATATATATGGTATAAGACTTTTTATGACCTACACACCTTTCTTAATGGGCTTTCTCAAAAGAGGAACATCCAATGTACATAATGAAATCTTGTCACTTATGCATCTAGAACAGAGCTAAGATTGTACTAGTACTTACTGATAGAACTGAGAATATAGTTAGTCACTTCAATTATTTTCTATGTTCTGTGGATCAGAAAAAGAATCCCAGTAAAGAAAGACTACCATTTCAGATTGTATGTGGCCATATACTGTGGGTAAGTTTCCCATAACTTATTCCATTGAATTGCTTATAAATTGATGGAATCCATACTGTTCAAAAGTATAAACAAACCATGAGGATAGTGCAGGAGATTCTCTTTAGTATCAAGACTTTTTATTTGAATTATTAAGATAATTGGCTCAACTCTGCACTGACCACATCTTAAACTGTTACCAGAACTAAATTCAGAAGCAATTATGGGGAAAGCTCCTTCCTGAAGATGATTTAGTACAGAGGGTTAACTTCTTCACAGTCTCAACGTTTGAGAGAGCTCTACTTAAACAGTGACAGTTCATCACCAAGATGGAGTCCTGGTGTGACTAAGCACTAGACTACTAATCTCAAGGCTGGTGACGCCCCTTGGAAACACCAAACAAGGTCATCATGACTCAAAATTGACTCGATAGCACTTACTAACAACAATATCACAAAGATATTCTCCCAACACAATAATAATGAGTAAATCACTGCTAAAACGAATGCACCTCTGTTGTTGTTAAGTGCTGTTGAGTCCATTCCCATTGCTTTCCAAGTAGCAACTAGTGGGTTTGAACTTCCGAACTTCTGGTTCAAAGTCCCATGCTGCTTCTATCGTGCTACAACAGGATTCCTAAGAGGATCGTCACTGGGTGGGCTCAAACCACCAGACTTTTAGTTAACAATTGTAGCAAAATCACTGAACATTTTTTCTCTTGTTCATTTTTTTCTTTCCTTGTCAATTTGCTCCAAGTAATATTTGAGACAGCAACCAAAACAACAATTTATTAAAAATGATGTCTTCCAATTTTAAGGACTAAAATATTTATTTTATAGAATTTTTTGACTGGATGTAAAAATCAACTGAGAATAAAAATAATAAGTATTTTTCTTACTATCATGTGGAACAATAAATATGACATCAATTGATCAGAGTACTCAATACAATTTATAAATGGTGAAATTAACCAACAGAAGGCTTTGTAGTGGAAAGAATAATAAAAACGAGCAAAAAAGGACTTTTACAATAAAACATACCTATAGCAAAACCTAATGATTACTTGAAGGAGAGAGGAATAGCGAGAAACATCACCAGAGAAAGTTTTTAAGTCCATCTTGAGCCTATAACTGTTTGGAATAACTAAAATGGGGCTAAAATGTGACCAGTGAAGGAGGGTTACGGCAGAGCCTTTGCACTGCACAAGGCCATAGGTGGAATCCTGATCCTCATCCAGAATCTTCTGAGGTGGGACATTTCCACGTGAAAGGAAAAGCAGACCAGTCTGGAGCAGCTAGAAGAATAGAAGATACTTCTTGAAAGAAAGACCAGCAGATAAAAAACAACAGCAGTCCAATTGACTACTACAAGAACAAGCAAGTTGTTCCCAAGGGAGCCATCAAGGCAAATGGTCAGGTCCCCTAAAGGCAAACCCCCTTCCAGGACTGAAACTCAAATGGAATACACTAGCCAGCATATGGTCCTGCTGCTGACCACGTTGGTCACCGATAAGGGGAAGAGGGGGAAAAACAGCAATTAAGTTGTGAACTAAGTGCGCCCACGTTCAATAGACTCCTGATAACCTGGATTGAGATCTGATTAACCAGCAGTATGATGAGACCTTGGGACTTCTGGGCCCAGGGGCAGGGATATGGCCCAAGAGGACTAGAATGGCATGTGAAGCATCTAGCTGATATAAAGTGAAGGAGGATGCACAAGAACACCCACATTTGCAAATAGTACCCATTTGACCTGGCATCAATGGCTGGATGATCAGAACACATGACTAGAGGAACAAAGAAGTAGGGGGGAGGAGTTAACCACTAATAAGTGGATGATCTTGACCTATGCTTGTGGATGCAGTATAACAAAGGAACGGACAAATCTCCACAGTGAGGATCATTCCCACCCACTTGGTAGCCAGGGTTGACAGAAAGGGGGAACTTAGACATTGGCTACCCAAAATGGGGGGGCTACAAAGGCAAGAAGTGACTGGTTTACAAGCTTTAAATAGGGAACCTAGCTCCACAGGATACAGGGAAAGGTAGAACCTCCACTGAATTGTTTCCAACCTGTCTGGATGGGGGTGATAGAAGGTGAGGGGGAAAGGACTCCTGTGGTTCAACAGGAAATGATTGCTATCAGGTCTGACAGTGAGTGTTGGAAAGATAAATGTAAACGTTTGGTAACAAAAGGAGAGGAGCTGCTGATGTTGCCGTCCAGGAGCGGAGATCCCTGGAACCATCAAGGGAGAAAAGGGAAGCAGAGGACCCTGTCCAGAGAGGCAGTGACACTAGGGATGGAGGCAGAGGATATGATGTGGACAGAAGGAGCAGCTGGGGACTCTAGAGTCCGGGGGTGGGGGTTAGAGGAGTTGTGTGCTGGCAGTGAGGGGGGTGGAGAATGGGACAGGAGTGTGGGGTGTACCCTTTGGGTGTTTGACGACGCATGCAGGGAACTGTGATCATTGCAATGAAACAAAGTACATAGCTGTTGTTAAGTCTAAGTACCATCGAGTCAATTCTGACCCATAGAGACCCTCTTTCTCATGTGGAGCAACTTGTATTTTTGAACTGCTGACCTTGTGGTTCGCAGCCCAATTCGTAACCACTACGCTACCAGAGGTCCTTACAAAGTACTATAGGATGAATGTAAAGATCATGTTCACCCATGTAAGCTAACACATAATTCACAATAAAAACTTAAAAAAAAAAAAAAAAAAATCCTAATGACTAAGTCATTAAGATGTCCATTTTAAGGAGATAAATACCGGATTCACTTTTGCAAAAGCAGAATAAAATTTGGATAAATATAACTTCTCTTTTGCAGCAAACTTTAAGGTACATTATTTTATGGCAAAGTGGATTACACTGAGGCAATTTGCAAGAAAAGGCAAGTTTTTGCAATATCTTTCAGAAACCACCAATTCTTGTTCGTGGCGCCAAGAAATTGGTCTGAATAAGCATGATCAATGTTCATTAAATGCACTAAACTGACAGGTACACAAAATGGCACCGCATGTTTGTGCATCTGAGCTTTCTATAACGAATAAATGGAGCGTGTGAGCCCAAAGGCAGCTGCACCAGCCATAACTTTGTGTTTGACACTTGACTGCCCTTAGGAGTCTGTTTGTCAAAAATAGTCCATTCGGAAACAAAAATAAAAACAAAAACTTTTGAAGTCTTCTAGAGGGCAGTTACACACAAGTTTCTCAGGAGTATCACTATTAAAAGTCAGAATTTTGAGATAAATCAACTATGTATTTTCTTGGCTATCATCAGTTCATTACAATTTGCTATGAGGTGACTGGCGCTTGTTCTCCCAAATAAAAGAGAGGAGGTGTCAAAAAGATTTTATAAAAATCCCACTATCTTTAAATTCTATTTTTCCATGAACTCTTTGAAGCCCACTCATATATGTGGCAGATTATAACCCCTATGCCTGCAGTTATAATTTCCTTTGGAGCTTTAAATAGCATTACAAGCTGTGTTGATAAACCACAAGGTCAGCAGTTCGAAACTATACGTTGCTCAGCGGTCTGTTACCGTAAATATTTACAGCCTTGGAAACCTTATACAGGATTTCTATGAGTCGTAACTGCTTCAGTGACACACAGTTCCCACCAACAGTCATATATGTTGCACATTCCAACTTGCATTCCTGTGGTTGAAATTCCATTTTGAGCTTTGGTAGCATAAAGGATTATGAGCTGGGTTGCTAACCACAAGATCAGTAGTTCGAATCTACCAGTTGCTATTTTGAGAGAAAGATGAGGCTTTCTGCTCCTGTAAAGCTTTACAGCCTTAGAAATCTGATATAGGGTCATTGGGAGTATGAACTGACTAGGTGGTACACAACCACCAAGAATCCTAAATGTGGCACATTCCAACCTCTGTGACTGCATGTAAAATCCATTATGGGTAAGGGTTGTCTTTATTATGTTAATGAGACAGGGTTAGTGGAGGGTAAACCTTCTTCAGTCAGTCTCGGTTTTAGATATAAAAAGAGATAATACAAGCCAGTAGAGAGGGAAATGGAATAAGATGGATGCCAAGAAGCTTGGAGATCTCCAAGGAAAAAGGCAGCAGCAGAAGCTGAAGAGACAAGGACATTCCTCCACATCCCAGAGAATCCCTATGCTTTCCCTCAGGGCTGCTTCCCTAAGTTCAAACTTCTAGCCTACTGAACTTGTTAAACCATCCACTTGGGGTATTTCTTGCACAGATAATCAAGACACTGCTGGAGTTCATTCTAAGTTCATTTCCCTAAGAACAGCATCACCTTACAAGCTAAAATCCAAAGCTGATGTGAAAAAGAGGGCAACTAAAACCAATGCTATTTCAGTTTGACAGAGAAACTGCAATTCACAAGGATAAAAGACATTTAGTTATTGAACAACATCACATTGAGTCATTTTCAAGAAATGATCTAACTCATTATCTGATGGTCACTCCTCCCCTTCGAAACCATGTCACTTTCAGAGGTGAGATTAGCAAGAAAAGAACTGTTCTTTTATATCAAAAGTTAGAAACACTTTGTGATAATGAGCTAAATGTATTCCTCAAAAATTCTGAATAAGGCCAAGCACACATAGAAGTTCAGAAAAATGCTAAAATAAATTTGATATTCCATTACAGACAATAAACACCAACAATTTATGGGAAAGATGGAAGCAGAAACCTGCTTGTGATAGATAGATTGTAAACGATTGAAATGATTGTAAATGATTGAAACTGATTTACTTTCCTGGAAAAGTTGATTAGGACCCCAAATAGAACTCAATATTACAGTGCATTTGGAATTTATAATAGAAAAGATGGCTTTGTTTTCAGGGGTACTAAAAGAGGACTGCCTTTTGAACTGCAAGGTCGGTGGTTCAAGTTCCCCAGCTACTTCTCAGAAACCCTATACAGAGTCGCTATGGGTCGGGATCAACTTGACAGCAATAAACAACAACTACAACCACAAAAGGAGGAGCTCTGGAAGCTGAGTGGTTATGAGTTAGGCTGCTTACCGCAAGGTCAGCAGTTCAAAACTACCAGTCCTTCCATGGGAGAAAGATTTACAGCATCAGAAACCCTATGTAGGGTGTCTATCAGTCTGAACCGACTCCAAGGCACACCATCACCACCAAAGGGGACAGCATCTGTTTAAGGACTCTATGGAATCTTGTTGTTGTTGTTAGTGCCTTGAAGTTGGTTCTGACTCAACACAACTCTAGAGAGTTTCTGAGGAGTGACTACTGGGTTTGAACTGCAGACCTTGTGAGTTAAACTAATTTTGATTTTCAGTGCTTATTTTACAGGCTACACCAAGAGTTTTGGATAATATAAAATCCATAATCCCATTTTATAAAAATCCACAGAATTAGCAGAATTAAAACAGACAGGCCTCCTGACCCCTGGGCTACCACTTTTTCTAGGTTAGAGATATGTGGAAGGAGATATATGGAAATTGAATTTGTATTAGTTTCTCAGTAGTGCATAGACAATTACAATGGATAATACAAATTAATCTTGAAAATGTGATCCTCATTTCTCTACCTTTTTGTATTAGATGATTCTCTTGATGTGACTGATACCAATTTCTACCTATGTATAAGTGTCGAACACTCAGTGTGCTTGGCTACTAATCCAAAGATTGGCAGTTGGGATCTACCCAGAGTCACCTCAAAAGTGACTCTGGGTAGTGATTTTTGTAAAATCTGTCATTGAAAATAGTATTTTTCCCCCATGTACTGTATGGGAAACAATGTGTGTGTGTGTGTGTGTGTGTGTGTATATAATTTAAAGAGCTTATATATTATTTTCACTTGAAACATGAATGTCTGGTGACTATGGCAGCATATTCTGTGCTGTTGTGATATATTTAACACAGGACAGTCTGACCTCTTAATCTATCTTAATATTTGTGTTTCCTCTAATAACATGGACTCTATAATGGTGAATTGTGTTATTCAGATATGTTTTTGATGATTTTCCTATATAGTAAAGTAAAATTAATTAAGTCATTTAATAAAAAAAAAAAAATGATGGAAGACAAAAAAAAAAAAAATGTGTTCCACTATCCTTGATCGATGGGGAACACAGGGGCACTGAACTTTGAACTACAAGACTGGTATTTTGAGTCTACCAAAAGAAAAAAAGGTGAGTCTTTCTGCTCCCACAAAAGATTTAGAGATTCAGAAACTCTACACAGGCTCATTATGAGTCAAAACCGACTCCATGGCAATAAACAAGAGAAACCATCATTATGTAGTGGACGCACTACGTTATATAGTTATGTGATATAACTATGTTATATAGTTATGTGATATAACTATGTTATATAGTTATGTGATATAACTATGTTATATAGTTATGTGATATAACTATGTTATATAGTTATGTACCTATGTTATTTACAGTTCACCTAAAATAATTGTCTTCTCTTGTGTTAGATCTTACAATTTTGCCACAAAGTTAATTTCATTTATTTAATTTCACTTATGTTTAAAGCCTTGAATTTCTTGAAGATAAAGAAGTTAGTACAATTGGTGATTTAACTATACAACATTGTTTTCTTCCATGTATAAATTTAACTAAAATAATTGGTTTTTAAAGGTGGGAGTAATTAATCTTACACTTCAAGAACAGGAGACCCTAGGATCATCAAGGGAGAAGAGCATGAGCGGAGTGTGGGACCCTATTCAGTGATGGAGGCAGAGATAAGGACATGGAAGAAGGAACAGTTGAGAAATTTGTTGTTGTTGTTGTTATTGTTAAGTGCCATTGAGTTAGTTCTGACCCATAGCGACCCTGGCGACCCTGGATAGGGTTCCAAGGAGCAGCTGGTGAGCTTGAACCACCAACCTAGCAGTTCAAACGGCTTTGCAGTCTGGTGCATTAACCCACAGCGCCACACCAGGACTCCAGACTTATGGAAAGAGAAAGGCTATGTATTGAATGTTCCCTGTGGTTGTTTAAATAATTATATATTCCTGACTTGTTTTTGAGAACATCACAAAAAGCAAGACCAAACAGAGGGAATAGAAGCAAATACTGTTGAGTGATGATACACGGAGGAGATTGCAATCATTACAACAAAATCGTAAGCGTAAAACCGATATTCTCCCATATAAACTATCACTCAATTCATAGTAAAAGTGTTAAAAAAATTTGTTTAAAAAAAAATAACAGAAAATGGTATGGAGCACATGTTCACTCTGACATGTATAGAATCACTGTTGACTCGACAGTAACTTGTGTCTTTGTACGACTTCATATCTGCTGAGATCTACCCAGTATCAGTAGTGACACTTTTTAATTTTTCATGTTCTGGATACAAGATCATATTGCCTATAAGGAGCTCTGGTAGCGTAGTGGTTACGAATCGGGCTGCGAACCTTAAGGTCAGCGGTTCGAAACTACCAGCTGCTCCGCGGGAGAAAGATGAGGCTTTCTACTCCCGTAAAGATTTACACCCTCGGAAACCCTGTACAGGGTCGCTATGGGTCGGAACCGACTCGACGGCACTTAACAACAACAACATGGATGCAGAATTAGACATGGTTGTTGTTGCTGTGTGCCATCAAGTTGGTCCCAACTTACAGGCATCCGGTATCAAGTTTCCAAGAGTGATTAGTGGGTTTGAACTACTGATCTTGTGGTTAACAGGCTAGTGCTTACCCTACAACACTACACCAGCCCTCTTTGATATGGTTGTTGTTGTTAAGTGTGCCCATTAAGTTACTCAGTATAGGGTTTATATTGTTGGGTTTGAACTGCAGATCTTGTAGTCAGGTATGTTTGACGCTGTTGTTCAGTGCCATCTAGTCCATTCTGACTCTTAGAGATCTTGTATCAGGTCTCCAAGGAGTGGCTAGTGGATTTGAACTGCCAACCTTGTAGTTAGCAGTCTGGCTTATCCAACAACATTACACCAGCACTCCAAAGTATAGTTCTTGTCAAGTATTATTGAGGTGGTTTAGACTCATCGTGACTCTCTATAGGGTTTTTGAGAAGCAGCTGGTGATTAAGAACTGTGTTTATAGCAGTCCTGTGCTTATCCTACAGTATGATATGGCTAGGAGTATAGGGTTTTTGTTATTGCTGTTAAGCTTTTGAGTCGGTTTTGACCCATAGTGCCCCTGTATAAGGTTTCTGAGGCGCAAGTGGTGAGATTGAACCACCAACCTTGTGGCTCAACCTGACTTTGCAATCTACGCATTAACCCACAACGCCACACAGGACTCCACGGAGTACAGAGTTAGGAGTATAAAATTAAATACAATAATGTTCAAATCCCAAGTTTTATAGACTCTATCACAAAGGAAGATAAAACTCCTAGTTCTCTCTCAGCCACTTATTTGCTATTGTGTTGTTGAGCATTTTACTTAATCTCTCTGTGAATAAGGTTTCTCATCTATAAAATGGAAATAAAGTTCTGCCTCAAAGGATTGTTCTAAGTGTTACGTCAGATAAAGTTTGTAAAGCACTCGACATTTAACTAAGCAAAGTTAAGCGCTCAATTCTCGGCAGGAATATTACAAGTGAACTTGCTGTTCGTTCTTAATGCAGATGGAGAGTCCCCGAGTTACAAACTTGACTACTAACTGAAAAGTTGATAGTTCGAACCCATCTAATGGTGCTTCAAAAGACAGCGCTAGCAATCTGTTTCTGAGCGGTTCCAGATTTGAAAATCCTGAGGAACACAGGTTTAAACTTGGAGCCAGTGCATGGTGCTTTGCTTAACATCCTGCAAACCACTGCCATCGAGTCATTTCCTACTCACAGTGGTAAAGGGCAGGCTAGAACTGTCTCTATCCTAGAGGGTTTCCGAGGCTGTAGTTTCTCAACCGCTCTACCATCAGGGCTCAGCTCCATTATGCCACGATGACCAGCATATGAAATCACCTTAAAGATACCACAACTAACTCCTTGCCAACTCTTTATAACAGAACACCCTCTCAAAAAACAAACCTACTGCCGACGAGTTGATTTCAACAAATGCTGATTGGTGGTAATGTGCCCTGAAGTCAGTTCCGACTCATAGCGACCCTACACAGGGTTTTCAAAGCTATAAATATTTGTTGTTGTTAGATGTCACCAAGTCGGTACTGACTCAAAGTGACCCCATGCACAACTGAATGAAACACTGCCTGTTCCTGGGCCAATCTCACTGATGCTGCCACTTTGCCAATTCACCTCGCTGGGAGTCTTCCTTTTTCTCTGACTCTCCACCTTATCAAACATGATATTCTTCTCCTGACAACATGTCTGAAGTCTGAGAGATGAAGTTTGGCCATCCTGGTCTCCAAGGAGCACTCTGGCTGACCTTCTTTCAACACAGATCTGTTGGTTCTTTTGGCAGCCCATGGCACTTTCAATATTCTCCTCCAACACAGTAACTTAAATGCATCAATTCTTCTACAGTCTTCCTTATCTTTATGGGAGCAGAAATCTTTATCATTTTTTCATTGAAAGACTGGTAGTTTTAAACTTCTGTCCTTTAGGTTACCATCCCAACTTGTAACTTAAGTTTTCTGAATCTGTAAATTTGTACAGAAGCCAACAGCATCATTTTATTTTCACGGACCAGGTGGTGGGTTTGAACTGCTGATCATTAGATAAGCAGTCCAGTGCTTGTCCCACATTGCCAACAGGAACCTTTCATAATATCAAAGGCATTGCTTATTATGTGGTGGCACTTATTCGGGCAATGAAGGAGTACTGATCTGGGACAACAACATAGTCATGTGAACATTGGAAAATGATTAAACAAATTGATGCATTTGAATTACCTGAATAATTATAATGATGTAGTTATAATAATAATAATGAGGTAGTCTTCATACGTTGAATTGAGGACTGGCTCTCTTAACTACATTCAGGACAGCTCCTTCTTACCATCTTGACTTTGAGGCATCTCTTATATTGGGTCCTCTCACAAGCAGACTCTGGAAAAGTTTAGAGTATAACCAACATATTTATGGTAAAACAAGTCCAGGGCCAAATGTGGCACAGACCATCAAATGCTCATTCTTAAGTTCAAGTTGAAGCTGTAGGAAATGAAAATAAGCCCACAAGGGCAAAAAAGGCAAGCTTGAGTGTATCATACTTGAATTTAGAGCCATGTCTCAATAGCAGATTTGATACACTGAACACTAATGACCAAAAACCAGACAAGGGGCAGGATGACATACATAATACCATACAAGAAGAAAGCAAAAGACTAATAAAAAAAGATAAGAGACAAAGAAAGACTGAAATTTTTCTTGAACGTAAGAGTAGCTAAAACAAATGGAAGAAATGATGAAGAAAAAGACCTGAACAGAAAATTTAAAAGGGCATCTCAAGAAGACAAAATAATGTATTATAATGAAATTTGCAATGACCTAGAGTTAGAAAAGGAAAACAGAAGAATTCGCTCAGCATTTCTTAAGATGAAATAACTGAAGTAGAAATTCAAAACTCATACTGCTCTATTGAACAAAATACGGAGAAGATATTAAATGATGCAGAAAGCATCAAAAGAAGATAGAGGGAATACAGAGTCAGTGTACCAAAAATAATTGGTTGATGTTCAACTATTTCAGCAGGTAGCATATGATCAAAAATCGATGGTATTGAAGAAATTTGTCAAAGGTGTATTGAAGGCATTAGTGAAAAACAAGCCTCTATGAATTGAGGGAATACCAACGGAAATGTATCAACAAACTGATGGAACGCCAGAAGAACTCCCAAGTCCATGCCCAAAAGTTTGGAAGATATTTATCTAAGCATCTTCATGGAAGGGGTACATATTTCTGTCCACTCCAAAGAAAGGTGACCTTGCAGAATGCAGAAATTATCAATATCACACACAACTAAAATTTTGTTGAAGGTAACTAAAAAAAGGTTACAGCTGCCAGAAATTCAAGCAGGATTAGATGGAAGAGGTATGACAAGGAATATCATTGCTGATCTCAGACAGATACTGGCTGAAAGCAGAATATAATTTGTGCTTTACTGACTATGCAAAAACATTCCACTGTGTGGGTCATTACAAAGTTTGTACAATGTGGCAAACAATGGGTCTTCCAGAACATTTAATTAGGTTCTGGACATAGGGGCACTTATTTGCACAGACCAAGAGGATATTTTGAGGTCTAAAATCAGGAAAGTTGTGCACCAGCAGTGTATGTTTTCACCATACTTATTCGATTTGCTGAGCAAATAATCAGAAAAACTGGATTCTATGAAGAAGAACAAGGCATCAGGATTGGAGGAAGACTCATAAATAAC
The DNA here is from genome assembly GCF_000296735.1 of Chrysochloris asiatica. NCBI lineage: Eukaryota > Metazoa > Chordata > Mammalia > Afrosoricida > Chrysochloridae > Chrysochloris > Chrysochloris asiatica. Next base: position 5,170,352 of record NW_006408639.1, on the reverse strand, counting down.
CTGTGATATGTATATAACACAACCTTGCTTGCTGGAAGCAGACAGGATTTGAAACACTTGTTCTCCAAGTGATTGCAACTCTATGTAAAGATAATAAAATTCTCACAAGTGAACCAACTAACAATGATATGAAAAACGGAGGACAAATTGAAGTTGTCAAGGATTTCATTTTACTTGGATCCACAATCAATGTTCATGGAAGCAGCAGCCAGGAAATCAAAAGACATATTGTATTGTGCAAATTGGTTTCAATAGACATCTTGAAAGTGTTAAATAGCAAAGATCTGGCTTTGAGGATTAAGATGCACCTCACCGAAGCCATGGCATTTTCAATGGCCTCTTATACATGTAGGAGTCCTATTGTGGTGCTGTGGGATAATGCGCACGACTGCAAAGTTTGTTTGAACACAAGGTCAGTGGTTTAAATCTCACCAGCCATTCCTCGGAATCTCTATACAGGGTCGTCATGAGTTGGAAAAGATGTGATGGAACTTAACAACAACAACATGTGCATGTGAACATTGGAAAGCAAATAAACAAGAAGACTACAAAAGAATTGGTGCGTTTGAATTAAGGTGTTGGAGAAGAATATTGAAAATGTATGGATTGCCAAAAGAACAACAAAATATGTGTTGGAAGAAGTACAGCCAGAATGCCCATTATTATTGAGGATGGTGAAACTCTATTTCACAAGTTTTGGGCACGATGTCAAAAGGGATAAGTCCCTAGAGAAGGACATCATGTTTGGTAAAGTGACAGTAAAAAAGAGGAAGACTCCCAACAAGATGGACGGACAATGCTGTAACCAATAGGCTCAAGCATAGACATACAGTGAGGCTGGTACAGGGAAGGGCAATGTTTTGTTCTGCTGTGCCCAGGGTTGCTATGAGTCAGAATCAACTGCAGGGCACCTGACAACAATAACAATTTAACACTAGAAAGGAAGCAAAGAAATGATATGGGGAAGTTAAGGCATCTAATAAAACATATTCCATTAAAATAGCTAATAATGTGTGCCACCCTGAAGCAAAACTCTGCAATATGATATACAGCGGACTTCTCAAGAGTTATGTTTGAAGGAACACTTCTTATGAGTCACTGGTTGTGGGCTGCTCACAGGGACTGTTAATCTCAGCATTTAAGTCCCAGCTATATGTACAGGGGCACTGCAACTTTTCACAATTCCAGGTTAAAATAAAAAATACTCCTGAGGACTAGATCTACAAATGTTGGTGTTGGTGTGTTGTGGAGTTGGTTCTTACTCATAGTGACCCTGCACAGGGTTACTGAGGCTGTTAATCTTTACGGGAGCAGAAAGCCTCATTGTTCTCATACAGAACAGCTGGTAGTTTTGAACTGCTTACCTTGAGGTTAGCAGCCTGACTTATAACCACTACACTACCAGAGCTCTGTAGATATATAAATACTAGAAGTTCAAAGTACTCAGAAACACAATTGAAGGTGTGGTGTAGTGAATTATTTAATGTATCTTCTAACCTTAGTGTGTAACTCTCACTAACCAAATTATGTTTCCACCATGCTGGGTCTGGATAAGAGAAATTGGGAGAAGACGCTATAGAAAAATATGATTCAGCTGTGAATATTACCAGAGTTCATTATAATTGTAAACACTTGAAACTCTAGCATGGGTGTAAAATGAACCATCTCAGTAGCGGTAGTAGGACAGAACTTTGGACCCTGTACATGGTACCTCTTAGAGCCCGGGACAGAAAGAAGCTACAACAGAGAAGCAGCAACAGCAGTAGCAGAACCAAGAACCAGAACATCACACAGAGCAGTGAACTCCCCCACCCTGGAAGCAAATAAAACACAGTGACTTGAAGCAGGAAGTTTACTTGTGGAGTGGGGTTCCTCTAGGCACTTAGGAGGGGAATATAGGTTTGCTGACTCAGGGAGCTAGAGCTGACTGCCTTCAGGCTGAGACTGAACAGTGGAGTGTTCTGTCCTGTGAGCATTTATCAGCTGACTGGTACAGCCGTCCCCTGAGCATTTTCTGATACTGTATTACAAAATTAGGTTAACCCATTCACTTCCTAATAACCTCTTACCTCTGACTATAGTGTCTGAGTTCTCTGTGGCCATTGCAATGTTATTATCGATCCGAGCTGAACAGAAAGGGCTCAGGGAAGATATAAGTTGTCACATATTTCTTAGACATATGAACAGTATGGATAGCACTGGCTGTGTTGTTGTTGTTGTTGTTGTTGTTGTTGTTAAGTACCGTTGAGTCAATTGCAACCTATAGCAGCCTTGTATAGGGTTTTCAGAGGAGTGGCTAGCAAGTCTGAACCACCATCCTTCTGATTCAAACCGTCCTTGTGGGCCACTGCTTATCTGCAGTGCCACACCAGGACTCTGCAGCAGCTATAGGGGTCATAAAGCCTACTTGCACAATGGTAGTGCATCACAAATAAATCCCAGCAAATACCCTAGGACTCTACATACCAGAATGCATTCAGGCCATCATTTTGCCCAGAGACTGTAACTTCTGGCTAAGTCCAAAACCTCGGAACTATTAAACATGTCACTAAAAACACTAGTCACCGAGTATAGTGATTCTAAACATTCAATGGTCTGAAACAAAAATGCAAATAAATCTTTCAGCTGATGTGTCTGTGTTTATGTGTATGGGGAGGGAAAGAGAAGTAGACTGATTTTGGGAAACACACTCACATATACATGATTAGGCCTTTAACAATTTGATGAATGTATTTAATGCCATAAGACTTTTGCTTATTTGCAGTTTTCCTTGATGCATCCCTTGCCTCCTAGTCTTCTTCTACATGACCCCACGTACTGTATGTCAGTGGAAGTTTTTAAAAATCAGTTCAAAATTACATTTTAGATTTATTCACACAATGGCATTTCCGATATACGTGCTTTATCTTTTTGTTGCATTCTCCTCTATTTGCTATGTATATATGTCATCCATATTGCATTTTGCTAAAATGTCAGTATTTTGAATCATTGAGCTGAAAGAGACTTACTTAAGGAGATCAGTTTATCCAGTTCCCTGCTTTGCACCAAATAGATGCGGAACATATCCTGAATAAATGAGCATCTCCAGTGGTAGATTGCTATCATTATTTTTCTTTATCTCTGCTAAGTTTAATGATTCCTAAAAATGACAAGATCCTAATAAAGTAGAAAGGAACCTGGATTGAACAAGCAGTTATGTCATGATGCTGTGGGTTAATGAGCCAGACTGCAAAGCCATTTGAACTGAAAAGCTGATGGTTCAAACTCACCAGCTGCTCCTCAGAAAGCCTATACAGGGTCATTATGGGTCGGAACCGACTCGAAATCACTTAATAACAACAACTAGACAGAAGGATGGAGGTTTCAAAGCACCCAATAGTTCTATAGAAGAAAAGGCGTGGTGGTCTATTTTTATAAAGATGACAGTCAGGAGCTCCCCAGCACCCTCTTGGTCAGCTCAGTCAGAGAGTGGAGAGATGGCAGGCTGGAGCTTTGGCAAACTGAAGGACAGGCGGAAGAACACCTGGTCTAGCTGCCCTGCCCCTGTGCTATACATGAGTCATTCTGAAGAACTGCCTCCACCCTCCAGGAGGCGCTGCTACTCCTGACCAAGGCCATAGAACTCTTCCTTGAGATCTAGCCATGGATTCCTACATGTATGGCAGTAAGAAAGAAAGGAAAACACCAACTTACAGTGATTGACCAAACATTGAAGAGGAATCAGAAACTCCAATTTCCTGCCAATTTATTACCAAAGAAGACTGAGACTCAATCATACCTGAAAATGTTTAAAGGGGAGAGGGAAGAAACAAGGAGGAAAAGAATTACAAGAATGTTGAAAATGGCAAAGCTGAATCCTAAACCAAAAAAACCCAAAACAGATGTTTTACAGATGAGCTGGGTTAGACCTTCTGGATGAGGAACACTGCTTTGAAGCAAGTACAACTTGACAACTTCAGATGCTTCACTTCAGGAACTGTGAGGAGATAACATGTATTCTGGCTAAAACAGAGCATCTAATACAACCATGCTGTAACGAGCCAACAGGAAGTAACCCAAAAAGCAACCCTCTTTTGGGTCTGGGTTGGAGTTGAAGGCTGCCAAATGAGATGCCTGCAGTCAGGCATTACCACTGAGTTAGCTAAAGCTATAAGCTCCCAAGGCAAAGACAACTTTGATCAACTGTTTAATTTACAGAGCTTGAAATGTTTTGAAATATCAGTTGTGTATGTTCATAAATGAAATGAATTCACAAAGCTTATGGAAAAATGGACTGAAAACAATTTAATTTTTTTTTTTTTTTTTTTTGAAGCCCTCATGTATATTTTCAAGTTAGGTCTTATAAACAATGAGATGCAATTTTTGTGAAATATATGTTACACTTGAATTTTTATATTTTACTTTTTGTACAAATATTGTATTTTTTTAATGTAAAGAAATATGTTTTTCCTTTTGTGTTTTCTTTTTTAACTGTATATGTGTATATACATGTATATGTGTGTATATATATATAAAACATCAGGGCGACCCTGTATAGAGTTTCTGAGGACCAGCTACTGGATTTGAAGTGTTATCCTGTGGTTTACAGTCCAGTGATGATCCAAGAGCACCACACCAGGAGTACAAAGTGTTATATGGGGAGAAAAATAAAGGATACCATCAAGAAAACTCTATGAAGCAGTCTTGTTCTGTAAGGGGTGGGGTCACCATGAGTAAGGGACCAGCTGGACAACAGCTAACAATAAACTAATAACAGAACAATAAAACGGAATGTTTTAAGATACGGAAAGCTTTATTTGGAAAGAATTTGCCAGCAGTACCAGTGCAAGTTTCTACTGAGTCTATTTCAACTCATAGCAATCCTAGATGTCTGAGAATAGAACTGTTTTCCACATGGTTTCCAATGACTGATTTTTCAAAGCAAATCAGTAGACTTTTCTTCTGAGGCACTTTTGGTTGGATTCTAACTTTTAATCTTAAGATTATCAGTCATGAGTGTTAACTGTTCGCACTACACAAGGAATACTATGAAATTTATATAATATCTATTTAGGTTTAAAACCCAAAGGAATTTCTGCTACATAGTTTATGTCAGTAGGTTATGTATTATATAAATTATTTTTCAGTAAGAGAACATTCATTATTATTCAATATAGTTTAATTTTTTCATTGTTGGGAATGTCTAAATTTCTAGAAATCCTTTTTAACAATGAAACCAGGTACCCATTTAACTTTACCTATTAAGCCTACTTCTGAACTGAGAAGCAAATGTAAACAAATGAACTTATACCACAATACACATGTGTACCTCATGTCCAGTAATAAGACTCAAGACTTCTTTTGTTCTGTGACTCTAAGGCATTGTTGATCTCCTAGGATTCTCTAAACACTGTGATACAAACATCACTGCTTCTAAATAATTCCCTTATTTTACAATGCAAGCCAACACTGATTAAAAATTATATTGATTACGCTCATCAATTTATTGTCCTAGACATCATTTCATGTACTATTTCATCTTAATATAGCACCTTCTATTTCCTATATATCAAAAACTGCTAAATTATTTCCTTTGGCTTCAACTCTGGATGTGTTTTAACAAGAGTGGAATCTTTGCACAGATTTCTCTTTTCAGCTTTATCAACAATTATTAAATATACAGATACAATTGCCAAATTGTCAGCTTTATGCTGACACTGGACCATATTTAGTAATACATAACCTGGATAGGAAGTAAACATTTGCTACTGAAAAGAAACTACATTGCAGTTAATGATTTGGCAGTCATTTTAATACCTGACATGTAAGCAGTTTTGTGTTATGAACTGTGTGTCTTAATTAGCATTTATCAATACTATCTGTATATTATTTTCAAGGAGTTCCTCTAATCTCATTTATTAGTTTTAGTTTGATGATTTTTTTTTGTTGTTGTTTGTTTGTTTTTTAACAAACATTTCCCCAGGGGTGTGTTATCAGCTTATTAGAAAAAGAGTATTAGAGGGAAATAGAAGCTCAGTGCCTTACTCAACACCCCAGACTGCAGCAGGGAAGAGCTCAGTGCTAACTCAGTATCTCCAAATCCAAGACTGGATTGAGACTTGGGATTGCAGTTACTGTTATCAAAGCCAGTTCAAAATGTCCTTGGTTTGCTCATGATACAGTATAAAGTGAATGAGACTGAAAAGACTGGATTCTGGTCCTGAATTTGCCACTAACCATCGGTTTAACTAAGGCCAAGCAACTTCTCTGACAGAACCGCTCGTTCTGTCCTGCTTATTCTCATACACCCCAAACTGCATGTTGCGTCACTTAAAACATAAATGCTGATAAAGGAGAGGAAGTGAAGAAATGCAAGTGCATTTTGTGAAACCAGAAGTGTCCCTGTCTGGTGCAAGGCTGCTCAAACGGCTGAAGGGAATGGGCTCCCTCAGCACCCCATCAATAAAGGAGCTGAAGAGTTATTTATGACCTATTGTCCAGCCTCAGTCGAGAAAGTTATCAAAATGTGAAACATCTGCTAAACGTCAAACATGATGCAGAAAGACTCCTCATATTTTTATATCACCAGTTACACTGGTGCATCAACAACAACAATGGCAACAGGAAAACCAAATGAGAAAGTAAAAAACTATCAAAAGTCAACAAGCAAGATTATCCTCAGGCTGAGGGATGCCTTCCAATTGGGGTATGCTAATTTTATCATCAATGATACAGAATATTTAGGAGGCCTGGGAGCGAAATGGTTATGAATCAGGCTGCTAACCTGAAGGTCAGCAGTTCAAAACTACCAGCAGTTCCGCAAGAAGGCTTTCTGCTTCTGTAAAGATTTTCAGCCTCAGAAAACCTATGCAGGGTCACTATGAGTCGGAAACAACTCCACGGCTCATAACCACCACCACCAATATAGAATATTTGGATTGTCTTCCAGCTATTATTAACAAGTCCATTTTTTTTAAAAAAAGTAAATTTCTTGTATGTAATATAAACCTTAACTTCATTTACAGATGAAAAATTGAAATAATGATATATTAAGAACATTTCCCATTGCTACAGGCAGAGTCCAAAGTGACAAAACAAAGCCTCAAATTAAATAATTCAATATATGGGGCCATAACCTGTTTGTCAGTTTGCTGTACTGTGGTAGACTGTATGTTGCTATGATGCTAAAAACTATGCCACTGGGATTTCAAATACTAACAGGATCACCCAAAGCAGGCAGGTTTCAGCACAGGTTCTAGCCTAAGACAGACTTGGAAAAGAGGCCTGCTTCTGATAACTATCAAGTGGAAATGTTATGGATCACAACATAGCATTATCAGGAGGGATCCAGCAGTGGAGAGCAACATCAGGCCTGTGGAAATGGTGGGCTAGTGTTGTTGTTGTTGTTGTTATGTGCCGTGGAGTCGGTGGGCTAGTGAGAGCATGGAAAATCATTGATGACACAAATTCATAATGACTGCAACAATGGACTCAAACATACAAATGATAAGAGGCCAGACAATGCTTCTTTCAAATGTACATCAGGTCAGTGTGGGGCAGTGTTGACTCCACATACCAACCTAACTACTTATCTACTTGTTGATCCTTTTTAGAGGTTGCAGGTCATCCGTTATACGAAATGACATTATGACTGAATCAGCTTTCAACTTAGAAAAAGTTCCTTCTAACAATTAAAATAATTATTTGCTTAACTTATATTTTGTATTTCTTCCCTCATTCGTTTTTTTTTTTTCACTTTGTAAGGACAGGACTCACTGATATTCCATATATGTCTTAAAAATACCAATGCAATAACCTGATGTTTATATAGTAGCCATTAATTGACTCTGTTATTGTTATTAACTGCTGTTGAGTTGGTTCCATCTCATAGCAACCCTATATAGAGTTTCTAAGGAGCAGCTGGTGGATTTGAACTGATGACCTTGAGATGTAAACGAACCTTGGGGTACGGTGCTTATCCTTCAGTGCTACACCAGGAATCCAGCCTGAATTCATGATTTTTATTGAAATATACCCAATAGGAAAGCCCATTGGAGTATAGTAATACGCATATAGGTTATAACTTTGCTACTAAACTTCCAGAGTTGGTGCTGAAGGAAGAATATGGTGAAATTCAGAATTTTGATGAGATGAGATAGTACCAAAAGACATTTGAAGCAAATTTCAAAGTGAGGATAAATAAGGCCAACAGCAACAGCATCGGAAAAGAGCATATTGGTTCTTAGAAAGCTTCTGAAACCCATAGAAATTATATTATTAATAGTGGTATAAAGGAAAAAACAGGATACAGAGAGGGAAAGGCAAAGGAAATTACTCTAGCTCCAGAAATGTACCACTAGCAAAACTACCTCTCCTCTTAAGCGAGCTATTAGACTAAAAATAATGTGATGTGTTTAATCTATTTTCTTCTATCTTATAATATGACCCATCATATCTCTGTCCTTGAAAATGTTATGACTTTATAAAGACACCCTACAATTTCCCACAGCTGGTTAAACCCAATGAAACGCTGCATGAATACAAAGCTGATCTATAAACTGCGATTCTATAAAATTCATATAGATTACTGGGAGGCGATGGCTATTCTGGTTCTCTCCTTCACAGAGCTCCGGTTTGATGTGGTTAAAACATTATGCAGTCTTTACAAACCAACACAATCAATACCTTCACAAAACACAGTTCCTACCGCATTGGTCACTCGTGCTGAGAGGGCTCTGGATGAAGGCCACGTAACAGACAGTCTGCTTTCTTAGCAGAATGCAAGGCAGAGGAGTACATTTAGCCCCGGATGTTTGAACAGGTGGTACTCATTAAGTCGACTCAGAAATCAGTACACATCATCCACAAGATAAACAAGAGTGGCGTGTTTAAGTGAGTTATCAGAACGGAATGTGATTAATCTGGTTGTACCTGCTTATATCAGGTCTACTGGAGTCCTAGCTTGGCACTGTGTGTTAGAGTTCTAGACCGCGAAGCCGTTTGAACTGCAAGGTTGGTGGTTCCAGCTCACCAGTTGCTCCTAGGAAACCCTATACAGGGTCGATGGGTCAGAATCGACTAGATGGCACTTAACAACATCATGCCTACTATACTGAAAATCACAATTTGTATGTGGAGGAAATTGCCCCACATTTTGAAAAATTCAAAGTTTTTCAATAAAGTTTACTAAATGATTATCATTTTCATCTCTCCAACAAATTTTCTTTTAATGTATGAATAAATTATTTGCTGACTTTAATTAGGAATCTTGGATCTGTAAGTGTGATTGATATGAAGTATTATTTTTTATGCTGTTTTTAACATATATTTATATCAATGCAATAGTCGTTTCATTAAAACATAATTTTGAAGTTTTCCTTCATACACAAGGCTCTGGAAAAATTTAAATGTCAAAAAAATTAATGTGTTCTTTGAAAGTCTAGGTGTGATCATTTTGGGGGAAATTCTGTTTCAAATCATCATAGATTTCTTCTGCAGTTGGTGTTTTATTTAGGCTTTCTTTTTTTTTTT
>NW_006408639.1:5157292-5159954 GCF_000296735.1 Chrysochloris asiatica | reverse complement strand
GTGGCTATGTCCTTGTCCATGGGCTCAAGTGTCCCCATGTCTCACCACTCTTTGGATTAACCAGCCTTCCTCTTTTCTCTCTCTCATCTCTAAGTCAATGGGAATCAATGGATTGTAGTTGAACTCAGCCCATTTCACTGCTGCCTTTCCCCCTCTTCCACTCTCCAGCAGACCAATGTGGTCAATAGAAAGCTTACATGTCTGTTTGTGTGTTCCCTTTGAATTTCAGTCTTAGAGAGGAATTTATCCTGAAAGAACTTGATTGCTTGCCTTGATGGCTTCATGGTGAACAGCTTACTTATTCTTGTAGCAGCCAGTCATTTTTTGTTTTGGGTTTTCCCTGATGGTCTTTCTTTGAAGATGTATCTTCTTCTGGTGCTCTAGCTTTTTCTAGGCTGGTCTGCTTGTCCTTTCTAGTGGGGATGTCCCACCTCATAAGTTGCTGGATGTGACTCAGGATTCCACCTAATATCCTATACTCTGCAAAGGCTTTGCAAGAGGCCTGTTTCACTGGGCATGTTCTAAAACCCCTTTTAAGTATTCTAATCAGTTCTAGGCTGAAGACGAGCTTAAAAGTTTTCTGAAATCATGTTTCCCAACATTCCATTCTATCCCACTCAAGTGTCCTTTTTAAAATAGTAGGAAAGGGACTTTCTTATTCATAAGACAGTCAAGAATTTTAGCATTATTTCCCCTCTTCAAGATATACCTACATCCATGTATCCCAGAGGCCAGTTGTTCCAAGGTTGAGCATGCATCACTATTTACCTCTGTACAACTAGGCCATGCAAATCTGTCTCAGTGTTCCCCTATCTATCTTGTTCTTCTGCCTCCTCCCCACTTCTTGTATTGCCCTCCCCAAAACCATTGTTATGGTTACCATATATTCCATTAATTCTTCCTTCCATTTAAAACAGTCTATTTTATACTGTAATCTAACTGACCTTCCCACCACCTAGATCTCTGTTTCTCTGTATTTACCTTCTTTCACATTGTAATTGTTTTGATCATAGACTGACCTCCCATATCCTTTGTTCTTATAATTTTATTCTATTCTTGACTCTTCCAGTTGTCGACTGAATTCAGGATGATACTACTACATACATCATTCTCTAGTTGTTGTCTGTTCTAGTTAATTTTAAGGCCACAGAACTACCTTTAGGAGGTTTTTCATAGCAGGATTGGCTTTGGCAAAATCCCTTAGCTTCTGTTTATTCAAGAATATTTTGATTATACCGTCGTATTTCATCAACAGCTTTGCTGGGTAAAGGATTCTTGGTTGGTAGTTTTTTTCTTCTTTCAGGGTTTTATATATTTCTCCCCATTACCTTCTTGCCTGCATGGTTTCTGTTGAGAGATCCAAGCTTGATCTGATTTGCTTTCCTTTGTATATTACACTACTCTTTTCCCTAGCTTCTTTCAGAATTCTGTCCTTATCCTTGATTTTGGAGAGCTTGATGATTATATGTCTTGGTGATTATCTTTTAGGGTCTATCCTTCCTTGGGTTCGTTGACTTTCTTGAATGCTTATCTTTTTGCTTTTCAGGATGTTAAGGAAATTTTCTTCCAGAAGCTCTTCAACTATCTCCTCTGTGGACTTGTGAGATTCTGACTATTCCGGAATGCCAATAATTCTTAAGTTATTCCTCTTTGTGTTGTGCAACATGAATCTTTGGCCTTCTTCAGATTTTTTTTATCCTTTTTTGTGCTTACTCTTCTATCTTAGTAGTGTTGAGAGATTTATCTCCTAGCTCACTAGTTTTGGCTTCTATCTCTTCAATTCTACTCCTTTGCCCTTTCAGTGTATTGTCCATTTCTGATAATCTATTATTAATTGTTTCAACCTCTTTCTGTAGGTTTTGAATTCTTTCCAATGCTCTATCTTATTTGATTGTTCCTGTAGTGCTTTTCTGACTTCTTCCTCATTTTCCTCAACTCCATTTCACAGTGTTTTGATACATTTTATAATCTTTTTTCTGACTTCCTTCTCAGACATTTCCAAAGCCTGCCCATCTTCCAGTATGGAATGTAGGTCTACTTCCAACTCATTTGCCTCAATCAGTTTATCTTGTTTCGGGACATGTGCTGATATGGTCATCTTTTTCTGTTTTTTGGGTGTATTCAGGAGTTATCTGTGGCCTTAATACTTAGATGGGTGTGTATTTTTATATTTTTTTAGGTTTTCTGATTGCCTGTAGGTAGCTGTGATAAGGAGATGGGCTTCCCTTTTCACTATTCTTCCAGAGAAATTTCAAGATGCCATTGTTGGTTGTCATAAAATAACTCAGGATTTAATTAATGGCCTATTTCCTTTTTAGTCTGCCTGTCCTGCTCCACAATCCCCATTCAGGACTTTTTCCTAGTGATAAACAGTTCAGGGCCTGCTGTGGCCATTTTGCACTGCCATTTAGTTTTAAGTGGAAACTGTCACTTTAAATTTCAAGGAGATCTGTGTGCATATGTAGTATAACCTCTGGGGGTGTGGGTGGGTGTCCACTTGCTCAGGCACCCCCTCTATTAACCAGAGTGGAGGTGTGCAGACAGCAAGAGTCCAATGAACAGAAACCAAAAAAAAAAAAGAATGTCCACATCTTTATCTCCGCAGTTCTGTCGGGCAGGCATCCATAGCTGCTCTGATTTTTTGCTTCTCCTACAAATTCCC
>NW_006408639.1:5139096-5156852 GCF_000296735.1 Chrysochloris asiatica | reverse complement strand
CCAATTCGTAACCACTATGCTAACAGAGCTCCTCATTTTCTATTAATACATATACATATATATCCCATTTTATTGTCATATTATTTTAAAATACCCTTTTAAGTTTACTCTTTTAAGTCTAATATACTTGCATAATTTATTAAGGAATATTTTGTTAGACCTACTAAGTACAAAGCATTGTGCTAACTGATATAAAGGAAGCATGATATCATTGTTGTTAAATGCCACTGAGTCGATTCTGATCCAAAGTGACCCTGTATAGGGTTTCCAAGGAGCAGATGGTGAGCTTGAACCACCAACCTTGCAGTTTGAACAACTTTGCAGCCTGACATATTTGTCCACAGTGCCGCACCAATGACTAAAATATGTCCACAAAGAAGTTACAATCTAATAGATGGAATGAGACATCTGTGTCACTCAGGAGACATCCTGAGTCCCTAGATTGTGTAAATGGTCAAGAGCATTGCTAATAACCAAAAGGCTGGCAGTTCAAGTCCACCAAGAGTCCACTTGGTATAGTGGGTTGGTCATTTACTTATGATAAATCATTCATTAAACACTTTATGGAATACAACCACACTGTGAAACACATGAGGTCAACATGAATGAGTTGGGATCAACTCAGCAGCAACTGTTTTATTATTATTATTATTATTATTATTATTATCTGTAGTTTCCCCCTCCTAAATTGGTAGGAAGATCTTAAATCCATATGTCAAGAGGGTTCTACTTCTAGCATTTTTCCAGTCATATCTTCATGCAATATTCTCACTGATGCTGGAAATATTGTCCCTAGAGTTAATGCTGCGAAGGATTTAGGCTGTGTCATTTCTGCACTCAATTAATGTCAAAAAGTAGAGTCTGTGTAAGGATTAGGCTAAACACTAAGCTATTAGTAACAACGGTGTAAAAAGGTTAAAATGAAAAAAAAAAAAAGAAAAAAGTTATAGCCACCAATAGTTGTTGTTGCTCTTGTTCTTAAATGCCGTCAAGTTGGTTCTGACTCCTAGCAGTCCCGTATACAGTTTCTAAGGAGAGGCTGGTGAATTTGAACTGTCTACCTTGTGGTTCAAGCCATCTAGCACATTAACCTACAATACCACACCAGCACTCCATTAGTATGTACTCCATAAATATAATATGATTAGATTCACGGTTCTATCTGGCAATCTTCACTGGATGAGACACATATCAAGAAAAATTTATTGTGTAAAGTTAAAGAAATTAGGGTGACAAAGTGATAGGTTAAATTAATTGCAATGTTTATCTTTCTTCCACCTCAAAGTTTTCTCCCTATATCAAATGTTAGTGTTTCAAAAGGAGTTCTGCATTTTCTTTTCTTATTGTTAGCAATGATATCTTGATTCTGAAAATAAGCAGATGAGAATGATTTAATCAGGACCATTGTCCAAGTCATTTGAACTGGAGTATTTCATTAGTTTTAGTCAAGAAGCAATTCCTCTTTGAGTATTATTCACTTTGGTTCAGCAAAAGTAGGCATGCAAGAACAAAAGTATTTGAAAAGATTGAGCCCTTTGTCAATTTCAGTGACAAAAACTAGTCAGTAGATTAATCTAATTCACATACTATATTTTTTAATTTCTACATAATACCAGGACTCCTAGAGTGGAACTGTGGATAGGCACTGGACTGTGAAACACAAGGTAGGAGGTTCAAACACACCAACTGTTCCTCAGCAACCCTATACAGGGTTGCAATGAATCAGAATAGATTCTAAGGTACTTAACAGCAACAACATCAACAATTAGGATCCATTCTGCCTTACATATTTTGATGATACTTGTTATTGTTAGGTGTTGTCTAGTTGATTCCCATTCACAGCAACTCCATGCAACAGAGTGGAATTACCTTTTGGGGATTTCCTGGCTACAGACTTTTATGACAGCTTATCACCAGATGGTTGTCTTGTAGTGCCAGAGGTAGGTTCCCATTAACAACCTTTCAGTCAGCAAATGATCACTTAACCTGGTGTACCTCTAGAGTTTCTTTCTTCTACATATTTTAAATAAAATGATGTGCATTGTTTATACCACAATAATAACAGCTACCTTCATGGAGTCTATTACAAGGGTGAAAGATGAGACTTTCTGCTCCCATAAAGATTTACAGCCGTAGAAGCCCTGTGCAGGGTCACTATGAACCACAACCAACTCCATGGTACAAAACCAACACCACCACTTTCACCAAGTGCTTGCTTACAATCTGAAGGACTAGTGTGGCTTTATCACCAATAACAATTCTATGAAGTAGGTTCCAATATCATCCTGTTTACAGGTGAATAAATCAACACTTACTGAGTTAAGCAAACTGCCTCATGTCACAAAACAGCAAATTGAAATGTCTGTGATTCAGACTCAAGCCATCTGGTTCCACACCTCCCTCTTAAATATTATGTACTTTTGCCTTTTGTTTTCACCTGCAGAAGTTATACTTCTGATACATAATGCAACAAATAAGTCTGTTACCAAAAGTTGTGTCAATTATTTTATAGCTCAGTTAAACTGTGTCAAACATTGCTGTATATGTAAATAGTGATAACAGTGTAACATTCTCATTTTAGCAGAGGTGGCCTATGACCCAGACATTGCAGACTCATTTCTGACATATATATGAGTTTAGCAAGGACTTACTGCATAACAAATGGTGAAATAGAAAAAAAAATAAATCAAATCGATGTGAACATAGATATGAAAATGGGCTAAATAATCTATATTAAAATTGAAGCAATAAAAGAAGAGATATTAAAATCATGGCTAAGAAGCAAACAATAAAATGAAATATTCAAAATAATATGAAATATGCAAAAAGTAAAATAAAAAAGAGATAAAATGCATTCTAATAAAAATAGCCTAAGGAGAAAATAACAATATAAAACTACAAAACCAGGATAAATGGGTAAAATAAAATCCAGAAGAAAAAGACAAAGCACAGAGGGATCTATAAATGCAAGGTAACATCTGCTCACAGTAAAAACACCAGGACTGGGAAATTCAAAGAAACACCTAGAGGAAGAACAGGAACATTACAGAGGCACCGTCTAATGGAAGACATCTGACCAAGTGATCTATTAAGAGGCTGTGTAGGAACTCTAATACTCTGTGTGGAGTCCTGGTGTGGTCAAGTAGGATAAACACTAGATTGCTGACTGCAATGTCGAGGGTTCAAATACAACGGCCACTCCTCAGAAATCCTATACAGGTCACTGTGAGGCAGAATCAACTTGATGGCACTTAACAATAACAACAATGCTCTATAATATTGAACAAAGTCAATGATGGTTGTGAGCATGGTGTAGGTCTGAACAGTGTTTTGGTCCTGTTGTACACAGTGTTGTTATGAGTGCCCACCAACTTGATGGCACCTAACAGCAACAATGTTCTTTCTGAGGAGTGCAGTGTGAGACTCTGGATTGCTAACTGAAAGGTTAGTGGTCCAAACCCATTAATGGCTCCAGTAGGAAAAACATTGGGATCTGTTCCTGGAAAGATTACATCCTCTCAAACACTATGGGGCAGTTCTACTCTATTACATGGGGACTCTATGAGTTGGAACCTCGCAAACTGCACAAAACAATGCCCTTTCCAATATCCAGAGCCTGGGAAACTGCAAAAGGCCATCCATATCTGAAAAGGACGGTCATCCACTGCCTCAACAAGTTAAGTATTCCAACTTCCAACTTCTACTTAAATGTTTACACCTCCCCAAACTCTAGTTCATTAAAAAAAGTTTCCAAAGTAAATCTTAACACAGTCCACAAACAAAAGTCTATGTAACTTACTTATTTCAATGTAAGCAGAGGTAAAATTTTATGCTGATTCTATCGTGGCTACTTCATTGCTGTAACAGAGATTTGTTGTTGTTGTTGTTGTTGTTGTTGTTGTTGTTGTTAGGTGCCATGGATAAGGTAATGCCTCACAGACACCTGACACACAACAGAATAAAACATTGCCCATTCCTGGGCCAACCTCATAATCATTGCTATCTTTTTGCTCACTGATGCTGCCACTTTGCTAACCCATCTCCTAGGGGGTCTTCTTCTTTGTCTCTGACCTCCACATTACCAAACATGATATACTTCTCCGGTGACTTGTCCCTCCACACCATATGTCTGAAGTATGAGACACGAAGTCAGGTCATCCTGGCTTACAAGGAGCACTTCTCGCACTTCTTCTAACACAGTTCTATATGTTCTTCTTTTTTTTTCACAACAAGATGTTTTATTTGTCATCATTAAAAGTCTGAATTTTAAACTGATTCTTGAACTGGTGGTTCATAGCCATCAGCTCGTTCAACTTTAGCACCTGCCTCATCTCCAGTAGCTTTTCCAGAACTACTGCCTTCACCATCAAACTCCATGAGTTTTCCCAACTCAAACTTGGGCTTCTTCAGCATTTTTACTTTCCTAACAAACACACCATGGAGAGGGTAAATAGACTGGCAAGCTTTCTCTATGTCCTTTTCAATGCTGTTTGGAATCAGTTTATTGACCTCTTCTTTCAGGTCATTTGTCTGCACCTCTCAGGTCACAATTTCCATAATTTTCTTCTGGATTTGATGGACCTGTTGGTGCTGAGCATAAGATACCTTCCAAATCTGATTGTTAGGTTTTTTAGTAAAATCAAAACAGAACATGTGAAGCAAATAAGCATTTGTAGTCTTGACATCAACATGAGTTTCAATCGTCCATGCTATATTGAAACCCAAATTACTATTGAAAGCGCAACTATGCTATATAGATAAACAAAAGAAAATTAAATCATTTGCCTTAAAACCAGTGCTGGTTAAATATTTCGGTGTTTCCAAGAACATTCGAACATATAATTATCACACATGAGAATGAGAACTCCTATGTTGTTGTTGTTGTTGTACCAATGGGTCGGTTCCAACGCACACCAAACCTCTATAGGGTTTCCAAGGAGTGGTTGGTGAGCCTGGAATTTGCAGTCCAGCACACTAACCCACAGCACCACTCCAGGACTCATATGGTGGTGGTGGTGGTGGTGGTGATGTGCAGTGGAGTCGGTTCCAACTCATAGCAACCCTGTACAGGGTTTCCAAGGCTGTAAATCTTTACAGGAGCAGAAAGCCTCATCTTTCTCCCACGGAATAGCTGGTAGTTCTGAACTGCTGACCTTGAGGTTCACAGCCCAATTTGTAACCGCTACGCTATCAGAGCTCCTTTCAGCACTCATATAGGTATGCACAATTGACAATAACTGCAAATATGCTTCAGATATACCCATCTAAAGGAGGATGGCTAAAGAGACTGTGATATATTCATACCAGGGAATACTACCCAACAATATAAAGGGCACATCCTTGTAACAATGGGGATAAATCTCAGAAAACATTAGGTTAAGCTCAATAAGCTAAATTCAAGACAGTGCTTGCTTTCTGATTCCATGTATGGTGAATCTCAAATAAAGACAAAATTAATCAACTATATGGTTACAGAAGTTGTAAGGATGATAGTTTCCAAGAGATATGACTGGTAGGGTTAAAAATAACATTCTGAAGTAATGAAAATGTTTTATGTGTTAATCTAGGTGGTGGTTACAGGAATATATATCAAGCTATACACTCAAGATTTGTGTTTCTACTGTATGCAAACAATACTTCAATGTATTAGGAAAAACGTGCTTCAAATGCAATAACCATAGAATAAAAGAAAAAGAGGCATAAGCATTGGTATTTGCGTCAGAAGATGTGCTCAGAGGAAATGACCCAATATCTTTTCCTAGTAAATTATTTTTTTATTAAAGAGAAGGCAATGAGGTAGAAAGGGAAAAGAAGAAGGGAAGAGGGGAAGAGAGGAGATAAAAGAGGACAAGAAAAGACAGCAATTAGTCCACTGAATAAAATAACAGGATATTACAGAGCTCCCAGTTTGAAAAATCGAATTTCCTTTTGAAAAGGCTTTCAGAAAGAGAGGGGCAATTATCTAGAGCTGAAACTTCTAATCATGAATATTAATAGTATACCTCTTCCCAACAAAATAATTTAATTAGGACTTCATTCATTGGATCTCAAATACCTTCATGGATGGTAATAAATACATAGTTCAATACTTCTGGAGAAATAAGCATGCATCATACTTTGCAAGTAAATGAAATAATAAGCAAAGTAGAATGTGACTGTATTGTTGTTGTTGTTGTGTGCTGTGGAGTCGGCTCTGACTCATAGCGACCCTGTACAGGGTTTCCGAGGCTGTAAATCTTTATGGAAGCAGAAAGCCTCTTCTTTCTCCGCGGAACAGCTGGTAGATTCAAACTGATGACCCTGAGGTTAGCAGCCCAATTTGTAACCACTACGCTACCAGAGCTCCATGCATTAATACCATCATTTTTAAGGTAGACGTCTGTTTGAAATACAGAAGCTGCTCTTATAGCTATAAGTGCATTTATTCAAATACAAAAGATTACGTAAGCAAAACACAACAAAGTGCCTAAGGATTTATTAATTTAAAAAACTGATTAATTTTAAAAAATTATTAACAACACGTATTTAAAAGTGACTCTACCACTGATTTTTTTTTTTTAATGAAGTTTGAAACAAGTCATTTCTCCTTAAGCTTACACACACGAATGAGCTGATCGACTCTTTGATTTTTTTATATCATAGGTAAGGACACACATTCGACAGCGATAACTTTGAAAATGTATCTGAAATTGGTTTCCAACGCTGATATGTTCTTCAGAACTCTAGTAACCCACACGTGGTTTTATACAGTAGCCATTTTATGGCTATCAGCAAGGAAACTGACTATATAATATATGAGGTTATGAGACAGAATATGAAAATAGGAGAACAAAAAAGCTAACTTCAAATATCCTCTGAGAGGCTAAAAATGGAGGATTACCATTTTAGAACTGTCAAAAGAAGGGATTAATTTCATATCATTTTCTATTCCCACTGCCTGATGTAGGGAAACCGAATGAAAAGAAGGTCATTGTTTTAATTCATTAGTTTAAGAAATTGTTAGAAGAGGGAAATCTTTTGGAATTATTAAACTTCTATAACAATCATTATATAAAAACCATGACTCTTACAAAATACTATGCTCTCTTCCAACTGTAAATGTTGTCAGAAGAATGATTTAGATATAGGCTGCCAACACAGATTTTTAACGTCTCCCCCAAAAAAAAGTTCATTTGAGAGTTTTTTGTTTTTTTTTTTACTCCTAATCTACTTATGCTTGCCAAGAGAGCATTCATCAAAGAGAACTTGATTTAAATTAAATAAAGAGGAATGATTTAATATGTCTCACTGATGTTTAGTGGTAGTTTTACTTCCTTAAGTCAGCATTAATCACTTTAAGATCTCTGAATAAAACTACAGAAGGCTTAAATATCATATTGCTAATTTACTTTAACTATCTAACTACTGAAAATTTTATCACTGACCCAAAGGAATAATTCCACAAAGTGTTGGAAGCTAGACAATAACAAAGAAAAGAGAATGAATTGTTTACATCAGAGACAATCATCTCAGTGGTCAAATTAGTAAATAAAGAATATCTCTGTAGCTAAGCATATACATACAAAAAAGAGGACTTCAACAAGTTTGTAGAAAAACTAAATTATCTGTTATTTCCATTTTTTCCACAAGTTATTTGAAACTCACTTACATACATACTCAATATTGATACGTATTATTGTTCTTAACTGCCACCAAGTAGGTATCAACTCAGCGATCCTACGCACAACAGAATGAAACATGGCCTGGTTCTTGGCTAACCTCATAGTGGTTGCCACGCTTGAACCCATTGATGCTGCCACTCTCCCAACACATCTTGCTGAGGGTCTTCCTCTTTTTCTCTGACTCTTTACCTTACCAAACATAATATCCTTCTCCAGTGACTAGTCCCTCCTGATGATATGTCTGAAGTATGAGTGACAAAGTTTTGCCGTCCTGGCTCACAAGGAGCACTCTAGTTGAACTTCTTCTAGCACAGATCTGTTTATTCTTTTGACAGTCCATGGTACTTTTCAATATTCTCCTCCAACACCATACCTCAAATACATCAATTCTTCTACAGTCTTCTATAGTCACTGTCAAACTTTCGCATGCATATGAGGTTATTGAAAACACCATGACTTGTGTCAAGAGCACCTTAGTCCTCAAGCTGACATTTTTACTCTTCAATAATTTTAAAAAGTCTTATGCAGCAGCTGCTGCTTCCATGAGTGTTGATGGTTGATCCAAAAACAACGAAGTCCTTGACAACTTCAATGTATTCTCCATTGATAAGAATGTTGTTTATTGGTCCAGTGGTGAAGATTTTTGTTTTCTTTACATTGAGATGCAATCCATACCAAAGGCTGTGGTCTTCGATTTTCATCAGTAAGTATTTTAAGTCCTCTTCACTTTCAGCAAACAAGGTTGTATCAACTGCTAATCTCAGTTTGTTAATGAGTATTCTTCCAATCCCGATGCCATATTTTTCTTCATATAATCCAGCTTCTCAGATTATTCGCTCAGCATACAGGTTAATATGTATTTATATATACAAATAATGGAGTCTTGGTGTGGTGCTTTAGGAGAAGGACTGGATTGCTAACTGCAAGGACAGCAGTTCAAACTTACCACTGGTTCCTTGGAAACCCAATACAAGGTTGCTATGAGTCAGAACCAACTTGACAGAAGGGCACAATAACCACAACATGCATATAATATATGTACAAAGGTGAGTCAAAAAGTATCCACAGTCTGGCTATATAATTTCTTTTAACCAACTTTAAAGAAAGATAAATAAATCATTTTTTACCTAATCTCCTTGCTTTTCAATAGGCTTTGTCCATCTGTTAAGCTTTCATATTCCCTTATTTTAAAAAAATGTTTTAGGCTAAACTGTGAGCTATGAATGCACAGCTGTCTTCTCTTCTTTATCAGAGGTGAATATTCATCCTTGAAAGACTACTTTCAGATCAACAAACAAGTGAAAATCTAATGGAGCAAGATCAGGATTCTAAAGAGGATGCTTTAACACCTAAAAACTAAGTTTTTGAAGAGTATCAACAGTGTGGGCAGAGGTGTGTGAACGTGCATTGTCATGCAAGATCACAAAGCCCTCGGATAGCAGTCCTCAGCATTTCATCTGAAGTCTAGGCTTCAGCTCTTCAGTGAGCAGCTCACTGTAATGAGCATTATTGATTGCTGAACCTTTTTGTTGATAGTGTACCAATCTAGGCCTTTGAGAATCCCAGAAAACTTAAACATCAATTTTCTAGCTGATGGCTAACTTGTGAACCTTTTTGGGTCAGCAATGTTTCCATTCCATACTCTGCCATTTACTCTCAGACTCATAGTGCTGAATCCATATCTCGTCACCAGAAATTATTTATTTATTTATTTTTTTGAGAAACTTTTACCTTCCTTTGAGTATCGGTCCAAATTTTGTTTGTCGATGGCCACGTTCACACCTGTACAGCAGTAACCTTGAACAAGAAGTGGTGATAAGACAGTGCAGCCAACAGAAGTTTTAATATAACTGGGGTGCAGATAATTTTTGAATCACCTTTTCAGATGTGCTCTCTCAAGCAAAGGGAATAAATATCATATGACAGATCTACTGAAATGTACCTTAACCATTCTTAAAGAAATGAAATAAAAAAGATGAAAACTGATCTTAAAATAAATATTGAACCACAAAGTAATAATCTCTAAGCTATAGCTTCCTTTCTTTTATCTTTGTAGTTATTATATGCAGCCATTAAGCCAAACTGAAAACATACATGAAAGTTACTAATAATTTTTTTAAAAGAAAAAGTGATACTATTGCATTTTTTCATAAACTTGCAATATGGGTATGCTTTGATTTCCTGGAATTCATAACACTTCAAAAATGATCCCAGAACTAAAATTGTCTTCTGTTTAAATTCAAGATATATAAATAGAACTACTGTTTATCTTTCTTAAACAAAACAGGCAAGAAAGGTATTCACATAATGCATAGACTTATCCGAATTTGAGAGGTTGCAAAAGAGGAGATTGCTATCACATAAAATCTGCCACATACTTGCAGAAATGAATTTCAAAATAAACCTTAGTAATTTAAAAACAATGAAACTTTAGATAAGTCATAAGCAAGGATGGGCTTAGTTCATTATCCATCATTCAATAAAAAAACGGGCACATTCATTGATATGTATAATACACACAATGAGAAGACTGCTCTAATAAAACCTCTAAAAGGGTTAATGTGCTAGACTACAAAGTCAGTTTTAACCACAAGGTCAGTGGTTCAAGCTCACCAGCCGCTCTTCAGAAACATTATGTAGGCTTGCTATGGATTGGAACCAACTCTACAGCACTTAACAACAGCAGTTCAAACTCATGATAAACTGGACAGCTAGCACTACTAACACATTTTATCCTATGATGAAACTCTATTTTTGCCACGTGGAAGAAGTTGTGAGGCAATGCATACTGTCCTTTATGATTCCCTTATTTTCCTAGTCATCGTTTAGAGAAAAATAGGGAATTTCATATTATCATAATGAGCCACATACCCATATATACACACTGAAAACTTCCCTCCTTTTTTAGCTCTATTTATTATATTAACCACAACTGTCTTTCCAAAAGTGATTCTGTGTCATTCCATTAGCAAATTGCTGGCATGATTTTCCCCTAAATGAGAATTATAAATTACACCCCTTATTCTTTATTTTGTCATGAAGTGCATTTTGCTAATATTTAATTTATAAATCATTTCCCAGATGTATTATAAATGTTTGAAGGCGGCAGACAGGTCTCCAACAGGAAAGCATCATGCTTGCTATTTACTGGGAGGCCTCATTAAAAAGGCATCAAGAGAAAGGAAAATAACAACAACCTTGTGAACCTTTGTAATTGGTCTCAAGGGATGTGTAACTCTTAGGATATCAATATAGAAAGGCCCTCATCCAAACTCCTTCTTAGATTGTGCAGAAAATATCAACTCAGTATTGATGTTGAATATCCTAGTATTCAGAAGGGACAGGTACAGTTGCTCATATCAGAATAAAAGCTGAGTAGAAAATAAGTGGTACTTAATTTCAGGTATTTTCCTATTTAAATATATATATTTGACAGTGAATGGCCACTAGAATTCCTTTGAAATACTATGCTGCTCATCGATGAATTAAATTTAAATAAATGTCACAAATGTACAAGGGTAAGTCAAAAAGTACTGCTACTCATTCCAATTCATACATGCATGAACTTATTCCCAACAAAATGTGTTTACACAGGTCTCTATCATCAGTGGATGACTGTAGACAAGTTCTCTTATAATATACCGGTCTGAATGTCATTAGGATGCCTTCAAAAATAATCTAGTCAAAACAGCGGCTTCCCAGGAGGGATCTGCATGGGGTTTATAAGGAGCAGCTGGTGCTTGAACCACTGACCCTGAAGTTCAGCACATTAACCCACAGTACTACACCAGGATTCCAGGGGATCTGCTAGGCCAGTTAAATTAAACACAGAGAGTTCAGCTCAGAAGATTGTGAAAATTGTTTGGGGGCAGTTTAAGTGTGTAATATTGATAGATTTTCTCATAAGATAAAGGACAGTTATGGAAGCTTATGATTAGAAGATATTTTATAAAATTTGAAAACTGCATTGGTGAGAAAAGGAACAGGAAAGCTGTGCCTAGAAATTTTTAATTTTCTTTCAAGACAATTCATTTCCTCATTCTTCAAGGGCAGCATGGATAATCCTGTGAGAATTTCACTGGGAAATCTTACCTCTTCCACTCTACAGGCCGCATCTTGCCCATCAGACTTTTACTATGTTCCCCAAACTTAAAGAACATTGAAAAGGAGGTAGATGGGAGTCCCTCAAGGGTGCCATATTGCTGAAATGATGTGGTATAAATCAAAGAGTTCAGAATTATTTGGACAAAGGGCTAGGGAAATGGACATACTGATTTAAGAACTATATGGCCTAGATCTAGGATATGCTGAGAAACACAAGCTTCAAATTTTGATATTTTGGTTAATGAAGGTTTCTACAATTTTGTACAAAGATTTTTTGCTTACCCTCATATACCATGGATTAGTACACAGATATGTACACACATATATTAGTCCTATGAGTGCCAACAATTTAGATGAATTGCATAGAGATTATTTTGTCAAGTGAACATTCCCTTTATATAATGATTAATCCCTGAATGTCCCAATTTTCCAATTTTCCTAGATTTTATAAACATAATATTTTTCATTAGGTAAATATACACCCTATAGGGATGGGGAAACTTTTTATTAATCCATATTTATTTGTTATTGATTGTTACTTTTTTGTCAGATAACAAAAATGGTATTCGCACTGACTAATCAATGTTAATATATCACACTATTTCGACTTTCTCATGAGTCAAAGGAAGAGAGCTATTCCATATGGTAGATGAGGTAGTAAATACAAGAAAGGGGGTCAGTGATGCATGAAACTAAGGCTATAGATAAATGACCCATACCCCTCTCCAGTGTTCTTTATATTTCCTCATTTATGTAATGTTTTTCTGTTTTATATTCTTCAGTATATATTTTTCAGTTTTACATTCTTCAGTATAATGAGATTAGATGTAAGGCAGTTGTATTCTGAGAATTATCAGATCTTGTCCATCCATAGACCAAGCACTGTATAGTATTTTGAAAATGAAAGAAATATCCTAAAAGTATGTCAAATCCCAGTATGGTTCTTTTTATATATCTGGTTTTTGAGAAGCTACTTGACAACTGATTAATCTCAATTTCTTTTATCTCTTTGCTGGGAGTTAAACAAGTCGAAGGTAAGAACAACTTCCTTCTTTATGAACCTTCCCTCCAGATGCAAACATATCTGTAATTTTATTAATCAAATGTATCTGTTCCTGCCAGTTTTAAAATAACAACACATGAATTAACACTTCCCTACTCCACTGTTGTATAATGAATCCTTAAATAAAATTTGCTGAATTCACCACATGAGTGAGAAATAGAAAATATATGTTAAATACATGAATTTTAATATATGCCTTATGCAAAAGAAAAAAAAAGGCCTATTGTAAAACACTAGAAGATGCAGATTTTGATTAAATCTTATATTTCTTCATTGTTTGTTCACTTCCACATTAATATTTCAATTCACAATTAGCTTCTGTGGGCCAAGAATATTTTGGTTTTAATCTTTTTAGCTCAAATTCTGGTGATAAAAATTATATGTATATATACACACACATATATTTAATAGTTGACCAAATATGAATTATTTCTTAATTTTTATGCCTATCTTAGAAAAATAATGTATTTTAAATGTAACAAATATTCAAAATAAAATCCACCTGTTAGTCTATTATTCAGAAATTATTGATTTTTTTTGCTATTCTTAAAATTTTATAGTAATCCTTCATCTACTGTGGAATATTCATGTTGCGGTTTTCACATAAATAATACTATTTTGGAAAACTTGTTTTAATTTTCTAATTTTCACAGTATATTTTCATGATTGTCCAAACAATGCAAGTAAGACAAATGTTGTTTAAAGCAGTGAATATAGATTAAGACACAAGTGAAAAGATGTGTTCAAGTTAACACATAATAACTGAACTCCATTAATTCAATAATGTCATTTTTTTGTTGTTGTTTAAGTGCTGTTGAGTTGGTTACGACCCAGAGTGACCCTGTATTGAGTTTCCAAGGAGCAGCTGGTAAGCTTGAACTGTAGGCCTTGTGGTTCAAACAGACACTGCAGTCCAGCTCTGTAGCCCACAGCGCCACACCAGGACTCCATATATGTAATAATGATAGCACATTTTTTACTATTTACAATATATCAAGGCTCTCTTAAGTGCTTTACCTGCTGTATCGTATTTAAGACTCTACAGTAAGCCTTTACGTATTAAAATTAGAGAAACTGAGACTTGGTTATCATCAGTAAGTTTTATCCGGTCACAAACATAGCCTAAAATAGCAAAAGCAACAGATTTCTACACTGCCATGAACTCCAAGCACTTGTTTTTAATTATTTTTATTTTAATTTTAAATAATTTAAATTTTTATGTGACTCTGTTTAAATTAAATGTCACACGTCTTCTTAATAGCAGACTCAGTTATAGTCCTGTGGACAAGAAAAAATGCGGCTCAGTGAGGTTCTATGACATATCCAACATTAAATAGCTAGTTCATGGGTAAGCCAGGATTTTTTTTTTTTTTAATAATTTTAGATTTATGAACTAATTGCAAAAATAATACAGAGAATTCATATCTACTCTTTACCCATCTTATCCAAGGCTAACCTCATAAATAACAATTACCAGAACAAGAAATAGACTGAAAATTTTATTTGAATTGTTTAACAAAGTTTTCACAAATTTTCTTTTCATTTTCCATGGTACGATGTTATAAAGAAATGTACTAAATAAAATGTTTTGTAGTGTCTGTCCTTCAATCTGGGTTCATCTAAAGGGATCCGTGTGTTGCACTGGACTGCTAACCATAAGGTCGATGGTTCAAACTCACCAGCCAATCCTTGGAAATCCTACAGAGGGTCACTATGAGATGGAACCAACTTGGCAGCACTGAGCAACAGCAAACATTTTCTCATGATTAGATTTAGATTATATATTTTTGAAATAACACCAGAGAAATAACATGCCATTCTTGGTTCGGCATATCAGGGGAATATGATTCTGATAAGCCTTACCACAAAGATCCTTGGAGGCCACAGCACTGATTCTTTGATCCCAACCAGTGGCACGTCCAAAGAAAACTGGAATTTTCTGGCTATTTGTTTTGATAAGGATCACAGCCAACAAAACCCAATAGAGCAGCGTTCTACTCTGTAAACCGGAGTCCTGGTGTGGCGCTGTGGGTTAATGTGCCATACTGTGAAGTCATTTGAATTGCAAGGTCAGTGGTTCAATCTCACCAGCTACTCCTTGGAAACCCTATACAGTGTCACTATGGGTCATAATCGACTCAACAGTTCTTAACAACAACAACTCTATAACCCATGGGGTCATCATGAGTTGAAATCGACTTAATGGCAACTTTGTTGTTGATGAATATCTCCTCACTGGTGATGTTCACCTTGATCACTTGGCTAAGTTGCGTCTGTTGAATTTTTCCACTGTAATGTTACTATTTTCCCTTTTGTAATTAACACTATCTTATAGAAGACAGCATGAAATTATATGTTTGAGAGAGTTTGCCTTCAAACTCTCACCAGCTATTTTCAGCATTCATTCCTGAATCCTTCCTGGAACAATTATTACATGGGCAAATAATGATTTGCTATTTCCTTCACTTCATCTACATTTAATACATGGAGTTCTTCTGTATGGAATAACTATCCCTTCTTATCCATTTATTTTTTTATTATTATTTATCTAAATCAGTATGGGCTTGTGGATATTTGTTCTATTGTAAGAACTATAGTCCAATATTACAGTTAAATCTGAAAAAAATGGGTTGAGCTAATTTATCAGCTTTACCATGGGAGCTCTTACATGCCTTTACCTGTGTCATTTGACACAGGCAAAGTGATTTTGGGTGTGTGTGTGTGTTTTGTTTTTACCATTCCCTTAGTTATGAGAGGCAAAGATGCTCCATTATCACTTTAGTTTTTCCCTGCCCCATTCCGAAACCAGCCACTTCTCCATGAAGTTTCTGGAAAATAATATTTTAGAGATCTGTGCACTAGGTATACTAATTCTTATAGCTATTTTCCAAAAACATGGCTTGGAAATATATGCGTATGTACTGACCAAACACTATCTGTCAATTTGTCCTACAGTGGTAGCTTTTGTACAGTTATAATTCTGAAATCTATGCCACTAGTATTTCAAATACCAATAGGTCACCCATGGTAGACACATTTCAGCAGACCTTCCAGACTAAGACAAACTAAGAAGGAAGGCCTGGAAATCCGCTTCTGAAAATTAGCCAATAAAATCTTAAGGATCACAATAAAACACGGAGACTCATTTACTTTGGACACATCATGAGGAAGAATCATCTGTGGGAAGAGGGCACTATTGATTGGTGCAGTAGAGGGCCAGCAAGGGCAAGGGAGACCCTGGGTGATGTCGGTTGGTACAGTGGCCAGAAAAATGAACTCACATTTTTCTGTTCCAAAAATGGACAGTGTTCCACTCTGTTGTACATAGTGTCACCATGAGTCGATGCCACCAAACAACAAGACTAACAAAGGCATTTTCACCCCATTCCCAATCATCTCACCCTCCTCCTGAAATTGGTTTGTAATCTGTTAGGATTCACAAATCAGGAAAGTATAAGGAAAAGACAAGATAATTATAGAAATAATTAAAACAGAAGAAGGAATCAAATAAGGACCTGGTTATCTCTTATTAGGTTAAGAACCTGCAGATCTTCTTCTCACTGACAGAAATTCTAATATGTTTTAAATTATAAGCTTAGATCATCTTAGAAGACTCATAGATACTGTGACTTTCTTTCCTTATCTATGAAATAGAGGAAATACCTCTACCCCATTGAGATTTTATGATAATAAATATGAAAGCATTTTGTTAACTCCAAAGTACATATATATATATATTAGTATATTGCTGTTAGGACAAAAATTAATACAAAAACAATTATGGGCAGAGTTCTAAAGATGTGTCTCTAAGATTCCCAAATCCTCGGCATTTCAAAAAACCCTAAATAGGTACTGCTATGAAGACTTTCCAGTAGAAAATCCAGATTATCAATCAACTGATTTCAAGATAGGTATATATCCTGGATTACCCCAGTAGGGCTAATGGAATCAGAAGGGGAAGGTAGAATGGACCCTCAGAGATAAGGAAAGGAGAAACGAAGCAGAAGAAGAGCTCAGAGAGAAGTCTGAGGAGTACTCGACCACTGTTGCTGGACTTAAAGAAGAACAGAGGTCAGGGCGTGTGACTAGACAGGAGAAGCTGAGAATGGCCTCCGGCTGCAGCCAGCAAGGAAAGAAGACCTCAGATCTTAGAATTGCATGCAGTTGAATTCTGCCAACAGTCTCAATGAGCTTGGAAACAGATTTCCCCCAACCAAGATTCATCAAGTCAATTTCAACTTACGACAAAAGCATGTGTGTCAGAGTAGAACTATGCTCCAAAAGGTTCTCAATGGCTTTGATATTCTCTAAGTACATGGTAAGACCTTCTGATGCAGCTATGGGTAGAGTCAAACCTTTCAGCTAAAAGCCAGATGCTGGCACATAACCACCACCCCACCACCACCACAATGAGTTCCTAGATTTCTCCCCTGGAAGTTCTAGAGGAAAAAAATGCCTGACAACTCCTTGATTTCACTCTCACTATGAAGTTTCCTGGTGTGGCGCTGTGAGTAAATAAGCCAGACTGCAAAGCCATTTGAACTGCAAGGTCGGCGGTTCAAGCTCACCATCTACTCCTCGGAATCCCTACACAGGTTCTCTATGGGTCGGAACTGACTTGACGGCACTTCACAACACAACAATGCAGTGTCTATGGGATTTATGTAGGCTAATCACTGGACAGATAAACCAAAATGGTTCTGGTTCAAACCCAGCAGCTGCTCCTCAGACATCCTATACAGGATTGTTATGCATCAGAACAAACACAACGGCACTTAACAACAACAACATGCAGTGTCCATAATTCTGATCCATGATGTTTGTAAGTCAGCTGTCATTTAAGCTGCTAACTTTGTGATAATTAGTGTCTAATGCATAAAATCTGTTCTTGAGATGGTCTCTAAACTCAGGTGGTATTTATTCAAGGT
>NW_006408639.1:5136797-5138816 GCF_000296735.1 Chrysochloris asiatica | reverse complement strand
TATTACCAAGGCCATATTTTTCAACAAATGATTCTTTTTGTCTTCTGCCTCCTCATTCCAATTATCAATACATCTCGATTTCATGTTTGATCAGTTTCAGACTGAGTAAGTTGGTGATGGTGGTTATGTGTGGTCGAGTCAGTTCTACTCATAGTGAGCCTTTATAAGGTTTCTGAGCCTGTAATTCTTTACAGGAGCAGAAAGCCTCGTCTTTCTCCCACGAAACTTCTGGTTGTTTCTAACTGCTGCCCTTGAGGTTAGCAGCCCAACTCGAAACCACTACACTGCCAGAGCTGTTTCAACAAGTTGGTAGAATTCTTCAATTTCATCATCACTGGCTTAACTGGTTGGTGGGTAAATTTGAATAATAAAAAAATGACCATAGCTGGTACCTAATAATGAAAGATGCTTGATTTGAAAATGTTTAAAAAGGGACAATCTACACATATCCAGTCCAGTAGATGAACCTATGGGTCGGTAAACCTTGCTACCTACACTTTCAAAAGAACGATATGATGATGGACTAAGAATTCCAGATTTCAAATTCAAATGTCTCAGATAAAATTGCATGTACACTGTATTACATACTAGGTGAGTCACCATGGGCATTCTGTCCCTGTACTTCTAAATCTACATGTTTTAATACGAATTTAACTAGTGCATATGTTGGTTTAAGTAAAATAATGTAAAATAAATTCTAATCATGAATATTTAACAATCATCAAGTCTGGATTTCATAATTTATGATTCTCAGAAACTGACAAAAATAACTTCTGTTCATCAGATTAGCCTGACTTGTTAATGTATTAAATTTGAGTCATTATAATGTTTGTTGTTGTTAATGCTGTTGAGTCGGTTCCGACCCATAGCGACCCTTATACGGTTTCTGAGGAGCATCTGGTGAGCTTGAACCGCCAATCTTGCAATTCAAATGGCTTTGCAGTCTGGCACATTAACCCACAGCACCACATCAAGACTCCTATTGTTTATTCTCTCATTTTATAATATTCTGCTTTGAAATTATGTTGTTGTTAAGTGACATAGAGTTGGTTCCAACCCATAGTGACCCTGACCAGGGTTTCCGGAGCTGTAAATCTTTGCAGGAGCAGAAAGCCTCATCTTTCTCTCAGAGCAGCTAGTAGTTTTGAACTGCTGACCTAGCGGTCCACAGCCCGATTTGTAACCACTACACTACTTGGAGGTAATCTGTAGTTTATAACAAGAGTAGGAGATAGTGGAAGAGAAGGATTCAGAGTTAAGATAAGGGAAATTACAATTTTAAATCATTAACAGAACACTAAAAAAAGTAGGTATGAGTATATGCATTATTATCTACATGCTTGCATATTACACATGTATGCATATGTGATTATATATATACATACTGTGGTTGCTCAGTGTATTTGAGTTAGTTCTGACTCATAGTACCATGTATAGGTTTTCTGAGGCTTGCAAATCTTCATGGGAGTAGAAAGCCTCATCTATGTAGGAGCTCGGTGAAGCTTTAGGATAAACACCGGTGCGGGCTGAAAACCACAAAGTCAGTGGTTGGAGCCCACCCACCCATCTGCTGGAGAAGGATGAGACTTTCTGTTGCTGCCGACATTTAAAAATCTCAGAAACACTACACAGTGCTATTATGAGTCAGATATGACTATCAGAAACGACTAGCATGCACTTAACTACAGCAATTTGTATATATACAAATAATCATGAATATTAACATATGTGGCACTGTAGGTTAATGCGCTGGACTGCAAAGTCAGTTTGATCCATAAGGTTGGTGGTTCAAGCTCATCCGTCACTCCTTGCAAACCATATACCTGATCGCTATGGGTCGGAACTGACGCGACAGTACTTAACAACAACAAGAATATATGATCATGGATATAATAATATATACTTTTTCTAGTGTCACTTTCCAGATTTAAAACTGATATATGGAGTCCTATTGTGCCTCACAATAAGGAGCTCTGGTAGCATAGTGGTTACGAATCGGGCTGCGAGCCGCAAGGTCAG
>NW_006408639.1:5109556-5136072 GCF_000296735.1 Chrysochloris asiatica | reverse complement strand
GTGGTTATCCTACAAGCATCACCAGGACTATAAATATAAAATTCACCTCCGCTTTAAAAAAAAAAATGTTAACACAGGAATGAATGCAATCACAAAGATTTATAATGGATAGGATAAGATTGACATAAAGACCTTTCATTCATTTTTTTAAAAAAAAATATAAACAAGCAAACTAATGCCACTGAGTCTATTCTAGTGCGCAGCAATTCTGTATAGGGTTTCCGAGACTTTAAATCTTTACAGGTGCAAGTACCCTCATCTTTCTTCACCACAGTGGCTGATGGGTTAGAACTGACAGGCTGTGGTTAGCAACCTAAAGCCTAAGCCACGGCACAACCAAGGCTCCTGTTCACATACTATCACCACTGCCATCGAGTCAATTCTGCCAAATAGTGACTGTGTGGGAAAGACTACAACTGATATCCAGCATTTCCAATGTGTGTGTGTGTGTATGTGTGTGTGTTTTGTTTTTTGGAAGCAGATAGACACTTCTTTTGGCTTCAGAGCAGCTGGTAGGTTCACACTGCTGACCTTGCAGTTAGCAGCTCAACAGTTAAGCCACTAGCCCACTAGGACTTCTTTTCCATCTACTATGAAGGTATGTTTCCTTGTGCTTTTCTGTCCATGCAAAGTCGTTTGGCTGTGTAGAACATTGCAAACCATGGATAATATTACAAAGAAAAAGGACCCCAAAACACTTAATTGGGCTCATGAGAAGTCTGTACACAGACCAAGAGGCAGTTGTTAGAACAGAACAAGGGGATGCAGAATGGTTTAAAATCAGGAAAGGTGTGTGCCAGGGTTGTATCCTTTCACCATACTTATTGAATCAGTATGCTAAGAAAATAATCCAGAAATTGGATTATATGAAGAAGAACAAGGTATCACGATTGGAGTTTCATTAACAACCTGTGATATGTACATGATACAACTTTGCTTGCTCAAAGTGAAGAAGACTTAAAATACTTACTGATGAAGATTTAAGATTACAACCTTCAGTATGGATTAAACCCCATTGTAAAGAAAATACAAATCCTTTCAACTGGACCAATACACAACGTAATTATCAGTGCAGAAAAGATTGAAGTTGTCAAAGACTTCATTTTGTTTAGATCAATGATCAACACTTGTGGAAGCAGCAGTTAAGGAATTAAATGACTTGTCGCATTAGGCAAATCTGCCGCACAAGAACTTTTTTTAAATGTTTAAGTGCAAACATGTATTTGAAGACTAACAAACTGCCTTGTAGGAGACACAAGTGGCTATCTGCTTACAGAAAAAGCACTGATAACCTTGGGGAATAGTTCCCCTGTGTTCTATAAGGTCACTATCGGACAGAATTATCTGGACTGAAGTCCTTGTGGCTCTGTGGGTTAAGCTTCGGATTGATGACCACAAGTTTGTCAGCCACTCTGATGGACAAAAACAAGGGTGCCTGCACCTGTAAAGGTATAGAATCAACTTAATGGCTGTGGGTTGATTTTATTTCTTTATTTTTAAGGAGTATATGAAAGGCTTTCAGCTCAGAGTTGTCCTATGCATTATAAATCACTTTGATTGTATTCATTCCTTGTGCTATTTATTTATTTTTTTTAATGGAGGTGTATGGTGAATTTTGTTGCTAAGTGCCATCAAGTCAGTTCCAAATCACAATGACTCAGCGCACAACAGAACAAAATACTGTCCAGTCCTGTGTCTTCCTCACAATTGTTATGCTTTTACACATTTCTGCTGTCACTGTGCCAATCCAACTTGTTGTGGGGTCTTCCTCTTTTTTGTTGCCACCCCCCCACACACACACACACTTTACCAACCATGGAGTCCTTCTCCAAGAATTGTTTCCTCCTGAGAACATATCCGAAATATGAGAGATGAATTCTCCACATCCTGGCTTCTAAGGAGCATTCTGACTGTACTTCTTCTAACATAGATTTATGTGTCATTCTAGCAGTGCGTGGTGCCTTTTAATATTCTTCTCCAACATCATAAATCATATGCATCAATTCTATTGCAGCCTTCCTTATCTATTATCCAACTTTCAGAAGCATATGAGAGTATTGAAAATACCATGTCTTGGTTCAGGGGCACCTTAGTTCTCAAACTGACATCTTCGCTCGTGAACACATTAAAGACGTCATATGCAGCAGATTTGTTTGATGCAATGCGTTGCTTGATTTCTTGACTGCTGCTACCAAATATTTAGTGACTGAAAATGTTATGAATAGCAGTTGATAGTGGATCCAACCAAAGTGAAGTATTTGACAACTTGAATCTATTCTCCACTTCTCAGTATGTCATTTATTGGTTGTGTCCTGAGGAATTTCTTTACATTGAGGTACAAACTATACCAAAGGCTGTAGTCTTAAATCTTCATCCAGCCTTGTATTGGCTGATGATATCAAGCTTTTCCACAGTCTATTCCCACAGATGTCGTCAATTTGAATTCCCTGTATTCTTTCTGATGATATTCACACATATGGCTGTCTTTCACGCTGTTCAAATAATGTATTTGAAAATAATAAGCGTAGTGGTTATGAATTGGACTGTGAACTACAAGGTCAGCAGTTCAAAACTACCAGCTGTTCCACGGGAGAAAGATGAGGCTTTCTGCTCCTGTAAAGATTTACAGGTCGCTATGAATCAGAACCAACTCCACGGCACATAACAACAACAATCTTGCAAACGAAGAGGGTCAGAGAAAAAGAGAAAGACCCCCAATGAGATGAATTGTCCAAGTAGCAGCATCGATGGACTCAAATGTGGCAACAATAGTGAGGCTGATCCAGGGTTGGGCTGTGTTTCCTTCTATTGTGCATAAGGTCGCTATGGGTCAGTACCAACTCGATGTCACCTAACAACAACAACAATCTTGAAAAATTCTATCCTATGTTCCCCACCAACATTTCTGTCACCAATGCCATATTTTCCAATTACTGATCCTTCATCTTTGTTTCCAACCTTTGCCTTCCATTCACCAGTGATTATCAATACATCTTGATTTCATGTTTGATCAATTTACTAGAATTCTCCAATTTCATCATTGCAGACTTTTGTGGTTAGTGTAAAAATCTGAATAATATCAATATTAAGTGGCCTTGGTTGTAAATATATGAATATTATTTTATCACAGAGAACATTGTACTTCAAAATAGATCTTGAAATAGTCTTTTTTTTATGATAACTGCTATGCCATTCTTCTTGAATTTGTAATTTTCCGCATAGTAAACCATATGATTGCAGATTCAACCAGTCTAATACCAGTCCAGTTCAGCTTACTAATGCCTAGGGTGTCCATTTTTACGCATTCTGCTTCATTTTTGACAACTTCCAATATTCCTATATTCATATTCTGTACATTCCACGGTCTGATTATTAATGGACGTTTGCAGGTTTTTCTCCTTTTTCTGAGTTGTAACCTTTCAGCCAAAAAAGGTCCCCAAAGTGTTACTCCATTTACATCATCACAGTGAACTCTACTTTGAGAAGACAGCTCTTCCCCTGTCATTATTTTGAAAGCCTTCCAGGCTGAGGGACTCATCTTAAGGTACTATATCTGAGAATATATTGGTGCTATTCATATTTTTTCATCTTCTGGTACTGTATTGACAATGGTCTGATGCTATTCATAAGGTTTTTAGCAGTTAAACATTCAGGAGTAGCCCGCCTCTCCTTGTTCCTAGTCTGCCTTAGCCTGGGAGCTCAGCTGAAACCTGTCCTCCATGGGTGACTCTGCCGGTACTTAAAACACAAGAGCCATAGTTTTCAGCTTCACAGAAACATTCAAATCACCACTGCAAGAAACTGAAAAACAAGTTGTACAACAACAAGATAGGTGCATTTCCGGATCCTAAAAGCAGCCCGAACCAATAAGAATGTTAGCACTGTCTATTTTACTGTCAACTAGCAGACGACCCTCACTCTATTTTACCAGCAACTAGAAGACAAGAAAGGTTGCAATACTTGCTTAAAATCAAAGACCTGGAGGAAAAAGAATTTGAGCCAGAAACTCCTCGGTTTGAATCTACCTCTCCTGTTTTTGTATCATTTTGTCAGTTTCCATTCTGTTCAAGTCCTCATATTTACTCTTAATCTCATATCGAAGGTTCTAGTAAAGAGAAATGGGAATGGAGCTCAGCCCTAAAACTATATGTTTGGGACAGGACAAAATCTCATTAAATTCAGCTGCAAGAAGGATTTGGGGGCAGATTCCCTAAAGGAAGTGGGGCAGCTGCCTCAGTGAGGCAGTGTCCACAAACTGTTGTCTCTATCAGTTTGTCCAAGGAAATCGTTCAAACTGCTCAATCACAGTTCCAGTACAGCATATGTCACAGACCTCATCTTTGTCCACTTCTGTTTTATTAGATTACAATCCAGCAGATGTTCTTCGCGCCGAGAGGGGCTCTGGAGTGTTTTAAATTTCAAGCTCAGCTCTTTTGAGAAATACTCAAAATCCAGGTACTATTTTGCCAGCGAACAAAATTTCTTTTGTGGGATTAAAATACTAAACCTCTTGAGCTTTCAGTTAAAGTGTACCGGGCAATGCACTATGGTGAACTAACTTCCATGGTAAACGTTTTAGCCTCTACAAAGCTTGCAGCCTATCTGAAAAGCATTTTATGATTAGCTATAGAAACAACAGATTTGGAATCACTGAAGAAAGTAGCCACCTAGGTGTAATGTTCATTCTAAATAAGAAGGAAATAATTCATTCATTTTTCTTGTCTGTTTCTCTCCCCTTTTACTACTTGGTTCCTCTCTACCCCTCATTCCACTGCAGAAAAGTACAGAAACCCAAATACTAGAAACCTATTATAATTCACTGAAGAAGTACTAACTTGTGAAAGAAATTTACGCAGGAAAGCATATTAAAGCAAAAAGTATCTTTTATTATCTTAGCTTCTGTGGTAACACTCCAAAACAGTCACTTTGCTTCATTATCCACAAATATCTGAGAGACTTCTGAATGTCAGCAGGGAACCAGTTGATCGATCAGAATCAGAGGAAATATGTTGCGCTAAATAAAACTTTATATAGACGTCGGAAGACCTGATTTCTGCACCTGATACCACCACAAACAGACTCTATGACCTTGAGATACTCCTCGGATCTACCTACCCACTTGGGTAATGAATTAAATGGTCTCTGAGATGTGGCACTGTATGATAAGCACTGGACTGCTAACCAGAAGACTGGTGCTTCAAACCCACCAGCTGCTCCTCAGAAACCCTATACAGGGTCGATAGGTATTTAAACGGACTCAAGGGTACTTAACAGCAACAAGGTCCTCTTGTGAACTGAAATTATCATAGTCAAAAAGTAGACTAAGAAATAATTCTTGTTTATGATTGGGGCAAATCTGTAGAATAACTAATTCTATAACACACAGTGATCAAAATTTAAATATTTACTTTACCTCAAAGGTGCAAAGTGGCGCAAAAATGGTAATTAAATGTTTATTTACTATGTGCTGTGCTCTATGCTAATTTCTTGACACATACCCTATCAGATTCCTAGAAAAATACTCTAATGATGTTGCCCCAAGGAGTTAATTTCAAACCAAGGGATGTTTACTCCTTTTTTTTTTTTCTTTTTATTTACTAAGAAATTGAAATTTGGAGCATGGGGCTGTATTTCTCTTCTTATTTACAGGATAAGCAAAATTATGT
Source organism: Chrysochloris asiatica (assembly GCF_000296735.1). Classification (NCBI taxonomy): domain Eukaryota; kingdom Metazoa; phylum Chordata; class Mammalia; order Afrosoricida; family Chrysochloridae; genus Chrysochloris; species Chrysochloris asiatica. The sequence goes on along the minus strand of NW_006408639.1, from coordinate 5,130,406 downwards.
CAAAGAAGTAATTTAAAAATTGGAACAAAGTTAATTTTCATAACAAAGTTAATGTGCTTATGTATTTATGAGCACACAACGTCACCAGATACATGTTTTACATCAGATATTGGTCCAAAATTCAGATAAAGTAATGTTGAAATTATTAAATTTTTTAAAGTGATGCTAACATGTTACTCAAACTACATTTAAAATCTATTTATTTTATGTATTCAGCCAGTACTTATGAACTGAACTGTATTACTCATGTAGACAGTAAACTACCAAACTGCAAACACTGATTTGGTGGTAGGTAGATGTAAGGGTGGTAAACATATGAATACAAACAGTGCAATGCAGTTTAACAGGGAAAAGAAAACAAACAAACAAACAATTACAATGGTGAAAAGTGAAGAAAATTTCTAAACAATACAGAAATGCACTTCAAAATGTATCTACAGTTGTTGTGAGGTGCCACCAAGTCGGTACCGACTCATAGTAAATCTATGCACAACAGAATGAACGAAACACTGCCAGATCCTGGGCCAACCACACAATTGTTGCCACACTCGAGTCCATTGATGCTGCCACTTGGCCAATCCATCTCGCTGGGGGGCTTCCTCATTTTCTCTGACCCTCCACCTTACCTCCACCTTACAGGAAGGAGGAGTGATGAACTATTCCTGAATATTTCGTCACTGAAAACCTTATGAATAATAGTCAAAACGTTTAATGTAAGAAAAATACAATTGCATTGAGGGGAGGGGAGGCCATTCAGGAACACTCCATGCAGACACTAACCCTTGACAATGAGAGACTGCTGTTTTACCATGGGCAGAGAAGCCCGACATGACAGATTTTCAACCTACAGAAGTTAGTTATATAAATAGTTCCTAGGAAGATCTTACCCCATAATTAGTCTCAATTAGTCTGCTCATATTAAATCATATTCCATGCTGCACACAAGTATGTGTCTCCCTGAAATATTTCATAAGGAATGAAATTACTCACATCTATTGATTCAATTTGAAGAAAAACGGTGAGGTTACTTGTTTTACAAGGAGTTTTCCACCACAGCATGATGATGTGGTGAGCTGGAAATGACAGAAACTATTTGCTTTTACTCTTTCATTGAAATAAATCTACATTTCAGTAAGAATCATGGTCACATCACTGATTAAACCAAACCCATTACAATCCCAAACTAAAATTAATTGCAGTGATTTTTTGAAAAGCTTGAACTTCCTTGATGTAACAGAAAAATGTAGTAATGCATTCATTGAGCACCTAATATATGCCAGAAAAAATGCTAAATATTTTATAAGCATTACTTGATATTATTCTCACAATAAATCTAATGAGATAGGCTTTATTAATGTCTTCAGAGATAATAAGGAAAAACAAAGGTTTAAACAATGCACGCAGCTCATTAACAGCTACAAAGAGGCATAACTTACGATCAAAAATAGCTCTGTTTCACTCTAGTCTGAAATCACAAAAGGATCCTAAGAGATTCTGCACACAGAAGGTAACTGCACCCTATACAACAAATATACTGTTACAATTATGGCCACAGAAGTTTCCACGGACGCTCAAACCTTACCAGCAGGAAAGAAAGACCTGAAGGAAGAGGACCGGGCACAGCAAGTGATAACTGGAAAAGCTTATCATGGTTTAAATTTAAGAAATCCAGGAACTAACCAGGGGCAAGGACAAATCACACTGAAAAGTGACACCAGAAAAAAACGGATACAGACATGGCCCAAGAGTAATAAAGGTTTCAACCAAAGGGATACTTTGTTTTATCACTAGCCGTTCAAGACATTTTGCTTGTTTAGTGCCTGCGTTGGGTCACAAGATGTTTTCTGAGTATTGTTTTCTTCCAAAATGCTGTGCTCTGTCCATTCAACATAGAAAGTTATCTTAAGGATCTTAAAATTACCATCTTGAGTGAGAGAATTAAAAACATAAGATTCGTCTAAAAAGGCCTTCAGTCCTACAATCTATAGTTTCAATGCAAATCCAAGTACGTAATCCAAATAGATGACAAAACTGAGGGGAAGGAGCCAAGCTGTACTTAGTAAAACTGAAAAGAGAATGAGACAACCTTTGTGGTCATGTCCAAATCAAATCCCACTTTCAAGTGTGTCCTGGAACTATGTTTCCAACACAATTGGTCACAATGCGATCTTAGAAATTCTTTAATTATAATGAGAGTTTTGTTTGAATAGGCCATGGCTTAGTCTGAACTACAGTCTTCTAAACACAGCCTGATGAAGCCTGTCCTATCTTTAATCTATCTGTATATTGCTTTTTTCTGTTTGTTTACTTGTCTGTTTCTTTTTCCTTAATGACAATATGATTAATTCTACTTTTTCATATAGAAAATTAAGAGTCAGGAACATATCCATTTTTTTTTTTTTTTTTTCATTTTAAAGATGCTGGCCAAGAGTGTGAATGAGTCTAAAACAGTATCATATTAACAATAAAGTACTTTCATCTAACTGTCATTATGAATGCTATTTGTTGTGATTTTACATCCTCAAAGCAATTTATTTAAATGAATCAATAATTTCACCCCTAAGGAGTAACATCAACATTTTGTTTGTTTATTTTAATATACTGATTACGTTGTAGTTATTTCTTTACTTTGGGAAACAATTTGGCCACATATGATATTGTTCAAGTATACTTAGATAATAAAAGTTCTCAAAATGTTTGCTGCATTGTTATTTAATTTTGAAGGCCTGTCTCACATATTAGAAAACAGTGTCTACTTTGGGTACTTCAATGTCATATATGATTCAAGTAAAATTTTTAACTTTCAAATTTGTTAAAACTGGCTACACCATGGAGAAGCAAAAGAGAATATTGAAGGCATTACTATGTCTCAGGTCATTTTCAAATTGACCCGTATCTATAAAATGGATTGACTTTTTATATTCCGGGCACCAGCATCAACCCCATAGAATTATCTGTTACAATTGAACCCTGTTAGTTGAACTCACAGAATCATTATAGTTTGCTCAAAGTACTAAAACTACTGGCATTTCTATGAATGATATGAAAGTTTGCAGAAATTTAGCAAAACGTTTCTAAAATAATTTCTTTAAATGTCTAAGCTAGTGAAATAACACATTTCTTCTAGCTCACCTAGTCACAACAGATATGATTGGGATTTATACTGATAAACTCACAAATTCAAAATCATTGGGGAGATGAGTGCTCCAGTGTTCTTTCTTTCTTTGAATTGTAATGCTGAGTAGGGTGGCATTTATAACATTAATTAGAGAGGGCAGTCAACTCAATAGATCCATATGTGTGTATATCTGGAGAGTATAATTCCTAAGTTTTTTATCAAATTTTGAATACTGAAAAATAAAAAAAATCTTCCACTTAAAGGAGACAAGTCTGTGTTCACAAATAGCAATATAATTTAAATACATATATTCTTCTGCAGAAGGTTTTAAAATAAAATGGCATTATCTATTAAAGAGAGAGCCAAGTAAGACTGGGAGCCTTCATCAAGTATTAAAGCTAAGTACCCTAGCAAAAAAACAAATAGCATCATACATTTTTAGTTCTTGGTGCCTTGAAGAATGTAAGAGCCATCATTCCTATATGAAAAATAACGTACTTACTATATCAGATGTCTGCTTTCAACAAATACTGAACTTATCTTTAGCACAACTTCAGTCCCTGGTACATTATTTATTTCCTTCTTAACAGCAGCAGAGACTCAAGCTTTTCCGAAGCTTAACTTTCAGAGGGTTTTCTTCAACCATAGTCCTTTACATGTCCTGTTATTTGTTTCAGCATCTATGCAGCAATTCTATCCTTCACAACAATCAAACCCCTTGAAGCCATCCACATCTGCTTCTTTACACTGAATTTCAAAGCTAATCTAAAAAAACAAAAAAAAAAACACTTTATTTCAGAAAGTTTCATAGGTTGAATATTCCAAGTCCCTTCAACATACCACAGAGCACTAAATGGTAAGAATTACATTACTGTGGCTCTTTAGATTGTAATTGATAAGGTGAGGCTTTTACATTTATATTGGGTTCTGAGGAGCTGATGCCATACTGGTCTAGCAATTAATAATTCATGGAGCCAAATTACAGTCTTAGAGGAAAACAGCCACTTTGACTAGTTCTTTCATAATCCTCTGATTTATGTATGACAGCACAAGAGAGTTCTAGCAGAGGTTAATAAGAAGACGAAGGAAAAAAAAAAAAATCCCAGACATAATACTTGAGTTTTAAAATTAGTCCTGCCTTTGCAGAAGCTGGATTTCTTAAGGCATGTCTTGGGAGTCCTATCTCTTAGAGTACAGCCAATTCAAAGGGATCATAATATGATTTTTTAAATGAGCACCTGGCTAGTGCCAGTATACAGGGTAAACTCCAGAGATGAAAGTGTATGTGTGTGTTATAAATCAAATTACAGACATTCTGGATAGAAAATAAACAAACAGAAACAAAAAAAAAACCCGGAAATTTCTCCCTGCTGTTGCAGGAAATGAAGCTGATTTCTGAGAAGACATTTCAGAAACATTGAAGTACAAATCTCCCATGTTGTTGTTATGTGCCGTTGAGTTGGTTCCAATGAATACTGACCCTGTATAGGGTTTCCAAGGAGCAGCTGGTGGGTTTGAACCACCAATCTTGAGGTTAGCAGTCCATGGCTTATGCTACAGTGTTACACCAGACCTCCATGTATCTCTCATATAGGTCATTATACCTCATATTCAGAGACTGCCTAGTAGGGAAAGTGATTATCAGGCATGTGGTTATCCCCATTGTATGTTTGTGTGCCCGATCCGACATGAATACATGGCTATGCACAGTACTTCACAGTTAGCACTGTCTTCAAAGCATAGTCGATCCACAATTTATAATACCCAACCCAATTTAAAAATGTTTTGATCAAAGAAAAGTCTACGTCGCAAATGGGTCAGAATAAACTACCAACAATAAAATGTGCACACATTAATCTACTGGATCGATCAAGAGATGGAATATTTTCATCACCCTAGTAAATTTCTTTACACTGCTTCCTAATCAACATCCTGCCCCAAAGAACTGCTTATTTCATTTCTACTACTATAGACTAAGTTGCCTCGTCTCGTATTTTATATTAATAGAATCACATTGTCTAAATGAGTATGTCTTTGCATCTGGTTTCTTTCACTCAGCATGTCGGTTCATTTAATTGCTCAGTAATATGAGGGGACTCCAAAAAGTTCATGAAAAAATGGAATTTAAAAATAATGGAATCTATTCACAATCTTTTTGTATTTCATTGAAGAACTGACTACCAAACTCTTTGACATCCAAAGGATTCAGACTCATGGTAACGCTATTGGTCAAAGTAGAACATACATGTCTTTCTCCCTTAGAGCAACTGGTAGGTTTAAACTGCCATTCTTTGGCTCTGCAACTGAGCACTTAACTATTTTGCAACCAGTACTTCCTCAGAAGAGGCAATAGTTTCTTTACTATATTCTGTTGATGGACATCTGGACTATTTCCAGGTTTTAACTATTACGGATGAAGTTTGCATGAGCATTCTAATGCAAGGCTTTTTGTATATTTATTTTCATTTCTCTTAGATAAGTTCCTTTGTCTATGAACATAACTGATAAGACATATGCTACATGCATTTAATTTTTTTTTAACTACTAAAATATGTTCCAAAGTCTTTGCAATATTTTTTAATCCCTTCCTTTCCTTATCTAGAAGTATTGGTGCAGCGCTGTGGGATAATGCTTTGGACTACAATGCCAGTTTGAACCTCAAAGTCAGCGGTTCAAATTTACCAGCTGCTCCTCAGAAACCCTATAACAGGGTCACTATGAGTCAGAATCAACTCGAAAGCGCTTAACAACAATGACTCCCTACCTAATGTACAAGATTCTGGTTCCTCCACATCCTTATCAATATTTGTGGCTGACAATCATTTTTACATTAGTCTTCTGGTAGATATGTAGTAATAACTAATATAGTTTTAATTTTTCTTGCACTGAATAATATTGGACATTTTGAATAAGCACAGCACTGCCAAACACAAAGGCCACAGTTAGAGGCTGCAAGCCGCTGCATGGGATAAAGATGAGGCTTTCTGTTCCCTTTAGGTTGTAAAGCCTCAGAAATCCTATACAGGGTCCCTATGAGTCAAAACTGACTTGTCGGCACTTAGCAACGAGAGCATAATAGAGAAAAAGAAATATAAACGCTATCACTTTATGAAAACACAAACTAATACCACAATGGAATAATTAATTAGTATCCTGGTATGGAGCCATAGGATAAGCATTAAACCTCAAGGGTGGTTTGAACATCAACATACTATTACTATATAGTAAAATAGCTTCAGCAATTTGCAGGGAGATGCTACAGAGAATCACAGTCATTTCTCCTAGATTGGAAGAACTGTGTCCATATTCATAATCAAATGAAGAAAATAAGTTTAAAAGGAAAGACCAGGTTTTCACAGATTCAGGATTGGATAGAAGACTCCATCAGAGCTACTGAAGGTCACAAATGGCTGGGAGAAGAAGCTGAGAATGTGTTGACATTATTATGTAGTCAAATCCTCATCAAGTTCTCAAATCTTTAACATAGGACAGCTAGGTAGGGACTTTCTGAATCCAGAACGGCATATGGGGTTAAAGTGAAAGTTCTAACGTCCTTAGAAAAGATCATCAAATAAATTTGGGAAGGTGGAAAAACTATCTGGTAGAAATTGATTTAACATTTTGATTTGAGGTCATGTAGCAACATTCTGCTTAGTGGGATGGAGTTAAGAGAAGGTTCATTAAATGCCCTTAGTTCCATGAGATGCAACCACTAAGACACCAACATGTTGACAAAAGGTAGTGAATGAAAACTTACCAGAAGTACTGAATGCAATTCTCTGTAATTGGCTCACTTAACTGGAGGGCTCAAAACCCTTGTGTGGCTTCATTCTTACTTTTCCAAAAACTGGTGGGTCCTCTAGATCCTTTAACTAGCTCTCACAGATCACAGGCTCAGCCAAGATGTTATCTATTGAAGTTTTTGTTGTCAGGAATGACTTGATTTTTAACCATTAAGTTATGAGAATAGCAAATCACTGCTCAGAGTTCTTGCTGAAGCCATGAAAGTGTACATTTATATCCAATTCTCCTCAATCTACATTTTAATTTAATTCACAAAGGGACCATAAGCAAACCTTCAGCTCTGTCCCATTATTTCTCCATTACACCATCACACCAAATGGAGTTGAATTTGCTACGATATATAGTTTATTGGCAGGCATATTGGTAAGATTTTGAGATGGGGATCAAGATCAGAAATTGGGAAGCTGAGTGGGCCATACCTGATTTTGCTCTTCTCGTGAGCTATAATCTTGAAAATTACTTCATTGCACTATTCACAGCAATACTTATATTGTTCCATTATTTTCAGGGCTTGTCAAAACTTCGTATATTTAATTTGAAAATGACTGTGAGCCATGTAGGGCAGAGATAACAAAATTGTAAAAATGGTCATAAAATGGGCTAGCACGGATTTAATCAGAAGACAAGGAGTCAAATGAGCTTAAAATAAGCACACACTAAATGATTCCCTCACACTCTTATTAGACACTCTGTTTCAGTTTTCTGCTTCAGTAGTTCTGGATTGGATGCTGGTTATTATATTTGAAAATATAGCAAATATCCAACTCCATAAACAAAGGTACTCCCCAGATGCTAGCCATTTTATCATGTGAATATGATGCCATAGGTGGCATGGCAGGGAAGGTCAATATTACACCTGTTACAAATGAAATCTGGTTCCGACTCTATAGTCCAGATGTTCCAGAATCTGTAAGGAATGCTTGCTATTAGAATTGTAACACACGTAATAACCATTCTGTTCTGTTCTGTTCTGCACCTATTATTTCATAACCTAAAAAACACACTTGTAAAAACAATATATTTTTTGGAATAAAGAAATGTCCGTTTGAAGTTAAGGCTGTTTTAAAGGGCATTCAATTCAAGGCTCAGGTTTGGCAACTCTCTGAGCGAAATATCACAGTGCAAAGTTTAGATAATACGTATTTATTAATAAATTAAAGTGGCTCGAGGAAGTCTCAGTTATATGCTCACCATTATTACTTTTGGAAGAGTGTTATCATTTTGGGAAATTTTTTAAATTTAATGAAAAAGAAGTTAAATGCAAAAACACTAAACAAAAAACCCTCTGTGGTCTACTTAGGTTTGCATCAATCTCTGTTGTTATAAGCACACTCGAGTTTCTGTATAGGGTTTCTGAGTCTGTACAGCTCTCCAGGAGCAGAAAGCCTTTATTTCACAGAGGGGCTGGTGGGATCAAACCATCGACCATGTGGTTCACAGTCTATTGCTTATGGCACAGAGCCACCAAGCTCCATGGTCAATCACTAGCTGCATGGAAATACTTAGCTATTAGTCACAAAATAAAACCTGTAAGCTATTTAGCTAATATGCAGTAACTTCAGAAAGAAAACTAGAAAACTTTGATTTTCACATAAATTTAACTTGTAAACAAGCAGAGCATTAATGCTATTCCAGGCCTTGGAAACTCTATACAAGTTGCTATGTGTCAGAACCAACTCAACAGTACTTAACAACAGAAACTACAGCGAGTGTTCTTAGGCATATTTAATGGTTTTGTTTTTGAAGACACTTTCCTGTGATTCTATAGATAGACAATTTGGCTAGATGAATTTTATTTGTAACTGTGAATCTTGGCACCTTGAGACTTACAGAAAATAATAAATACCAAGAAGAACTGCTCAGACTCCCCAAGATTATCAAAATGTTAACACTTGTCACTTCAATCATCCCTTTCTTTTGTGTTCTGTACATACATACATTTCTTTCTAAACCCACTGACAATAAGTTTTAGATGTAATATTTCTGTAACCCTAATAGGAGTCCAGGTGTGGCTCTGTGGGTCAATGCACCAGACTGCAAAACCATTTTAACTGCCAAATTGGTGGTTCAAGCTCACCAGCTGCTACTCAGAAATCCTATATGGGGTCACTATGGGTCAGAACCGACTCAACAGCACTTAACTACAACAACAAGTAAGCTACAATTTCTCTCTATATTCCTTCCATCATATTTTGATACATTCTGCATCATTTGATATTTTGCACATAGAATTCTTCAATACTGCAAATCAACATTTGCATTTTTTCTCTTCAGTTCTTTAAGCTTGAGAAGTACTGAGCGTGTTTTTCCTTCTGGTTTTCAAACTCCAGGTCTTTACACATCCTATTGTAATACTTGACTTTGTCTTCCCAAGCTGCCTTTTGAAATTCTCCATTCAGTTCTTTTACCTTCTCATTTCATCCATTTGCTTTATGCTGGAGAGAAAGTTTCAGAGTCTCCTCTGACATCCATTTTGTCCTTTTCCTTCTTTCTTGTCTTCTTAATAACCTTTGCTTTCTTCTTGTAAGATATTCTTGATGGTATCCACAACTCTGCTGGTCTGCATCAAATTTGCTCTTCTGTTTTTTTGGGGGGTCTTTTGGGGGGAGGGACACTCAGCTTTATTTGATCATAAGCATTAAACTAGTATGTGGTGCACATCACAGGCAAGAGAGGTGGTGCTCAAGATATTGCAAAGATAGAAAGAAATCTAACCCTCTTAGATAACCATACAGATGAATTCAATTCACACATATTCTCAAGATAAATGATAAATTGTTTCTAAGTACGAAGACTTGACAGCACCATTTGTTACACAAAATTCACTATAAATTCAACAGGTAACTGTAGTAGACATCTGTGTTTGCTAATTGCCTTTATCCACAGGAAACATACATTTCTCATCTCTTTACAATAGTAAACAGTTTTGTAATGTGGAGAGAGGAACTCCTATCCTTCCAGGGAAACTCGGACACAGGACATTGTGTTCCTTGGCTGCTAATCTTGTGGTCAGCAGTCTGAAACTACAAGCAGCTCCACAGGACAAAGATGAGGCTTTCTGCTCCCATAAAGATTCAAGTCTCGGAAATCCTACATAGGGCCACTGTGAGTGGGAACTGACTCCACCATCAACTGACCCCACCAGGAGGCAGGACATTATCCTCCTTGATGATTATATCTCAAAGAGGTGACACCCAGGTCTTTGAGATAAACAACCCTGGAGTATCAAAATGGCAAGCAGCTTACGGAGATTTTGAAATGGTGCTGTGAAATACGCCTCAGGTTCACAGTTCAAACTCACCAAGATGACTCTGATTGCTTCCATAAAGATGTACAGTGTCAGAAACCCTATTGGGGTCACTATGATTCTATTGTTGTTGTTGTTAAGTGCCATTGAGTTGGTTCTAACAGCGCTTAGTGACACTGTATAGGATTTCCGAGGAGCGGCCAGTGAGTTTGAACCATCGACCCTGTGGTCCAAAGCGACCTTGGCCTCAAGACATGAGGTCAAGGGCCATGATTTAAATATCTTAAATTTTCCTCACAGTACAACTTCTTCTTCTAACTTACTCATAAATCCAAACCTTACAATAACAAAGAAAAAAACTGCTGTCTAGTCAAATGTGACTCATAAAGACTCCATTAGTCACAGAGTACAACTGCCCAATAGGGGTTCTAAACTGTGATCTTTACAGAGGCATATCACCAGGCTTTTGTTCCGTTACAATGCTGGTGGAGTTCAAACCATCAAATTTTAGGTTAGTAGTTGTGCCAATAATTATTCCTCCAGGGTGCCGACACATAGTAACACTACATAAATAATTGGCAGTAGTTTAATGTATTTGTCATTTCTGAGGCTAACAAAGACTCTGTCATATAAAAGATAAAAGGTAGACAGTCAAATCTGTTCTAGAGATAATCTCTAAATTTGAATATGTTTCCATTCAAATTAGGCTCTCATGAACTTGTTTTAATTTTCTTCAGCTTCAGCCTGAACTTGCGTTTGAGCAACTAATGGTTTGTTCCCCAATCTGCCCTAGGCCTTCTTTTTGCTGATGATATGGGGCTTTCCCACCATCTCTTCCCAAAGATTTAGTCAATTTGATTTCTGTGTATTGCTCCAGGTGACTTGCATATGTATAGTCTTTTCTGTTGTTTAAAAAAGGTATTTTTGATGAGCAAGTCATTAGTCTTGCAAAATGCTATCATGCATTTTACAGAATAATTTCTATCACCAAGGCCATATTTTCCAACTAGTGATCCTTCCTCTTTGTTACCAACATTTGCATTCTGTTGTTGTTGTTGTTGTTAAGTGCCGTTAAGTTGGTTCCAACCCATAGCGACCCTGTATAGGGTTTCCAAGGAGAAGCTGGTGAGCTTCAACCGCTGACCTTGCAGTTCAAACGGCTTTGCAATCTGGTGCATTAACCCACAGCGCCACACCAGGACTTTTATCAAGACATTTTGATTGCATGTTTGATGAATTTGAGACTGAAGATAAAAGTAGAATTCTTCAGTTTCATCATTGCTGGCTTTAGTGGTTAGTGTGCAAATTTGAATAATAATGGTATTAACTGGTCTTTCTTGTAGGTGTATGAATATTAGCCTATCACAGACAACATTGTACTTCAAGATAGACAATGAAATGTACAATTTGATGATGAATGTGAAGCCATTCCTCTTCAATTTGTCATTCCTGGCATAGTAAACAATATGATTGTCAAATTCAAAATGACAATTACCAGATAATTTCAACTCAATAAAGCCAAAAAAGCTTAGAATAGCAATCTTGATGCATTACACTTCATATGATCAAGAGCCAATGGTAACGAAGGAAGAACTTCAATGTACACTGAAAACTTTGGTAAAGAACAAGGCTCTAGGAAGTGATGGGACACAAATTGAAATCTTTCAACAAACCGATGCACCATTAGAGAGATGCATTCACTTATATATGCCAAGATGTTTGGAAGACAGCTACCTGGCCATCTGATTGGAAGAGATCAATATTTGTGCCCATTACAAAGAGATGTGACCCAATTGAATGTAGAAATAAGCAGACAATATGATTAATATCACATGCAAGTAAAATTTTGCTAAAGATAATCAAAAATGCCTGTAATAATACTTTGACAGGGAACATCCAGAGGTACAAGCCTGATTCAGATGAGGATGTGAAATAAGCAATATCACTGTTGATATCAACTTAGAACACCAGAGAGATGTTTACAGATGCTTTAATGACTATGCAAATACTTTTGACTGTGTGGATCTTGAAAAATTATGGACAGCATTGTAGAGAATCAATCCTTGGGAGCACTTAATCGTGTTCATGAAGAACCTGTACATAGACTAAGAGGTAGTCATTTGAACAGTATAAGTAAACAATGAATGTTTTAAATTTAGGAAAGGTGTGTGCTAGGGTTGTATTCTTTTACCATACTTATTCAATCTGTACGGTGAGTGAATAATCCTAAAAGCTGAGTTAGATGAAAAAGAACTTGGCATCAGGATTGGAGGAAGATTCATTAACAACCTGCAACACACAAATGATACAACCTCACTTACTGAAAGTTCAGAGGACTTTAATACTTATTGATGAATATCAAAGAGAATAACTTTCAGTATGGGTTGTACATTAATTTAAAATAAAAGAAAAATCCTCAGCACTGATCCAACAAATAACATCATGATGAATCGAGAAAACACTAAAGCTGTCAGAGACTTCATTTTGCTTGGATCCACTATCAACACTCCTGGAAACAGCAGTCAAGAAATCAATTGATGTATTGCACTAGGCAAATCAACTGCACAATATCTCTTTAAAGTATTCAAGAGCAAATATGTCAGTTTGAAGATGAAAGTATGCCTAGCCTAAGCCATGGCTTCATCAATACCTTCATATGTGTGGGAGGATTGCACAGTGAATAAGGAAGACCATAGAAGAATTGATGCATTTGAGTTATGGTGTTGGAGAAGAATATTGAAAGTACCATGGGCTTCTAGAAGAACAAATAAATCTGTTGGAAGACGTACAGCCAGAAAGTTCCTCAGTAGTCAAAATGGCAAGATTGCATACTTCAGACATAGTATCAGGAGGGTTCAGTCCCTGGAGAAGGACAACATGCTAGGCAAAATGAAGGGTCAGCAAAAACTACTTGGATTGGTATTAGGACAGCTGCAGTATGCTCAAGCTTAACAGTGATTATGAGGACGGCACAAGACCAGTCAGTGCTTCAGTCTGTGCATAAGGTTGCTAGACGTCAGGCAGATTCAAAGGCACCTAACAACAACAAGTCATCTGCTGTTTTTTTTTTTCCCCTAAAAGCAAGAGCATTCTTTTTACAAAACAACAATAAAATTTTCAAAATATGAAATTAAATGTTTATATAACATATTAAATGTAGCGACCATCTGTCTATCATTAGAGGCTTGTGTGTTGATGTGCAGCTAAAGAGATTTCGGCAGAGCTTCCACACTAAGACAGACTAGGAAGAAGGAAAGCCTACTGATCTACTTTCCAAAAGTAGCCTATGAAAATTATAGGGATTATAATGGTGCAATCCCATTGTGCATGGAGGTGCCTTATGTGAAAGACAAATCAATGGCTAACAACAGCAAAAAAAAAAAAAACAAAAAAAACCCAATGTTTAACCTACAGACCTTACTTGTTCATTTTTTGCACTTGTCCCAATAATACTTTTTAGAGCAAAAGCAAATCCCAAATCACGCATTATGTACATGTATCTCTTGTTGTTGTTGTGAAGTGCCGTCGAGTCAATTCCCACCCATAGTGATCCTGTATGGGGTTTCCAAAGAGCAGCTGGTGAGCTTGAACCACTGACCTTGCAGTTCAAACGGCTTTGCAGTCTGGTGCATTAACCCACAGTGCCGTATACCTCTTGGGTCTCCTTTAACCTGGAGTAGTTTCTCAGTCTTTCTTAGTATTCTTCCTTCCTTTCCTTCCTTTCTTTCCTTTCCTTCCTTCCTTCCTTCCTTTCTTCCTTTCTTTCTTATGGTGCAGGCTAATTAAATTGTCAATTTGGAGCTTTTCTGATGTTTCCGGATTAGATTATTTTATGAATTTGTTGGAAGAACACCACAGAAATACATTGTTGTTCTCACTGCAATGTATCAGGAGGCAAATGGTGTTCATGTGTCCCATGACTGTCAAGTTCTCTTTGACTACTTTGCTAAGATGGGAGCTGCCATGGTTCTCCAGGGTGAAGTTCCTATTTGTACCTTTGTTGTTTAAAACTTATCTTTGCTTATCATCACACTTTATACTATAGTATCCATTGATGATTTTTGCCTGAAACAATTAGTATTACATGAAATATTGATAGTAAAATATAAAAACAAGAGAACAGGGTAAACATAACTAGTTATCTGAAAAACTGAGAATTGATTATCCCAAAAATGTAGATACCATAAAGAACATGTCAAATATTGCTAATAATTTTCTGTGATTCCTTCCTTAGTAATTAATGCATTAAATATGTAAATCCAAAGTAGAATGGATATAGATTAATGCAGAGAGATAGGAATAATGTATGTGAATAAGAATAAATGTATGTATCTATCTAAGTGCCATCAGTTGAGGTGGTACTGAGTTATCCAGAATGCAAGATTCTATGCAGGTTATACAATATATTTGTGTATTAATTGATCATCCGATATTAATAGATAGGCAATACATTTTTGGCCAGAGGATATTATGCCTATCCTACAACTTGCAAAAATGGTTTGTGTTGTGAAAGAGTAGGCAAAACTTTTGAAATAGCATGTCAGAGTATATGTAATGAGTTATGTGAACTACGAAACAATACACTGCTAAACAGGTCAGTACTTGATCACATTATCCCTTTCCAGAGTCTATACAATGCTGAAGATATACAGGGATTTTCATTGATGGTCAATAATTCACACCCACACTTTAGCTCAACTTGGGTTTCTAATCTTGCAAAGGAAATCAAACCCTTGTAACCGTTAGTCCAATCATCTTTTCATTGAAGAATACTTATTGTGTAACCACTATGTGCTAAGTAGTATTCCAGGTCCCAGATACTATTCCCGCCAGTGGGGATAGGTCAACCAAGGGAATGGATGAGACCCGTTACTCATGAAACAGATCTTTTACTCAAAGGAGGTAAATTATACTAAAAGAGAGGAGGAAAACAAAGGATGGAAAAGGGAAAGAGAGAGAAATAAAGAAGTGAAAAGAAGAAAGACCAAAGGAACCAACCAAAAAAAAAAAAAAAGATAATTTCCTTCACAGGTAATTGCTACAGGTAAGATAAAATGAAGTGATATAGTAGCAAACTAGAGATTGTTCAAACAATCCAGACATGACCTCTCTAAGAAGATAAACAACAGAGAGAAGAAGCTAGCCATGTGAAGAGTTAACCAGGGAAAGAATATTCTAGACAGAGGGAACATCGTGATCAACTGCAGTAATGATTGGTAGCAATTAAGGTCAGAATGCTTAAACTAGTTTTCAACTCTATTAAGACTATGCAACTCGGAGTATGGAATTAGAATCTTATTCTAAGAGACAGCAGGGAGTGGCATCTTTTAGTTGTTGCCACAATAATGAATTTTAGACATTTTAGAATGTGTCAGGAGTAAAGAAAGAAAGGTCAAATGGGTCGATCTACTTCGATCACTGCATTACAAATTTTTCACTGACTCATTAACAATGTCACTTCATTGATGCCTTGAAAAATAATCTTATTATACCTATGTTTTATGCATGTTTGTATCAAAACACTCAACTATGAGAAGCAGATGAACGATTTGTATGTAGTGTGCTATTGTTATTGATAGTTGCCATCCAGTCAATTTCAACTCACAGTGACCCCAGTTTTGAACCTGTGATCTTACACTAGTAAACCATCAGGGCCTTCTTACAAGGGAACTCTGAGTAAGTCTGAATCAATCTTTCAGCTAGTAGTACAGGACTTATTGTGCCAACCAAGGACTGCTTACTGTAGTAGTAATACCTGAACACTTTTATACAAACACATCTACTTCCCTACCCAGTGCTTCTAGAAGGTTCCAATGCATAGTTACTCTAGAAGACAAAGTAGAACAGGCCTATAGGGGTTCTAAGATTTTCAGTCTTTACGGAAGCAGACTGGCACATTTTTTCCCCGTTAAGTGGAAGGTGGGTTTGAACCACTGACCTTGCAGTTAGCAGTCAAGGGCTTGAATACTGCACTACAAGGGCTCCTATAATAAATCAAAACTACTTTGTATTTATTCCTACAGCACTACAACCTCAATTTTAAATTAAACTCCTTCTGCAAAAACAATTGCTTTCTAAAACATGTATCTTATGGTGGTGTTGTAAGGTGCCATGAATGCATTCCAACTTACAGTTACAGTATGTGTAAGAAAACAGAATGTTGCAGGATCCGATGTCATCCTCAGAGAAGTAGGTATGTTTGAGCATACTGTTGTAGCCACCTTGTCAATCTATTTCATTAAGTGTCTCCCTTTTTTTTCACAGACACTCTATTCCCAAGCATATATATTCTGTGATGTTCTATATTGTTAATTTAGTCTACGTTTGGATTAAAAGGCTTCCCTGAAATCATAAGACCACACTTAATTAAGTGATTGTGTAGAAACCAAAAACAAGGGAGTCTGCATGCCAGTTTCATCGCATTTTCAGAGAAGTTGATTGTGCTTTTCTATCCTCTAGAACCTCACGGCTTACATGGCACAGTGCAATTTTAAAACCAATTTGCTTCACACTTTGTTCTTGGGAAGACCAGCTCTTTGTTTTCTTTCTTGTGATGATACACATACTTCAGGCATAATGGGTGGAACATAAGAAATAATGAAGAATAATGGAAGCATAGCTCTTAATACTAGCAACACAACTCTTGCAGGAAAAAGCAAAACAAAATAAAATATCCTTTGAAAGTTGGCTTTTTGGAAAACAGCCTAGAAATACAAATAAAAGTGAAGTTAATCCATATATCTATCTTAAAGTTTATGGTATGGCATTTCATAGAACTAAGGTTTATAATGTTTTAATTTATTACATTATTAAGCATTTCTTATACCTATTAATAATCAACAAATAATTCAGTAAAATGTCCTAATAAAAATCACCATATTAACACAGAAGATGACGAACCATAATAATATAACATCATAATAAAAATATTTTTAAAAGCCCACAAAATTATATTTCCTTTGATTAAAACCTAAATTATGGTGGCTACCAGCATCGGACTTTGAACCACAAGTATGGCAGTTCAAACCCACTAGGTGTTCCTCAGCAGTCCTAGACAGTGTCCCCATGAGTTAGGGATTCACTAGATGGAACTTAACAATAACATACAGTATATCTGGGAACCCAGTTGGTAGGATAAGATTTGGACTGCGAACCACAAGATCAGCATTTTGAGCCCACCAACCACTCTGAAGGGGAAAGATGAGACTTTCCGCTCCTTGGAAACCCTATTAAGGATTACTAAGAGTTGGAACCACCTTCAGATAATGACAATAATATGCTCTATGCCAATTTTAATTTTCAACTTGCTTTTTTTTAAAACTCTAAATAAAGAATCGTTTTGGAAAAATAATTTGAAAAATCCTCATATGAACATATTTTAAAAGGGGGTTGAGGGGGTCGCAACCTGCTTTGCAACGTCATTACTTTCTTGACTATGATTATAGTTCTAGATCTTCGAGTACTAAAAATACGAGACACATGATAAAAGAATGGACTGAGTCACATCTGAGCCATTATTAAAATACACAGAAATACAGATGTTTTGAAAGTATTTTATTCCTTTACATGATATGTGTTTAGTGCTAGGATAAGTCTGAATTTTAATAACTCAAACCAAACATAGCAGAATGTAATAATTGATATTGGAAGTAGCTTTAAAATTTAACGTTGGCAAGTTCAGGACTTTAAGTTGTATTTATGATCCTTTTGATTCTCTTAAGGAAGTAAAACCAGCACATGGAGAGATAGAAAAAGGGAGTGATTAATAAATTATATATATATACATGCGGGAGAAAGATGAGGCTTTCTACTCCCGTAAAGATTTACACCCTTGGAAACCCTGTACAGGGTCGCTATGGGTCGGAATCGACTCGACGGCACTTCACAATCAATCAATCAATATATATACATACATACATACATACATACATACATACATACATACATACATACATAAAATGTATATATTTCATCTTCTTCCTGACTCACCAATAATACAGAGGTAATCACTAAGTTAGGGAGTCCTGGTGTGGCGCTGTGGGTTAATGCGTCAGACTGCAAAGGCATTTGAACTGCAAGGTTGGTGGTTCAAGGTCACCAGCTGCTCCTCAAAAACCCTTATAGGGTCGCTATGGTTAGGAATCGACTCAATGGCACTTTACAACAACAACAACAATCACTAAGTTGAAACATTAATTGCAACGACACTTTAGTCCTGGTATGACTCTTTAGGGAAAATACTCACCCGCAAGGTTGATTGTAACAAGGTCGGCGGTTCAGAATCACCAGCCACTCTACAGAAACTCTATACAGGGTCACTGTGAGTTGGAACTGATGCCAAGATACTTAACAACAACAACAACAACATCTTATTCCAAAGATTCCTGTGGTAATCATCTTCTACGGTCAATATAATTAAAACATTTAAAGCTTTTCTATAATGATTTTATTTATGTGTTTTAGTTATAAAGCACCTTGAATCAATTTTTTAATGTGTAGTTGTTGTCAAGTGCCACCAAGCTGACTCTGACCTATAGGGACACTCTATACGGTTTCTATATATGGTATCAGGGAATTCTGGTGGGGCGCTGTGGGTTAGTGTGCTGGACCAGAAAGTCGGTTTGAATACCAAAGTCAGTGGTCAGCTGTTGAAGCTCATAAGGCCCTCCAGAAACACTATACAGGGTCACTATGGTCAAAGCCAACACAATGGCACTTAACAAAGACAACAGTACGGTTTCTGAGGAGCGACTAGCAGATTTGAACCATCAACATTTTGGTTTGCAGTCCAATGCTTATCCAACAGTCCCACAACGGGACTTTATTTTTTAAACTAAGGGGTACATAATATTTAAGGAAAATGTATTGAAGAAGCTTACCTTTTGTTTATACAGAGGAAATTATGCCCCTAATCGTCTGTTTTCTAAAGCCGTAAGTAACAGAACGAATTTCGTAATTTTCATACATTTCCATAGAAACTTCTAGTTCGTGTATGTGAAATGTCTAGTGTTCCTTTTGCACAATCTTTTTGAAAACTGTTACTAAGACTTCAAATATCCCTTCCAACAAATATTTTAAAAGCAATGTAAATACACTGTTCAAATAATGATTTAAAGTGATTTTAAAAAACTAGACTATGGGCATTCTGGGATATTGCTAATTGTATGAACTAGCCCCATATGGTGGATGCATTCTTTGTTTTCTAAAGCAGTTGCAGTAAAATAGGACCACAGAGAAAGACTATGATTCATACATTTCAATGTCGCAGCCTTAACACCTGTCTAGTCTGTTGTCAACACACAAAGGAGGAAAAACCAGCAATGCAATTTTGAGCGGAAAACAGAAAAACAAACTAGTCAAAACAAGAGCAAAACCTGAGGTTAATAACCATGCATTCCAGGAACTACAGTAGGCAATAAGATATGATGATAAGTAAAACAGAGGTCCTTCCTTAGGAATTTATGACCTAAAGAGAGAGCTTTATAAACAATATATTGTGACAAGTATAGCTAACAAACAGCATATGCAAAATAAAGTAATACATAATTATTGTAAGATGAAGGTAAGGTGATTATCTCAGCTTTGAATATAGTTGAGTCTGCACTAATTTCTTCATTCACCTACCAACAATTGATGGAGCATCTACTATGTACAAGGCAATATAAATGTTGCTCAGGTAATAATAGTAAAAAGGATAAATAACATGCCCTTCATGTATTAATAGGTTGTTCTGGCTAGTGACAAAAGCATAAATAGAAGCACAATATTATGAAACGGCACTATTTATTGGGACAGTTGCAAGTGATTTGATACTACGGTGGGTAAAATTTGTGAGGATGAGTTTGAGGAGCTGAGCACAGGCTAGGTCCTAAGAAACCTACAAGATGACAAAAAGTTTGGGGTTTATCCTTTCAATATCAGTATAGCCCATGATTTAAGTTTGCAAAATCATGACATGTTTATACTTTCAATAGGTCTCTTTGATAGCAGGATAAACCATTTGTTCTTAGCAACACAAAAAGAGAAAACAGTAATCTACAGAAATGTCCAAGCAAGAGAAAAAATGAGGATCGGAATTGAGACAATATTAACAGCAATAAGTTTCAAGCAAATGACTTCAAACTGAGGGCAACATACTGAAATCTGTACCACCAGTGTTTCAAATAAAAGCAAAGTCACCCAAGGTGGAGAAGTTCTAGAGTAATACAGTGAGGAAGAAAGCCTGAAAAGCTGCTTCTGAAAATAAGCCAATTAAAAACTGACATATCTTAACAGAACATAGTGAAACTGACTCATATATATATATAATGTTTTTGTTGGGAGTTTACATGCGAGAATATCAGCTTTACACTCATACTATCATATTTCATTTCATTGCAATGATTACAATCCCCTCCATGCATCATTAAATAACCAAAGGGTACACCACACAGGCCCGCCCTCCCCCTGGCCACCAGCACACAGCCCCCCTCCCTCCCTGAGTCCAGTGTTCCCAGCTGCTCCATCTGTCCACCTTATTGTCTCTGTCTTCATCCCTGGCGTCACTGCCTCTATTTGTAGGGTCCCGCTCTCCGTTCTTCTCACTTAATGGTCCCAGGGACCTCCGCTCCTGGGCTGCAAAATCAATCACTCCCTTCCTTTTGTCAAAAAAACATCTACCTCTATATTTCCTACCCTCACA
>NW_006408639.1:5105111-5109034 GCF_000296735.1 Chrysochloris asiatica | reverse complement strand
CTCCCTCCCTTCTTTCTTCTTCTAGTCAAATTCTGACCATCCAGCCATTGAAGCCAGGTCAAGTCGGTACTATTTGCAAGTATGGGTGTTCTTATGCAACTCCTTCACTTCATATCTGCTGGACGCTTCACTCTCCACTCTAGTCCTCTGTGACCATGTCACTGCCTCTGGGCCCAGGAGTCCCAGCTCTTGCCATACTGCTGGACATCCAGGTCGCCAACTGGGTTCACAGGGGTCTATTGAATGTGGTCAGACTTAGCTGACCACTTCATTGTTTTTTCCCCCTCTTCCTCTTGTCAGTGACCAAAGTGGTCAACAGCCTGAGCACATGTCTGCTCATGTATTTCCCTTGAGTCCCAGTGTTGGAAGGGAGTTTGCTCTGAGAAGTCATGACCACTTGCTTTGATGGCTCCAAGGCAAACAGCTTACTTGTTCTTGTAGTAATCAATCAAACTGCCATTATTGTTTTGGATTGTTCCTGCATATTTTTCTTTCACGAAGTATCTTCAGTTCTTCTAGCCACTCCAGGCTGGTCTGCTTGTCCTTTCCAGTGGAAATTTCCTACCTCAGTTGGTTCTGGATGGGGTTCTGAATTCCACCTATGGTCTTGTGCAATGTAATGGCTCCACAGGAAGCCTCTTTCACTGAGCAACTTCTAGCCCCCGCCTTTAAGGTATTCCAATAAGTTATAGGCTGAAGACGGACTTACAAGCTTTCTATAGTGATGTTTCCGGCTATTCCTTTCTTCCCTGCTCAAGTGTCTATTTTACAATGGTAAGCAATGAAAACCAAGATTCAAAAGATAGCCAAGCATCTTAACATTACCCCTCCCTTCTACCATTTCAAACCATGTCTCAATCCCTATATCCCGGAGCCCTGTTGTTCCAAGGTTGTGCTTACATCATCATTTACTTCTGTCCCACTTCACCCATGCGGACCTGCCTAACTATTCTCTCATCAGCCTTGTTCTTCCATTCCCCTCTCCCTTCTTGTGTCTTGTGTCCCCCACCGTTCCCCCCCGCCCAAGCTACCCTGTGCTCTATCTTCCATTCCATTCTGCCACTCCTCTCATCCCATACATCCTGGTGAACAGCAAATAGAGCAAATATATATATATATAATTTTCCCCCCTTTTAGTGTGGGTTCTTTTTCTTACTCTTTTACAGTAATGGTCCTATATAGTATTTCTCCTTCTGTGACTGACTAATTTCACTCAGCATAATGTACTCAAGCTTTATCCATGTTATGCAGTAGCTTGCAGCTTCCTTGTTGTTCTTCAGGGAAGCATAGTATCCCATTGTATGTATGTACCACATTTTGTTTATCCAGTCTTCAACTGATGGGCACTTAGGCTGTCTCCATCTTTTTGCTATTGTAAATAGTGCTGCTATGAACATTGGTGTGCATATATCTACTCGTGTTATGGCTTGTATTTCTTGTTGGCAAATACCAAGTAGAGGAATTGCTGGATCATAAGGTATTTCTATTTCTAACCTTCTAAGGAAGCGCCATATTGCTTTCCAGAGTAGTTGGACCATTTTTGCAACCACACCAACAATGTAGCACAGTCCCAGTCTCTCCGTATCCTCACCAGCATTAATTGTCCTCTACTTTTTTTGATTTTTGCTGTTATTGCTGGTGTGACATGATATCTCATTGTTGTTTTGATTTGAATCTCTCTAATGGCTAGTGATCGTGAACATTTCTTCATATGTTTGATGGCTGCCCAGATCTCCTCCATGGTGAAGTCTCTGTTCATGTCCTGTGACCATTTTTTAAATTGGGTTATTTGTCTTTTTCTTGTAGAGGTGTTGTAGTTTCCTATATATTTTAGAAATTAGTCCCTTCTGTGATGTGTCATTACAAAAGATTTTTTCCCATTCTGTGGGTTCCCTTTTTACTCTTTTGATGAAGTCTTTTGATGCACAAAAGGTTTTAATTTTTAGTATGTCCTATTCATCTATATTGTTTATGTACTTTTGTTTGTGTACTTTTCCAAATGTTTGGTAGTCTGTTTATTCCCTGTATTAGAGCCCTCACGTTTGTCTCTATTTTTTCATTGATGACTTTCATAATTTTGGGATTCACATTTAGGTCTTTAATCCATGCTGATTTGGTTTTAGGATATGGCCTGAAGTAAAGCTCTTGTTTTAATCTTTTGCATATCACTTTCCAGTTCCGCCAGCACCATCTGTTAAAGAGACTATCTCCTCCCCATGTAACATACCTAGGCACTTTAGCGTAGTGGTTGCGAATCGGGCTGCGAACCTTAAGGTCAGCGGTTCGAAACTACCAGCTGCTCCGCGGGAGAAAGATGAGGCTTTCTACTCCCGTAAAGATTTACACCCTCGGAAACTCTGTACAGGGTCGCTATGGGTCGGAACCGACTCGACGGCACTTAACAACAACAACAACAAGTAGGCTGTATGTGGATGGGTTAATTTCTGGAGTCTAGATTCTGTTCCATTGATCAATGTATCTTTCGTTGTACCAGTGACAGGCTGTTTTGACCACTGTAGGCATGTAGTAGATTTTGAAATCGGGCAGAGAGAGGCTTCCAACCTTGTTCTTCTTCTTGAGCAGTGCTTTGCTTATCCTGGGTCTCCTTCCTTTCCATGTAAAGTTTGTAATTGTCTTTTCCATCTATTAGAAGAATGTCACTGGAATCTGGATCGGGATTGCTTTATATTTGTAAATTTCTTTTGGTAGTATTGACATTTTCACGATGCTGAAATGTCAGGAACATGGTATGTTCTTCCACTTTTGTAAGTCTTTATTAGTTTCTCGTAGTACTGTTTTGTAATTTTCTTTGTATAGATCCTTTGTTTCTCTGGTTATGTTTATTCATAAATATTTCAAATTTTGTGCGGCTACTGTAAATGGTATTGCTTTCCTAATGTCCTTTTCAGTGCCATCAATGTTACTATAGAGGAATCGAACTGATTTCTGTATGTTGATCTTATACCCTACCACTTTGCTGAATCTTCCAATGAGGTCTAGTAGCTCTTTTACTGAGTCTTTGGGGTTTTCTATGTATAGGATCATATCGTCTGCAAATAGAGTTTTATTTCCTCTTTGCCAATTTGGATGCCTTTACTTTCCCTATCTTGCTATATAGCTCAAAACAATATTGAATAGGAATGGTGACAAAGGGCATCCTTGTCTGGTTCCCATACACAGAGGGAAGGCTTTCTGTTTCTCTCCATTGAGAGTGATGTAGGCTGTTGGTTTTGTACATATGCTCTTGATTATGTCAAGGAATTTCCCTTCAATTACTACTTTGTGGAGTGTTTTTATCAGGAATGGATATTGGATTTTGTCAAATGCCTTTTCTGCATCAATTGATATGATCATGTGATTCTTTTCCTTTTTCTTATTTATGTGGTGGATTACACTGATTGTTTTTCTAATGTTGAACAATCCTTGCATCCCTTTTATAGAACCTCCTTGGTCATGACGTATTATTTTTTTGATGTGCTGCTGGATTCTGTTCGCTAGGGTTTTGTTGAGAATTTTTGCGTCTGTGTTCATGAGGGATATTGGTCTGTAATTTTCTTTCTTAGTGATGTCCTTGCCCGGTTTTGGTATGAGGGATATGCTTGCTTCATAAAAAGTATTAGGAAGATTTCCATTGTCTTCTATATTCTGGAATAATTTGAGTAGAATTGGTGACAGCTCTTCCCTGAATGTTTGGTAGAACGCACATGTGAAGTTATCTGGGTTGGGAGTTTTTTAATGACCTGATCCATTTCTTCTTTGATTATGGGTCTGTTACAATTTTCTGCTTCACTCTGTGTAAGTTTTGGTAGGTCGTGTTTTTCTAAAAATGCATCCATCTCTTCTAAATTTTTGAATTTGTTGGAGTACAACTCTTCATAGTATTTTGTTATTATCTTTTTTTTTTTCGTTTGGTTCTGTTGTGA
>NW_006408639.1:5102265-5103290 GCF_000296735.1 Chrysochloris asiatica | reverse complement strand
ATGTTAGGGAAATTTTCTTCCAGAAGCTCTTCAAATGCCTCCTCTGTAGACATCTCTGATTCTTCCTGTTCTGGAATACCAATAATTCTTAAGTTGCTCCTCTTCATGTTATCCAGCAAGAATCTTAGACTTTCTTCAGATTTTTTTATCCTTTTTTCTGTTTGCACTTCTGTCTTAACAGTATTGAAAGATCTGTCTTCCAGATCAGTGGTTCTGGCTTCCATCTCTTCAATTCTGCTCCTTTACCCTTTCTGTATGTTGTCCATTTATGATATTTCCTTATTAATTCTCTGGAACTCTTTTTGCAGACTTAGAATTGTTTCCAATGCTGTATCAATCTTGTTTGATTGCTCTTTTAGTACTTTCCTTACTTCTTCCTTGTTTTCCTTCACCCTTTTTTTGGAGCATTAGAATTTGTTTCCGTATCATTCTTCTGAATTCCTTCTCTGGCAAATCCAAAACCTGCTCTTCCTCTTCTGGGGAGCCTTTGTCTGTCTTCAGCTCATTTTTATCAGTTACTTTTTTCTGTTTTTGGACATGTTTTGAAATCTTTTGTTGTGTTTTCTTGGTTATTTCCAGTAGTAATGTGGGTTTTTAATGCTTAAATGGATGTTTTTTGTGTTATTACACTTACTGGGTGTCTCCTGGTGGATATAATCAGGACAGAAGCTTTCCTTTTCACATGTAATGCTTAGCAGCTGTTTTTGGTCCTTGGCTCAATGGTGGAATATTATGGGGTACGCTTGTAGCTTGGTTATATGGCCACGATTGCTGTCTCTTCTTGGGTAACGTACGGAGAAAAAGCTCCCATCTCCAGGAACAACGTGTGATGAAAAGGACC
Organism: Chrysochloris asiatica; assembly: GCF_000296735.1. Taxonomy (NCBI): domain Eukaryota; kingdom Metazoa; phylum Chordata; class Mammalia; order Afrosoricida; family Chrysochloridae; genus Chrysochloris; species Chrysochloris asiatica. Next base: position 5,102,449 of record NW_006408639.1, on the reverse strand, counting down.
AAAAGCAGAAGTATTATGAAACCAGAGACAAAAGCAAGCACTTTGAAACAAAAATAAAACTGTCACCGACTGTCCAGTCACCTTGCTAAACAGGCAGTGTGTGTGTATCATAAAAGCCCCCAGAGGTGGGTGGGGTTTCCACTCTCTCAGGCCCCTCCTCATGTCACCCCTGTAGAGGTATGCC
>NW_006408639.1:5098983-5100905 GCF_000296735.1 Chrysochloris asiatica | reverse complement strand
TGCTATGCTTGAGCCAATTGCTGCTGCCACTGTGCCAATCTATCTTGTTGGGGTTCTTTCACTTTTTTGCGCGAAACTCTACTTTACCAAACATGATTTCTTTTTCCAGGGTCTGGTCCCTACTGAAAATATATCAGAAGTATGAGAGATCAAGTCTGGCCATCCTGGCTTCCAAGAAGCATTTTGGCTGTATTTCATCCAACATAAATTGGTTTGTTCTTTTCCAGTCCATGTTACTTTCAATGCTTTCCTCCAACACCATAATTCAAAAGCATCGATTATTTTATGGTCTTCCTCATTCACTTTTAAACTTTCATATACATATGAGGTTATTGAAAATACCATGGCTTGGGTTAGGTGCACCTTAGTCCTAAAACTGACATCTTCACTCTTCAAAACGTTAAAGACTTCTTGTACATAAGATTTGCCTAATGTATTATGCCATTTGAGTCCATGACTCCTGTTTCGATGAATGTTGATGGTTGATCCAAATAAAATCAAGTCTTTGACAACTTCAATCTTTTATCCATTTATGTGGATGTTGTTTATTAGTCCAGTGGTGAGGATTTTTGTTTTCTTTTTATTGAGCTGTAGCCCATCCTGAAGGCTGTGGTTTTTGGTATTCATCAGTAAGTATCTCCTGGGATTATTTATTTAGCAGACATAATGAGCAAGTATGGTGAAAGAATACAAACCTGGGGCACATCTTTTCTAATTGTGAACTATTTGATGTTCCCTTGTTCTGTGTGAAGAACTGCTTCTTGGTCTATGTACAGGTTCCTCATTAAAAAAATTTTAGTGTTGTGGAATATTCATTATTTGCAATTTTGTCCATATCTTGTCATAATCCACACAATCAAAAGCCTTTACATAATTAAGAAAGCATAGGTAAACATCTTTCTGGGTTTTTCTGTTGTCAGCCCAAATCTATCTGATGTCGGTAGTGACATCCCTCATTCCATGTCCTTTTCTGAATCCAGCTTGAACCTTTGGAAGTTCTCTGTCAAGCTATGGCTGCAGTTGTTTCTGTATTATCTTCAAAAAATTATACTTTCACACAATATCTACTATATTGTTCAATGATACCTGCATTCCAATGGGTAACCTCTCTTTGGAATGGGCACAAATAGGCATGGCTTCCTGTCAGGTGACCAGATAGGTTTCTGTCAAATATCTTGGCATAGATTAGTGAGTGCCTCCAGTTTTGAATCATTTTGATGGAAGATTTCAACTTGCATTCCATCAATTCCCAGTGCACTGTTCTTTAACAATGGCTTCAAAGTACCTTGGATGTCTTCCTTCAGTATCATTGGCTCTTGATCATATGGTACCTCTTGAACTGGTTGAACATTAAACATTTATTTGTGGTACAGTAACACTGTATATTACTTCAGTCTTATTTTGATGCTTTCTGCAGTATTCAATATTTTGCCTATTGTTGTTAAGTACCAACGAGTCGGTTCTGACACACTTTGACCCTGTGTAGGGTTTCTGAATATTGGATGGTGAGCTTGAACTATCAGCCTTGTAGTTCAAACTGACCTTACACTCTAGTTCATTAACCCACCACAGCACCACACCAGTACTCCATTTTTCCCATAGATCCTTCAGTATTGCTAGTCAAAGCTTGAATATTTCTGCAGTTCCCTCAACACAAAAAATACTAAGCAAGTACTTCCCTTTCATTTTTCTAACTCCAGGTCTTTGCACATTTAGTTATAATATTTGTCTTTGTCTTCTAGAGCTGACCTTTGAAATTTTCTATTTAACTCCTACCTCCTCACTTCTTCCATTTGCTTTAGCATCTCTACACTAGCGAGCAAGTTTCAGAGTCTCTTCTGACATATTTCTTGGTCCTTCCTTCCTTCCTTCCTTCCTTCCTTCCTTCCTTCCTTCCTTCCTTCCTTCCTTCCTTCCTCCCT
>NW_006408639.1:5097023-5097679 GCF_000296735.1 Chrysochloris asiatica | reverse complement strand
GATCCACACAATCGAAAGCCTTTGTGTAGTCAATAAAGCATAGGTAAACGTCTTTCTGATATTATCTGCTGTCAGCCAAGATCCATCGGACATCAGCAATGATATCTCTCGTTCCACAGCCTCTTCTGAATCCAGATTGAACCTCTGGAAATTCTCTGTCAATGTATGATTGTAGCCGTTTCTGTATTACCTTTAGCAAAACTTTATTCGCTTGAGATATCAAACAGATTGTCCTATGATTTCCGCATTCCTTTGGGTCACCTCTCTTTTGGAATGGGCACAAATATTGATCTCTTCCAGTCAGTCAGCCAGACAGTTGTCTTCCAAATTTCTTGGCAGAGATGAGTGAGTGACTCTTGTGCCGCCTCATTTTCTTCAAAGATTTCAATTTTGATCCCATCAATTCCTGGTGCCTTATTCTTCGCCAATTCCTTCAAAGCACTTTGGACTTCCTCCCTGAGTATCATTGGCTCTTGTTCATATGGTAACTCTTGAAATGGCTGAACATTACCCATTTCCTTTTGGTACAATGACTCTGTATATTCCTTCCATCTTTTCTTGATGCATTCTGCATCATTCAATAATAATAACGAAAGTCGAGGCTTGAATTTTTTCTTCAGTTACCCCAGCTTGAGAAATGCTGACCGTGTTCTTCC
>NW_006408639.1:5092661-5096923 GCF_000296735.1 Chrysochloris asiatica | reverse complement strand
CTTTTCCTTCTTTCTTGTCTTCTTAATGACTTTTTGCTCTCGTCACATATGATGTTCTTGATGTCATGCCATCTGGTATTTTAAATAACCAGCAGCTCATCTGAAACCTGTCCACCATGGGTGACCCTGCTCCTTGGTGGCCAAGATGTCTAAACTTCGTCTCTCATACTTTGAACATGTTGTCAGGAGGGAACAGTCACTGGAGAAGGATGTTATGCTGGGTCAGATGGAGGGTCAGAGAAAAAGAGGAAGACCCCCCCAATGATATGGATTGGCCAGGTGGCATCATTGATGGCATCAAGTGGGCAGCGGTAGTGAGTTTGGCCCAGGATTGGACATTGTTTCGTTCTGCTCTGCATGGGGTCGCTATGAGTCAGTTCCATCTCGATGGCACCTGACAACAACAACAACATCTACAGTGCTACATCAGAATTATACATATACACATAAATGTTTTACAGAGAATATTTGTACAGGATTATTTACCATTCCTGCAAATACAACTATGAATATGGTGATGCATACTGCTGGGGAATGGTGAAAATTTCATGATCACATATTATAACACAACTTAAGGCAATAAGTTGCTGGAGCTTGGGGCTCAGGACCATATAGTCTCAGGGGACATCATGGTAAATTGGCATAACAAAGTCCACAAAGACTATATTCTACAACCTACTTAGGTGAGTAGCACTTGGAATCTTAAAAATCTCCTAAGTGGCTATCTATGTTATAGTTATTGGCCTCTCCATGTGTGGCACAAAGAAGGGTGATGAGAAGTGAAGAGGCTTGGAATCAATTTGTCCAATGGACTCACGGACCATGTGAACATCAGTTTCTACCATGCTGAGACCAGAACAACTAGATAGTGTCCAGTTACCAACTGTTCTGAAAAAGATCCCATTAGAAGGAACCGGATAGAATGGCAGAATATGTGGAACAAAACTCAAAATTATTTTTTTTAAAACAGACAAGGCTTACTGGTCAGAAAGAGACTGAAGGAACCTGAGGTGTTGGCCCTTGATCACCCTTCACGTTTGGAAAGGAATTCACCGTCTATGCCCAATTTTCAGCCAAGCAGTAAAAGGTTCATAAGGGAGATAACAACACTAGTAAGTTATGCTCACCACAGAATGGTCAATAATACAAATGTAAAAGGGCAGCATTTATCTAAGGACAAATTGAGAAGGGATGGGAAAGTGCATGAAATGGAAATATGAACCACAAGGAGGAAGTAAGATTTGCTATGTTGTTTGCAGGGGGATTGCAATCACAGAGATGAAGCAACGTGTAAGATCTATTGAATGTGAAACTGATTATCTTGTCTGTAAACCTTCTCTCTATTCACAATAAAAAGAAAAAAAAAAAAGAACAAACAAAAACAGAAGGAATTAAAAGAGGCTCTGTTTGCTAGCTAGATTATTCAAAAAAGAGACAGAATGTTGTTCTAGGTAACATGAAGTTAAAAGAAAATGTATTCAAACATAAGTAAATTTAGTTCTACTGGAATATAATGCTAAAATCACACACATATACCAGGAAGAATTCTTGGTATGGGAGTCAAAGAGCAATGCATGTAGGAGCTGCTTGAAATGCAGCAACTACTGCATGGTTGATGTAGAAATCGTATTTGAGCCTCACAACAGAAAATACACAGTTCATCAAAGGACTGCTTGCTTTTAAGTCTTGATTCAGCTGGACAGTTTGCTCTGACTTAAGATTTGTTTTGTACAAACTCATGATTTCCTAATCTACTGTTTACAAAAGTCATTAAAATAAGGATAACAAATATGGATTTTCTTGGCATTCTTAATTTTAAATGTAAACAGTAAGACAATTTTCCTTCTTTTCTTATCCAGTTTAGTCTAACAGATGGATTTATGTGCCTTGAGTAATTCCGTGACTCTGAAAGCAGCAAGACAAGAACTTTGATGAAAGCCTTCTATTACCGAATCAGAGGTCTCTAAGCCAAGAAGCATCATCCTTGCCCTCCAGTAACATGGTGGTGGTGATGTCCCCTGGAGTCCATTCCGACTCATAGCAATTCTGTATGGGGTTTCCAAGGCTGTAAATCTTTATGGGAGCAGAAAGCCTCATCTTTCTCCCATGGAACAGCTGGAAGTTTTGAACTGTTGACATTGAGCTTAGCAGACTGATTCGTCCACAGAGTTACTGGCAAATCCATCAGTACACTGAGGTCTGTGTTTAAACTTGTCTCATTCAATGAATTTATAAATAACGATGCGAATCATATGATGTTTATTGAACTCAAGCTTACTGAGCCATTTTTGTATTTGATCTACCTGATGACCTGAAACAGCAGGTTCCTAGCTTTTTCTGAAAAACAACAACAACAAGAAACCCTTGGTGGCCGAAATGGTAAGCACTGGATTGCAAACCAAAAGGTTGGCATTTTGAATCCACACAGTAGCTTTGCCAGACAAAGGCCTAGCAAAATGTTCCAGTAAAGTTTATAACCAAGAATGATGACCCAGAATCTATTGGGCAGATGTATTCTATCACATGGAGCCCTGGTGTAGCACTGTGGACTCACTCACATGCTGGACTGAAGAGACAGTTTAAACCACAACGTCAGAAGTTCCGTTTCACCAGTTGCTCCTTGGAAACCCTACACAGGATCTTTATGAGTTGGAACCAAGTAGAAGTCAAATACATTTTGTCATGTGGTTGTTGTTAAGAATTGTAATCAATTAGATGGCAATAAAAAAACAACTATCTGATTCTCTGGAAGTCCTGGTGTGGCGCTGTGGGTTAATGCGTCAGACTGCAAAGTGTTTGAACTGCAAGGTTGGAAGTTCAAGCTCACCAACTGCTCCTCAGAAACCCTATACAAGGTCGCTATGGGTCACAATCGACTCAATAGCGCTTTATAACAACAACAACAACAACAACAACATGTGATTCTCATTCTATGGCTGAGGAATCAGACTGCTGAGAAAATAAACAAATTTTCCAAGTGGATAATTTATAGTTTGAATACACTTTTAGTTATTAAGATTTTGGAGTCCTGATATGGAACTGTAAGATAAACACTGGACTACAAGGTCGCTGCTTCAAACTCACCAGCTGCTCCTTTGATGGCATGTAACAACAACAAATCTCTGCCTCTCTCTGTATATAAATGTATCTATTTCTCATTATATCAATTTATAGGAAGAAGCTATTCTGCTCTGATAAAATTAATGAGTTCTTCACATAATTTCTCAGGAACAAAATCCAGCTTAACCTCTGCTGTGTTAACTGGCACAATTTACAGTCATTCCAGGCCTCAGTTTTCTTAACTGTGAAGTGAGAAAAATAAAATAAGGAACTAGAAGGAATTTTACTAGTGGAGTGCAAACTGGGCTGGAAAGTCAGCAGTTCAAATCTACCAGTTGCTTCATGGGAAAAAGATGAAGCATTTTGCTCCCCAAAGTATTTATAATTTTGGAAACCCTAGACAGGGTTGTTATGAGTCAAAACAGACTCCAAGGCACACCACCACCACCAGCATGTCACAGGAGTTTGAGAGGATAAAGACAGTGATGGTGGAAAAGTATGCACAGAAAACGCTATTTGGCTACTGCCATTATCATTCTCACGATTATCATTCAACATGGTAAATAGTGAGTCATTACTGTGCATATTTAAATCAAGGTCAGACAAATATGTGGAAAGGCTATTACAAAAAGGATGACATTTCCAAGTAATCTCTTTTAGGAAACATTCTATGAGTTAAAGTCTGTGATTACAAAAACAAAAAACATGCTACCTAATATATTCTTTTCTTAGACTTTCAAAGCAATGTCAGCCATATTAAGGGCTCCGATGGTTATGACGTTGTTTCTCTTGCTTAATTTTAACCATTTCCCAGCTCTTCCAGATGATTCTACCCTTCTTGCACTTTATATCTGTCACTAGTGTTTTATGATACATTACAGAACATACCTAATATGAAAGCAAAGAGAAAGATTCCCGGATTTTGGTCCAAACTCAGCAATATTTCAACTCAAATAGTGAATCACTTTAATGAGTAGAATAGAAGAACAACATATGTCTTTTAGAAATTATAGATAATTTCTTAGGCAGTGTTCCTTTTTACGAAATATAATTCAACAAAGGGTATAAAAGTGTAAAGCAAAAAAATATATATATATACATATCTAAGGAGCTCTGGTAGCGTAGTGGTTACGAATCGGGCTGCGAACCTTAAGGTCAGCGGTTCGAAACTACCAGCTGCTCCGCGGGAGAAAGATGAGGCT
>NW_006408639.1:5088643-5091921 GCF_000296735.1 Chrysochloris asiatica | reverse complement strand
ATGTCTCTTAACTATTTCCAAGGAGCTAAATTAATTTGTTAAAAACATACACTATTTTATAAGGCATTCATCATTTCTTAATTTATACAATAAAAATAATACTATAGTCAATATAAGGTTAAAGAATGGAGATGATTTTACAGATCATTTGTAAATATTTATTTTTTAGTGGGATAAAACCAGTGTCAGAGCATTCAAATTTTCATCTTAACCAAGGGAGAAATTATGTACATGTCTCTTCTCTAAACATATTTTATGTCATGGACTTCTCACAACAGCTAAGTGAATACAGACTTATTAGCCCCATTTTACAGAGAAGAAAAGTATAACCCCTAGAGTTTAATTCCTGTTTCTTAAGCTCTCTGAACTAGTGAGCTCTAGGAACATAATAAAGTGAAGAAGATCAAACTTGGTCTTCTAATACCGAGAACTATCAACTGTAGACTAGTACACATGTGGAGTGTTCTGTACATTGGTCTACAGGAGAACATGAAGAACAAGAAATAAACTCTGATAAAGCAAATATGAGGAAGCTTCAAAAAGTTCACAGGAAAATGTAATGAAACGATAATGGGATTTTCCCACAAACTCTCTGAAGCCATCTCATATTAAAAGTGTCAGTGATAGATACATCAGTGAATCCCTAAGCTAACTGAAAGCTTAGTGATTTGAATTTGAACCCACCCATCGACTCCCAGGAGAAAGATTGGTGATCTGCTACCATCAAGAATCTAGTCTAGAGCACCTAGTCTATAGGTGGGAAGTTCTCATTTGCCACAGTGTTTGCTTTGGAACAAATCACCTAGACTGCGCCTAGGAAATATTGGGGCGAATCTCTCCCTAGAAAAGGCCAAAAAGGTAAACGGTTTAAAATTCTAAAATAATTGGTATTCAGAACTCTAGGGTGCAAAAGTTGGAAGTGCCGATGTTATTAGAGAGAGAGAACTATATTAGACACATATGAGAGTTGATCAAACCAATAATCAAAAAATTATAGACTCACTATCTCTGATTCTAGAAAGAAATGTCAAGACTATCTTTCTCTCTTTTAGGCATTCCATTTCACAGATGAAACTTCTAAATTCTAGAGAGAGTAAGGGATTCAGTCTAATATCAAGTAGTATAATACTAGGAAAAACAAAACATCATCAAAAACAAATACAGCATGTAAAATCCATATGTACTTTACTCAGTTTAGTAAATGACTCAGGTAAAGTGGCCATTTTGTTAATTTCTTCTGTTGTACAGTGGACATATTTACTTAGCCCACAAAAGGGATGTTTAGATAAACTAACTAAAGTTTGTGAGATATTTTGAAAATACCGAATTCTGCAATAGTGGTTAAGTATTGTTACTATTCAAATTAATACCAAATCTCACCTGTTCCACAGAGCTACATAAATATAAAATAGATTCATTTCATTATCTTCCACTATTTCCTGCTTCCAATGTACAACATCTGACCTTAGTGCTTTTTAATATTTTATCTAAATGACTTAAAAAATCAAAAATAGAAAAACATATCCCATGGACTGACAGATACAGATGAAAACTCTAATGTCACTGCCAGACATACACTGGTAAACTCAAATTCACTGTTGGCTAATACATTGGACTGCAAGGCCAGTTTGAATCTCAAGGTCTATGGTTCAAACCCACCAACTGCTCCTTGGAAACCCTATTCAGGGTCACTATGGCACTTATCAACAACAGCATTCACATAACATTCTAATTTTCCTTAACATATGGACAAACACAATAGATTAGGAAAAGAGCATAATGTGCTTACTATCATATGATCAACATTTTCTGAGACATCATACCATCAGATACACATTATCTAACTGAATTCCCACTCAAACCCAATCATACTGAAATTTTGGTATCTATCAGTTTTTTAACTAGTGAGAAAAATATGGAAAGAGAGATAATACAATAATCTCAAGGTCACATAAATGAATCATGTAGTTCAGACAGATTCAAATCCCAGCACTCTGATTTCAAGCATATGGTTTTAACATGGAAAGTATGCTCCCTCCAACATATTTTATAAACACACACTTCATGCCCCTAAACAATGATTTACACTAATAAAACAGATAATAAATAATAACAGATTCAGAATTTTGCAGTTCAAAGATTTGTTCATAGCTGTGAATGTAACAATCTTAGTTTTTACATTATTGTTCATAACTGCCATTGAATTAATTCCATCTCACAGCCACGCCATTTAGGGTTTCTGAGGCTTTTTAAATCTTTGTAGGAGCAGAAAACCTCATCTTCTTCCTGCAGAGTGGCTGGTGGGGTCAAACCACCGACCCTGCGGTTTGAAGTCCAGTGCTTATCATATGGAACTGCCATGCCCCCAGTTTTTAGATTAGGATACTGATTACTAAAACTGTCAGAGATAGCAGTAGACAGTAAAGAAAGACAGAACAGAACCTAGAATTTGTAACTATTATTTTGCGTCTGTAGTAATCAGAGGGGCATGCTTCTTAAATAATTTTATACATATTGATAAGTATTTGGAGAAGTGAGCCATTAAAAAAACAAAAAAAACAAAAAAACACAGGGGGGGAAAAAAAATACAGGAAAAGAAAATCTGCTGTGTATTATCTGATTATCAAAAAAACTGCCTCAATTCTTTAATCCCACTGAGTATTATCCAAAGATCCTACTTAAAGGATCAAGCACCAAGACCCCTTTTATTATAAAATGTATTTGGCAATGAATGAGACAAACAAGAAGCACAAACATTGTATCTGCCTTCATTTAGCCTACATAAAATTGGGAAACAAAACACATTTGTTAATGTACAGGTGATGACTGAATCATGTTCCTTCATAGAAAACCTTGTAGAACTATAGCTGAGCCTTTCCATTCTTCTAACGTCAATAATAATAATAAATAGAGTCCTGGGTGGGGTGCCCTGGGCTAATAATTCACTTGACTACAAAGTCAGTTTGAATCACAAGCCATTTCTTGGAAACTCTCTACACAGTGTCTCTATGGGTCAGAACCAACTCGACAGCACTCGATAACAACAATGCCAATAATGAGAGGGTATCTTGATGTGGTGCTGAAGGATAATGCACTGGATAGAAAAGTCAGCGGTTCAGACTCGCCAGCCACTCCTTGGAAACACTCTCCAGGATTGCTATGAGTTGAAGGCACTGACAACAAATATTCTTGTAAGATACTAATAATACCAGCAAAAAATTCTTTCCTTCCTAATGTAGATTGATACAGATCTCAGGGAAGGGTAGAAAAAGCGACTA
>NW_006408639.1:5058334-5087215 GCF_000296735.1 Chrysochloris asiatica | reverse complement strand
CCCAATGAGATGGATCAGCCAATTGGCATCATTAATGGCGTCAAGTGTGGCAGCGGTAGTGAGGTTGGTCCAGGATCAGACATTGTTTCGTTCTGCTGTGCATGGGGTCGGTATGAGTAGGTTTCGACTCGATGGCACCTGACAACAATTCTCAATACCTATAAATGTGACCTAATTTGGAAACAGGTTCTTAGCAGATGTTATCAAGTTAGTATGAGATCATCTCATTGCCTTAAAATTGATTCCAACTCATTGCAACCATATAGAAAAGTGAAGAACTACTTCATAAGGTGTCAGAGACTGCAAATCTTACAGAAGCAGACTGCATCATGTTTCTTCAGCAGATCTGTTGGTGGGTTTAAACTACTCATCTTTTGATTAGTTAAGCCCAGTGCTTAATCCACTGTGTGACCAGGGCTCACAGGCAATGACTAGTTCTTTCTGAAGGAAGAATTTTAGCTACAGACACAGCACGGATACACAGAAACAATGGCAAGTGAAAAGGGAGGCAGAGCTTGCTTGGAGAGATGAATTTGTAAGTCACAGAATGCCAGGATGTCTGGCAACTACCAAAAGCCCGGAAGTGACAAGGAAGAATCCTCCTCTAGAGGTTTCAGAAAGAACATGGCCCTTCTCATTCACTGAGTTGGGATTCTAGCTTCCAGAACTGAGAAGAAATAAATTTATGTTGTTTAAAACTACCTGTAATGGTAACCCTAAAAAAAACAAGTACTAGAAGGAAGACTAAAGTATTCTGGCTGGGGTAGCTGTACATGAATTCTAATTGCCTTTGTGTAACACATGAGTCAATGAGCTGTTTCCCGAAAACACCAAAGGAAGCTCAATACAGTGACAAACACAACACCTAGCACAATTCCTAACACATACGTTGCTCCAAAAAATAATGCATAAAGGAATAAAAATTAATGAGTGTAGCAGAGCTTACTACTACTACACCAACATCAACATCCATCTTTCTCTTCTTCCACAACATGGCGCTGAGGGCTAAAGCGCTGGATTGCAAAGTCAGTATGAATCCAAAGGTCTGTGGTTCAAGCTCACTAGTCACTCCTTGGAAACCCGATACAGGGTTGCTATGGGTCTGAACCGACTCGACAGCACTTAACAACAACAAGAAGCTAGACTAGATTTCACAGTTTTCTCAAGAATGGACAAGAAAGGCCATGTGACCAAGGTTGAACCAATATGAGTAGAAATATGTGTCACATCTGGGCCTATCCTATACAACTTCACAAAGCTGCCCCAAATTCTTTCCCCCACCCAACTAACTATGAGAAACATCCTGAAAGGCAGAATCTCCATTTGCCTTGATCCATAAATAATTATGTGAATCAGAAGACCATATCTAACCAACCTCCAACCCCCTGCTAAATATGGATTCACCAAGATTGGTATGTTCCATGATTTAAGCGAAAATTTTATTATACAAGTTGTGATGGTGGTGGTGTGCTATGGAGTGGGTTCCAACTCACAGTGACCAATATATAGGATTTCCAAGGTAGTAAATATTTACGGGAGAAGAAAATCTCATCTTTCTCCAGCAGAATGGCTGGTAGTTTGAACTTCTGACCTTAAAGTTAAGAAGTCTGACTCAAAACCACTATGATACCAGAGCTTTCTTTCATCTCTTTCTCTGAGAGACAGAGTGTGATACCTTTACTTATATATACAGACATATGTATGCATATATATATACACATATACATATACATATATACGTTGTTTTTAAGAATGTAGACTTGCTGTTAAGTATATGTATTATGAATAGATAGATAGATAGATAGATAGATAGATAGATAGATAGATAGATATAGAGAGAGATTTCATGAGATGGATGCATTTCAAAATCATACAGTTAAAGCCCAAATTTACATTGAGGTACCTAGATGCCCCACTATATATATTTTAAACAATGAAGAAACCCAACTATTCCATTTCCTGTACACAACTAGAAAAAAGTAATAAACAAACATAAAATGGTAACAATAAGCTGTAGAAGTCAATCCTTCTACCTCATCCTTAGGAAAAAAACAATAAAACAATAAAACCTTTACATTGACATTCCATTTGCTTTAAAACAATATTACAATATTCTGGCAGCTGTAGCTTTACTTTCTCCATAGAATTAAGGAAAACAATTTCCTTTTTTCCCTTAATTTAAGTTGTGCAAATCTTAAGTTAGTGAGCAAAGACAATGAAAACATACAGGCCTTTCTGGCGAAGAAATCACATCCCCCAAGAGGAAAACTCTAACAGTACAATGGGGTAACACATTCTTTCATGACTTAACAACCTACGTGTGGGTGAAGGAGACAGAAAGACTGAGGCTTGCAGGTACGACCAATCATTCTATTAATACTCTGCATAATGAAGCACAGCTCAGGATGGCATTTATATCAGACACAGTCTGCCATTTGCTTCCTATCAGGGAGCAGAGTTATCAGAAACTCTAATAGCAACTTCTAAAAGACAAGAGAAAAAAAAAAAAATCACTGCATATAATATCTAGAACTCAGAATGAAAAGATTTCTGTGTTAATAGTGTGTGTGTTAATTCAGCATAAGCCTTCACACTGTATCAAAACTACCCACTGAGGGACAATGGTGCACAGCATGGTTAGCCACAACTAGGTGAAAGCAAGACATAGATATCAAAAGGTAAACATTAAAGCTTTTGAAATAGTAACTGTACAACATAGTTTACATACAAATAGCCTCCTCTACAAAATTAGTTAGAAATGAAGAAACCATGAAAATTGAGAGACCAGAATCCTCAAAGTAAGAACTTAAAATGGAAACAACTTTTGTTTGTGCGTAATGCAGCACCACTTATCTAAGAGACCACTGAGAGATAATTCATATACTTCAACTTCAAAGATAGCTTCTAACATGATCATGTCTTAAAAACATTCATGATCTGTTCATGGCTTTCCCAAAGGGAAAGTAAGTCTTCTATGTGCTCCCATGTCATTGCTGTTTTGAAATGTCACGGAGTAGGTTCCTAGTTGGAGTTCTAGTGTGGTGCTATAGCACAAGCACTGGACCATGAGATCCATTTGAACGGCAAGGTGGGTAGTTCAAATCCATCAGCTGCTCCTTGGAAATCCTATACTTGGTTGCTGTGAGTCAGACTTGAAAGCACTTAACAGCAATAAAGCTACTCCTCATAGCAACCCTTTTAAGGATTTCCAAGGCTTTCGATATTTGTGTGAGCAGTAAGCTTCATCTTCCTCCCACAGAGTACCTGGTGAGTTCGAACCATGGACCTTGTGGTTTGCAATGCAGTGCTTACTGTATGGAGTCACCGCACTCCCATATGTGTTTACATAGTTCTTGGCTTATACCATAAATGTCACTGTCGATGTAGTCAGTATCTCATCATCACTACTACTACTATTTCTAGGGTTATCTGTTCCCATACAGTTACACTCTTTTATACCCTATGGAACAGTTCTAGTCTGCTAGTGCCAGAACTGACAGGATGGCAGTGAGACTTCGGCTCTGCTCCCTTTGCTATGTATCACACATGTTTCTAAATTCTTTACATGCATGACATCACTTCATTAGCTCAAAAATACTAAAAAGCAGATGTGACTATCATTCCTGTTTCATGCACAGAAACTCAGCATCTTGCCCTAGGTCACAGAGCTAGCAAACGGCAGAGGTGCAGTTAAAATTCATAGTATTTCATTTCTACCATAGTTATCATTAGTGCCTGCTTCCACCCTGATCGTGTACAGGTCTGTCTCTTCTATTGGGGTGGACTCCCCACCCAACACTGTGCTGCATTCCCCAGTGCTTTACATGGTTGCTAAGTGCCATCGAGTTGGTTTCAACTCACAGCAGCTCTGTATAGGATTTCCAAGGAGCTTCTGGTGCGTTTGAACCAATAACATTTTGGTTAGCAGTCCAGTGCTTATCCTACAGAGCCACACCAGTAGTTAGTTACTCTTGTGGAAACTCAACACACAGAACTTGTGTGTCTTGCTTGTGATCAAATAAATCAAGGGCAAAACAGGGACTCGAATCCAGGTGTTCTATTTCCCAATTTTCGTATTCCCATTCTTTGTCTTTTTTTGCATGTGATGAAGACAGGCTGCAAATCCCAGTGCTAACAGATGTGACTATCACCAGTGTTCCACTCACTGTGCTGCTCAGCTCAAATCTCTTCACTACATCAAATGCAAGGAACACTTTAGAAATTTAAAAAGAAGATATGTTTTAAGCATTTCTTATCATTTGATGAGAAATCAAAGAAAATACTCATATACACTAAGATGAATATGGACTTGAATCAAATTCCTAGCAAACAAATAAACTTGTTATTAAAGGAATTCCACATGAAATTTTAAATAATATTTGTTTCCAGTAAGATCAAGTCAGGTAATTGGTTACTTCACAACATAACGTCTGATTGAGGTTTATTTTTTTACTTAACTTATATCCTTAAATATCAGTCACAGTTAAAAATCAGTTTTGACTCGTAGTGACACCGTGGTATCCGAGTAGAAGTGTCCTCTATAAGGTTTTCAGCAGCTGATTTTTCAGTAGATTGCCAGACATTCTCCAACCTTTCTGTTAGCAATCGGCTGTTCCACTACCCCACCCTCTGCCATCAAGTCCATTTGAACACACAGATACCCAACAGGAAGTAGCAGAATTGCCCCCTAGAGTCTCTGAGACGATAATCTTTACTGAAGCAGGCAGCCTCACCTGTCTCCCATGGAGCAACTAGTGGGCTCAAACTGCTGACTTTGTGGTTAGTAGCCCACCAAGGTTAAAGGTGATAGAAAACATACTGATGTGGGAAAGAAAAGACTAAGTTTTTCTCCCTGCTGGGTTGCTGACTGCCTCCATATCTGTGGACAAGCCACTATTCTCGTAGGGCTTGACAAGCACTTTACTAGGTATTCAGTAGGATCGTCAAACACATAAACGTTCTGATTTGGAGTGGGATGATTCTATTTCAATTACATACTTCAATAGAAACAGTTAGAGGAACAGCGCAACACAGCAAATTGCTTTCTAGCTGATGCATGGATTACTGATGTCTTCAAGTTTCTAGTGAAGCCACACAACACAGTTCTGGGACTACATGACTTTATTCAGCAATTAGCACTCTACTGTCACCCAGTAACTGAATAGTAGGTGTTTATCTCACATTTCTTTATCTTCATGAGTAGTGGGAAACAGCTTCCCTATATGGTAGGGCATCATTCTATGCTTTAATAAATGTCAACGTAAGAAAATAAAAATTCAACAGATATTAAGGTGAACGCAGACAGAAGTGGTTATACTGAACCAGCTGTTCTTTTCTCCTTTTCTCTTTTTCTTTTTCTTTTTTCAGTTGATGCATGTCAAGCTGGGATAAAAGGGGCTAGTTGAACATCTGGACCCAAACCAAGGCATTTAACATTTGCAGGCTATTCAAAGGCAAGGATGATTTATGATGCTATTCTTAGATATTTATCATGTGTCCTCTCACTTTATGAAATGTGGACAGTCACATAAACCTGGTGACACTTCATGATATAAAAACAGTGATTGAAGGCTGATAAAAAAGACAGAAAAGAAGAATCAATTTAGTTTGGAGATGTTCAGAACAGGGTAGGCCCCTGGGAAGATGAGATGAATTCTGCTTCAACCACTCTGCCTTTCAGCAATGGGCAGGATTTTTGTCTTTAGGCAGTCACCTGTCTCCTATCTCTGGAAAAAGCAGAATAGAATCTGTAATTTAACTGATATACCTACGTGGCCTTTTTCACTAGAAAAGCTGAGGCAGTTCTATTATTGAGTATTGAAAAGCCCTGAGGAAAGTAAGGCCAATGTGATAGCTTGTCTGTCTTCAAAATGGCTCATCTTCTTCAGTTTAAAAAAAAGAAGAAAAAGGAGAAAGAAACAGAAAATAAGTATAGGGGGATGGGGAATTGGGTGACTTGTGACACATCAAGAAAAAAGAAACAGCTTGGCACTTTGGCAAAGCTAAAGCTTGTTTATAAATCACATCCCAAACAGATACCCTCTGCAAGACAAAATAACGCCTAAGCCTCAGAAAATATGTGTAGGTAGCAATTTCTATTCTGTGGAAAAGTCATGCCATACATTTAGAAACACTAAAAATTGTCTACTGTCATCAATGTGTTGATTAATTGCCAACTGAATATGTAATCTCAGAAAACCTTTTTATTTAAAAAAATGGGAATCGGTTTGTCAATAGCTTTTAAACACACACACACATATATTTCATGTAGTCAGATGGACTTTTCATGTAATTAAAGTGAAAAATCACCCAAAGTAATAATAATCTATGAATTGGGAACTTGTTAAAATAAGTAATAGGTTTTTATGGCACGAAACACTACATTATACCTAAATATAGGTCTAGGGGTTTTGAGAAGTCATTAATTTTCCCTCAGTTATTTCAATCGATATTTCAACAAGCGACACTTGATTAAAATTTGCAGATACAAAGAATGTCATTTCTTTTACATGTGATCATTAAAAAAAAGTTTAAACATTCATTCGTATTTTCAGTATTTATGACAGTTTCAGTGTTTAAGACTTTCAATTTCCTCACGGTCAATCATGTTTAATGACTAAAATATAAATATTTTAATGTTTCTAATTATTGCTCAGTAGAAGCTGAGACCCATTCTTTCAAAAAAGTGTCAGAAACATCCGATATTCCTACTTTACAACAGAAACAAGGTAAGAACACATAAGCTCTGGAGGTTTCCAGATATGTGATTGTGTGACAGATGACCACTACAGCTCCTCTTAAGAATACTGGTCAGTTGCAGGTTATGAAAACGGTATCATTTTCACACTGAGTTCCTAATAAATGCAGTAAATGTGTCTTTAGGACCAACGAATAACTCTTCTCTCTAGGTATGAGTTAAACTACATTAAGAGCATGCGAGTGAATGTCACTATTGTTGTTATAGATGTTAAAGTGCCAACAAGTTGGCTCCAACATAGTGAGCTTCTATAGGATTTCTGAGGAGCAGCGAATGAGTTTGAACCATCAAACTTGTGGTCCAAACTGACCTTGCAGTCGACTGCTTATCCTACAGCGCCACACCAGGACTATAAACAATAGGATGTTTTTAAACAAGCTGTATGTTACAGATTGAATGGTATTCCTCAAAAAAATGTGTCAGTTTAGCTAGGCCATGATTCTCTTCATTATATAATTATTCTCCATTTTATGATCTGATACAATGATCTTCTTTCTATTTTGTGAAGTGATGTAATTAACCTAATCTCTATGATGTTAATGAGGCAGGCATGTTAATGAGACAGTACATAATCTACAGAATCAGGTTGAGAGACAAAATAGATTAAACAGGAAGCAGAAACAGAGGGACCCACTACCACCAAGGAATCCTGGTGTGGTGCTGTAGGATAAGCACTTGACCCGACAGTCAGTTTGAACTGCAAGGTCAGTGGTTCAAACTCACAAGCCGTTCCTTGGAAACCCTATTGTGGCCACTATGGCACTTAACAAAAACAATTACAACACCAAGAATGAAAAGGTGGAAGCATAGCGTGTCCTGTGGAGTCAGGGTTTCTGCTGAGAATCTCCAGGGGAAGCTTGATGTAAGCAAAATGAAGATCACTCAAGAGCAGAAGCTAAAAGAGCCAAAAGAGGTAGAAAGGCTTACCCTAGACGCACCCTACACTTAGACTTCTAGCCTGAACTGTGAGAAAAGAAATATCTGTTTATGGAAGCCATCCACTTGCAATATTTCTGTTACAGCAGCACTAGTGAACTCAGACACGGGGCGACCTTCCTTCTCTACGCATTCTCTACGCAGACTATGTGTGTTATCTGAAGCTCTCTCCGGAGGCAAGTATGAGTCATCCTGACTTTCTCTGACAAGTCAGTTTCACCCTCAGCATATAGATAGAACACTGAAAATCAATATCCATGAATGCCACCTTCTACCTACAGAGCCAATTGGCCTTTACTGAATTAGGTAGACACTTGCATTACAAAAGAACCCATTACTTTAGGGGTTCTAAAAAATAAAGCTGCTTAATTATTCTTACCAAGTATCCAGGAGAATAAAAGTTCTCCTAATCATAGCAAAGGAATCATTATTATTGATTAAAATGTCATTTTGGTGAGATCCGGAACCCAAAAAAAGATCACTTTTGCTTTACAAATTAACCATAAAAAGTTTAAACTGTAAGTGAAATGCCATCCTGTACTATTGCAGTGAATTTCCTATAATAGTATCTACTTTATGTTAGTTCAGAAACATTGTCTTAATGAGGTTAACCTTTAAAGAGCTTTTCTAGAACTGGAATTTTCAAAACTGCTGCTACATACTATATTCACATGAAATATATTTGTACAAATAAGATTATAAGAGCTTTAAATGAACAACTCAATATTATTTTTGTCACTTATGCTATACAACTAAGTCTTATTTAGAACGCATTAACAGGTATCTAGTTTTTTTAAAAATATTATTGTGATTAAAAATATACATATGTATATGCACACATACACAAACACACACACACACATATGTATAGAATAGTGGATACAAGTCAGGTTGCTAACCTCAAGGTCAGCAGTTTGAAACTACCAGTTGAACAAGATGAGACTTTCTGCACCTGTAAAGATTTACAGCCTCGGAAACCCTATGAAGGGTCGCTAAGAGTATGAAACGACATCACAGCACATAACCACCACTATAAAATAAATAAATATATATATATCCCATGTCCATATTCCTAATCTATAAAAGCTTGGAGATCATAAATGTTTGTTGTCATACATATATGTGCGTGTGTAACATTCGCCAAGTCAACAATTTCAATGTATATCATCCAGTGGCATTGATTATGTTCATCAAGTTATAGATGCAGTGATAACTATTATTTTTCTGAATTATTCTACAGTCATCTATGTGGCACCTAAACATTGATACCCATTCTACCCCTCTTTGCCACCCCTGGACAAAACATCAAGACTATTTACTATTTCAAATACAAGTAAATATACATTACTTATCCTTTTTGACTGACTTCTTTCTTTCAGTCCACAGAATATTTTCAGTGTTCATCCAAGTTGTCACGAAAGGACATTTTACAGCCCTTTCAAGTCAATATCCTAGTCACATTATTTCCAGTCATAATTTTCATCAGTTTTTAAGTTGATCTGAAACATGAAACCATTTATGTTCCAAACTCTTCATGTAATTACCAACGATTCCTCCACTCAGCAGGCATTAAAGACCTTTTATATCTTCTTCTATCATGCAGGCTTTTTTGTTGTTGTTGTTGTTGTTGTTTTAAAGTTTTAAGCCTCTAAAACATATGTTCTCAATAAATATAAATATATAAATAAATAAAGCTATTACAAGCCAAGGGTGTAATAAAAGATTATTGTGAGGATGATGACACATTTATGCAGCTTTCTTATTATAAGAGGGAAAATAAACCCTTATAATCAGAGTCTGTATATATTCATTTATAAAAAATAAACAAAAAAGAACATAATGATTGTTTATTTAAATGTAATGAAATTGTTATTATTTTGACCAAACAGTACAAAAGAATCAGATGCTGGTTTTATTTTCTTTACTGCAAATATATCTGCATATTTACAGAAGTTAGCCAACTGCTATATTGCAAATATTATAACAAAATAAACTTGATCATGAAGACTGATTTCCAACTATCACCTGCCAAAGCAAATTATTCAGTGGAAACCACATCAGTATCACTTCAGGACTGTTGGTGTTGAATGCCACGGAGTTGATTTCAACTCATTGTGACCCTGGTAGGGTTTATGAGGAGCAACTGGTAGGTTTGAACCACCGACATTGAGGTTCACACTGATCTTGTGGTACATTTCATTATCCTGCAGCACCACACCAGAATTCCAACTTCTGTACTAGAGGGCAAAATTCAAAAGTCATTTGAACGTCAAAATTACTTAAAGTTCTTTGATTCATTCAATAATAAGTATTTATTATATCACTATTTAGGACACCCTAGTTGGTACACCTGTTATCGTGTCTGGCTTGGAAATAAAAAAACTGCAAGTTCAAGTTCACCCAGACATCTTGTAGCAAAGAGTTGCTGATGTACTTCCAAAAAGCAAGCCATAGAAAACTCTCTAGAACATAGTACAAATCTGAATCATAATCAACTCCTAACAAATGGCTTTCTATTTGACTCTTATGTACAAAAGAAACCCTGGGGGACAGTGCTAATCAAAAGGTCATTCTGCAGGAAAAATGAGGAGTCATTTGCTCCTGTGAAGATTTCAGCTTAGGAAACCCTATGGGGCACTGTAGGGTCACAATGAGTCAGAATCAACTCAATGACACACAATAACATTATCATTGCCAGGCATAAGGCTACAACTCTAAGACCTACAAACAAACAAGAAATCATATTCCTTATCTTTATTCAGTTTACTCAAGTGGAAGAGCAAAACAACCTTAAATACAATTTTGAGTAAATATAAAATTATTTATTCCTTTGATATCTACCTAATGAATAAATATTTATTTAGAATCTACACTGTATAAGGTACTATTGTGTAGGCATTTGAGCTACAACACTGAACCATATAGACAGAATAACTGCCCTTTCTGAGTTTATAGTCTAAGAGGTTAAGACAGGTGAAGAAAATCAGTGCTAGAGGTAATGAAAGAAAAAGAAAATATTGACAAGAGAAAATGGATTCAGAACACAGAAGAGTGAATTATAATTTTAAATAAGGTGTTAAAGATACATTTAATTGAGAAAGGAAGATTTTTTAAGCAGATTTTAAAAAGCAGTTCGTGCCTCAAATACGTGATTATAAAGGAGAGGTTTAAAAGACACATAGGGATATGTAAGCAATGAAAGGGATGCAGGTTTTTTATCCAAAGTGCAATGGGAAACTTGCTATATGGGGGTGAAGAATGACTCAGATTTCTAGTTGGCTTGATGAGGTGTGGTGGTTGTGTGTCAGTGAGTCTGTTCAGACTCATAGCGAGCCTGTTAGTTTCCGAGACTGTAAATCTTTATAAGAACAGAAAAGTTCATCTTTGTACTGTGGGGCAACTGGTGGATTGGAATTATAGATCTTGTGGCTAACAGCCTAACTCACAATCTATTATGCCACCTATACTCCTTTTGATGAGATAGTGGTGGGCTATCCCCTGAGCTAGAAAAGAGAGGAAAGGGCCAGAAGAGACTTCTTCAGGTATCAGTTCATTCTCACATCAGTGCAGCACCACTGCATGAAAGAGATCAGGGCATGCTGAGCATGCATCTTCTACTTATATCTCTAAATCTCAGCTAAAATATTGTAATTGAATAAAATCCCCAGGTAATACACTAACTTTCATGTATATATATATATATATATATATATACCTTAGTTTATTACTTTTAAATCATGTTTTTTTTTTGTTTGTTTTTAAGGTAGAGAAGAGTGAATGGAAGGACAATTACTGGACACGAAGAATCTTCAAAACCATGACTGATCTTCCATCTTTCTGAAAGAGGTGAGTGAGAGATCAGGCATGGAATGTGGAAAACAATTTTTGGATCTTTGAATCTATGATAAAAGCACATCAACACTGGTACACAGTAAGTAAGACAACCCATTCATTTATTAAAAATGTCAAAGGGTATCTATCTGAAGTCATCACCAAATTTAGAATGAGGGATTTAATCCATAAACCACTGAAGCACATTTTGTGATGAAAACTATGCAAATAGCTTTGAATCAGATAGCCTCATTAAGCAGTTAGCCTTCCAATGTTGTCAGATAAAACAAGATCAGAATCAGTAGGGGGCATTTCATTGCTCTGTCATCTTACCCTCTTCTTAGCCTGTGTTCATTTCTTTTTTTTTCTTTGGATGTCATTAAACTTGACTCCGGTACACTCTAACCCAGTTTCTGTAAGACTCGTTTTCATGATCATTTAATAGTTCCAGGCAAACCTAAGCATGACAGTTCGGAAATAGTTCTTTCCAAGCTAGTGTCATTAGTGAGTTTTTTGTTTTCTTTCAATAGATTAAGCATATCGCAGAATGCCTAACACTGGTCCCATATTAAGTGCTCTTAAAGATATTAAACATTAGGAACAAATGTCTTTTATGACTTGAGGTCTTTAGATGTGTGTATCTAAAAGCCCACCCACACTGCCTTCAGGCTGTGAATTAATTGAATGGATTAAAGAGAACAGAGAGGATGCAAAGACAAATGCATACTTTTTCCCATGTTCAAAAACTAAAGGTGGCTTTGGTATCCAATTAAGTGAGACAGAACACTGTTTCCTGGCAAGGTATAGACTATGTACTGTATAAATGCAGTCTCAGTGAGTTTGTAGATTCTTTGGGGGATTAAATGAGGAAAATAAGTAAAAACTAGGGGCTGGTGGATGGAAGTAATGAGAAGCTTACCACTGAGAGACACTGCATTTCTGTTGCACGTGATAACAATTTTGGAAATGGATAATAGTGAGGGTTGTGCAGCATTGTGAATGTGATTAATGTCACCGAATAGAACAGTTAATACTTATTATAACAGGAATTTTTGCAGTATGTACTTTACTACAATAAAAAAAAAAAATTTTGAAAAAAACCTATCAAGATGGGCAATTACATCTTGTATCAAATGAGTATTGTTGTTGTTAGGTGCCATCAAGTAGGTACCAACTCATAATGACCCTATGCACAACAGAACAAAACACTACATGGTCCTGGGACAACCTCACAATCATTGTTACATTTTAGCCCATGGATGCTGCCACTGTGCCTACGCAGCTCTTCTTTTTCTCTGTCCGTCCACTTTTCCAAACATGATAGCCTTCTCCAGTGACTGGTCCCTCCTGATAATATGTCCAAAGTATGAGAGATGAAGTTTGGCCATCCTGGTTTCCAAGGAGCACTCCGGCTGTTCTTCTAACACAGATCTGTTTGTTCTTTTGCAATTCATGGTACTCTCAATTTTCTCTTTCAAAGCCATAATTCAAAAGCATCAATTCTTCTATCTTCTTTCTTATTCACTGTCCATCTTTCACATGCATATGAGGTAGTTGAAAATACCATGGCTTGGGTCAGGCGCACCTTAGTTCTCAAGTTGACATCTTTGCTCTTCAACACTTGAAAGAGTTCTTTGTGCCACAGATTTCCTCAATGAAATGTAGAGCACAAATAGACCCAGATATCCAAAAGAGGAAAACACCATTTTATTTACAAGATATGATTAAGCCACGCCTCTAACAGGATGGGTGAATGAAAGGATCAGATTCTGAGTCAATGCCTCTATTACTAACACTTTGTGGCAGGTATTATAATGTCTACCGTTAGATGCAAGGCAGTGTTCTACCTCCAGGAAGGTACCTATAAGTTTTAGCTAATGTAACAGCCTGATGTCTGGGCTCAAAACCTTAAGATAATGTGTAATAGGAACCATTCGACTTGGTCTAAAACTAGAGAGAGAGAGAAAAAAAAAAAAAAAAGATGTTTTGATCTTTCCTAATTGCTGCAACCTCTTGCTAATTCCTAACCATGTGAGGCTCCCATGGGCATTTTCTTGCACTTTCTGTCAGTATCTTTCATATTAAACTTAGGGGATATAATGGGTGTTGCTAAAGAAAAATGGCACTTTTGTTGGTGGTGGTGTTTAATTAATGTAGGTCCAAGAATAATACTGTCATTAGAATAGAGATACAAATCAAATTATTCTCACCTGCTTTGTGGAGATGGTTTTAAAAGCTTGCTTTCCCCAAATCCCAAGATAGGGACACAATGCCTAGAATATAAAACCAGCTTATCACTATATATATATATATATACTGTACAGACTTCTATCTCTCATCCTTGACGTTAGGCGTAGGTAAACATATAGACAAAAATGACATTCAGCACCCAATGTTATATTAGCATCTTTCTCCTCACTTTGTAATGCACTAGGTGTAAGTTAATCGGATCAGAAAATCTGTTTCCTTATTTTGTAGTCACACCCTTACACTTCCACACTGCAATAGAGGTTCCCTTTAACACAGTCTCAGAGGTTATCAGTCTTGTGCTCCAGTTAAGCAATTCTTTATCTTATTACTGAAGAAAATATGAAGAACCCATTCCATTCATAGTTTATGTCCCAAAAACCATTCATAATACTTACAATTCATACATATTAGGGCACAAATGGAATAATGTGCTGGCTCAGAATCGCTGTGAAATACTGATAACTTGTTCATGACTTCCAGCAATTTTGTGCAGTGGCAAAATAAATGGCAGAAGACCTTGGAGAAAAAGTGGCTAGGCAAAGGCTAGTCAGTAAAGGAATGGTTTTTGAGGACTGTTGATGCTAATAAAGTACCTTTTGAATGTAAAATATTTGGGAGTACATCATTAATATTCTTTATTAAATATGTTAATAAAGATACTCAAATATAATCAACAAAACAATGTTAACAATAACACCCAAGAAATAGGTGACTGAATTTAAGCTCTAATAAGAGACTTGGGAGTGGCTCAAGGAAGATTTTGTTCTCCTTCCTTCAGTTTTTGTTTTTTTAACAAGGGTATACCACACAGTAAATTGGGAATGAATGAAAAAGAGGCATGGATTTTAAATCAGAACTCAAGATTTCAGGTGGTGAAGTTTAAGCTCTTATGGAAACATCTAAAAGGTCTTTTCTGCAATAAACTAGACAGATTTATTTGGTGAACATAGCTTACAAGCTCTTCACTTAATTAATTGTTCTGAAGGTGTTTTGTTGTTTGTTTCTTTTTTTTCACGTGCATAAATTCACTTCTCAGAAATGGGTGTAGTCAAGAGAGAACAACATTTTTCAACAATAGAAAATGGGTTATCATTATAGAACGCAAGAGTTGGATGGAGTCCCATCTTAGTTGAGGGTTGTTGTTGCTCTGAAGAAGTGCCATTGAGTCAGTTCTGACCTTGTATAGAGTTTTAGAGGAGTGGCTGGTGAATTTAAACGAACAATATCATGGTTCATGCTAACTTAGCAGTCCAGAGCATTAACCCATAGCACCACACCAGGACTCCAGGTGAGGGTTACACACAACAATTAAGTTGAAAATATCATCAAATTACCCTAAATTGGTATGGAGTAGCCATATTGGAAGCAGACATACTTTTGACAGTCGAAACTTGCCCAACAAGGAGAGTGGTTTTCTGTCTGACTTTTCCCAGCGACAGAACAGGTCACCATGTTTTCATAGAGCACTGTCTGTATGACTTCCCTGCTCCCATGATTTGGTTGACTTTAACTTTCATTTCAGGGCCACACTATACAAAAATCACTTAAACTTTCAAATCACACAGGGCGTGGCAAGATGCTCACAGGAAAGAGGGACATGGAAACCAGTAGAAGAATAAACTCTCACATCTCAGCTCAACTAACTGGCAAATTGGATCTCTGAGGGAGAAATACTTGTGGCTGCCCTTCTCTCTCTTTTTCACTCTTTTTTCCCTCCACTTCTCTTTTTAGTTTCTTTATTATTAAATGGATCCAATCGAACTTTGAAAGATAAATTTGTATTGACTTAATTACCATTAATGGGCCTGAGAAGTAATGGAAAACAAAATTAGAACAGAAAACAGAAAAGCAAATTGAAGACAGATCATGGACCATGGAGGGTGCTAAATGGAAAATTTGCACGATAGAATTTATTTTATGTATAAAAGGGAATATTTTCATTCAATTGAACAATCTGACAGGAGCTATGCTTTAAGAAGATGAATCTTTAGAAACTATTGGGAAAATGCAGATGAAAGAAAATGTCAGACTGAGCAGCAACTTGGCAAGGAGCATGGGAGGCTAGATATATTATTATCAGCTACATTATTAGATCCTCTCATCAGAAAATATCATGTTAAATCAAACAGCTACTGTGGGATCTTGAAAAATTGAAAACTTAAGAATGTGTTTAAGTTACCAGGTGAAATACAGATAATATGAAAAATAATTGTATTGTAACTTTCTTTTTCCCAAAGGCTAAATCAATTCTGTAAGAAACGTCTCCAATAGGAAATAAAGTTGCACCATTATTAATATTATTTTATGAACTGTGAAAAAAGTATGTTTGAGGCAGAACAACCATTAAAAAGAAAAACAACACCCACAAAAGAAAGAAATTACAAAACTTGGTATTGTCATAGCAATGGCCTAGATTCACTGTGGAGTTGTCTCATTTAAAAATAGTAACAATAGAATATTTTTCCTTTAACTTTGTTGGACTCATTAATAGGCACTTTCAATTACCAGGAAACCAAGATTCATAGCATCAGGTTTTGCATAATTTTTCCTTTTACTTGCAACTTTCGAAAGCAATGCAATGCATTATCCAATGACTTCACACAATGCAATAGACTGTTCATTGATTTCATTTGCTTAATAAGCAAGGTTTGCATTATAACTATTTAACTGTTCTTCAGCACCCCAACTAGATTTAAAAAATCTCTAATGACACTCTTATGAGAAAAAAAATCAGAAGTTTCTTGTAAAATGTTTCACATGATCTAAGCCAGCTAACATTTTTGTTTAGAAAATTGGAATCCTATTATCATCACTTTCAAAGACACCCATCCCTCTCCTCTGGCATGCCAACACTTAGTGAGTTGTAACTGGGGGGAAATATGTAAAAATAACAAGAAAAGCACTAACATAATGAATATGATGGTACTTACCAACTGTTTTCATTCCTATCTGACACTGTGCTGAACACTTTACACACCTTATACAAATCTACAACACAGAGGTAATTTTACTTACATTTTACAGAGGATGGCTCTGAGGCCCCTAAGCAAGAGCTGTAAGCACAAGAAGTCAACTCTAGAATAGTCTGCTCCAGACTTAATTTGGTTGAACTAAGACACATGTTGTCACGAAAATCAAAACAAAAGATGGCAGAGGAGTCACACTGAAATGCTACACTGTGCAACAATAACAACATCCAAAAGAAAACCCAAAAGGCGGGAGATTACAGATTCTGATATCAGTTGTTGTTATTAGGACTGTGTGTTCATGATACGAGCTAGTCCATTGACATAGTATAGTTCTTCATGTTTATGTTTTTCCTCCCAGTTTGGTGAGTAGATCCTAGGATCTTACAAGCTTTTAAGTGACCATCTAAGAGCTACTGAAGTTGGAGGTGTCCCTGAGATTACGGTCCTCATTGTTCTTCAAACAGAATTAAAATTATCTCCAAATCAAAACCAAAAACCAAAAGCAGGCTCACTGCCATGGAGTAGATTCTGCCTCACAGTAACACTTTAGGACAGAGTAGAACTGCTCCTTGCTGTGTTATAGTATATAAATCTTCATGGTAACACACAGCCTCAACTTTCTCCCATGAAGCAGCTGGTGGGTTTGAACCACTGTGATAAGTACTAGCCCAGTGCTTAACCCACTATACCGTGAAATCACCTTTAAATTAAGTAACAGTTTCGTTGAACAAATAAATAAAAGATTGCTCCCTTGAGTCTAGTGCGACTTGAAAAAAAGGAAGAAGTGTGAGGTGAAAGGGTCAAGAGCTATTTTAAAGACTAGTGGGAAAGTTGGGGGCAGGAGGATTAAGTCAGCGGAAGTAAATAACTAGATCAACAATAACAAGAATGGTCACACAGTGTGAAGAATATACCAAGGCCACTGATCATTATGTCTAGAAATTGTGGGATAGGAGTGGGTTTTGCTGTGTATAATTTTACCTAAAGTGAAATTAAAGAAAGAAGAAAAGAAATACCGTAACACCATACCCAAGCAAAACTCTGGCTGTTATGTGGCAGGAAAATAAAGTTGCCTAGTGTCTAATAAATGGTCCATTCTATAGTAATCATTATAAAGCGATCATATAACTGGAAATATGCAATACACATTATTTGTTTTCTATTTGTGGGAAATCATCTACATTAAGGCTATAGATTATGCGTTACCTTACTATTTATTGTTTCAGTCTTGGGCAGGATTACCACATTCCACGCTTTATGAAGCTTGCCATCAATACCACCTTAAAGCTGACTTTAAATTATACAGAAAAGCTACTCTGAAGAGGTATGCTGACCAGTTATTTGCCATCTCCACAGAAGTCTGTACAAAGAGGAAAGATGCTAGACTTTGATAATTTTTTAGAGACAGCCTCAGGTGTAATATAAAGAAAAAAGGGATGTAAGCAAAACAGACCTGGATCCAAACGTTCCTCCCACAATTACTAGACAAAGTACCTGCAGTATTATTTACACATAAAACAGGATAATATCTACCTCTCTTGATTGTTGTAAAACTATAACTAGATACACAAAGTAGTTAGCTCCTGTAATTTCTAGAGAGAAAAGTAGACATTTGGCAGTCGAAGAGAACAGTTCTCATTGCATGTTTACCAGTTATTAACTGTGATCTTAAATCACTTGTTTCTTTAGAATTTCTATGACCTGGTTCTCTGATCTGCATAAGGAAGAAACCACCAGCTAGCTGTCTTAAAGGAAGGATCTTAGTATATTACCTGGAACTTAGTGACTAACCAAAATATGTTAGTGCAATCCTCTAATACATAGATGGCACTGAGCTGTACTATCTTTCCTCCTTTAAAACTGTTGTTAATTGTCATCAAGTCAGATCCGACTCATAACAAACTGTACAGGGTTCCTGAGGAGCAGCTGGTCGGTTTGAACTTCCAACCTTCATGTTCGAAGTCCAGTGTTGAACCTACAGTGCCACACCAGTAGTCCTCCTTTAGTAACCCATAATAAACAATGTATTACCACAACACCCCACCACTGCTCTGTCATTTTGTCGTACTATGGTGTCTTATGAGTTGCTGTGATTCTGGAAGCTATGCCACAGATATTTTAAATACCAGCAGGGTGACCCACGGTGGGCAGTTTTCAGATGAGCATCTAGACGAATACAAACTAGGAGGAAAGACTGATGAACTACTTCCTAATATTTAGTCACTGAAAACCGTATGAATGGGAAGAGAAACACTGTCAGATATAGTGCCGGAAAATGAGCTCCTCAGGTTGGAAGGCACTCAAAATGCGACTAGGAAAGAGCTGCCTCCTCAGGGTAGAGTTCACCATGATGATGTGAATGGAGTAAAACCCGTGGGAGAAAAACCCACAGGACCTTCTTTAGCTTATGGAGCACAACTCAAAATGATGAGAAACAGCTGGAAACATCCATTAATAATCAGAACAAGGAATGTACAAAATATGAATCTAGGAAAATTTGAAATTGTCAAAAATGAAATGGAACGCATACACATCAATATCTTAGGTATTAGTGAGCTGAGATGGACAGGTATTGGCCATTTTGAACATGAAAACCACATGGTTTACTATGACGGGAATGACAAATTGAAGAGCAATGGTGTTGCAGTCATCATTAAAAAGAACATATCAAGATCAGTCATGAGATACAATGCTGTCTGTGATAGAATAATATCCATGTGCCTACAGGGAAGACAAGTTAATACCACTATTATTGAAATTTATACACCAACGACAAAAGCAAGTGAGGATGAAATAGAAGAATTCTACCAATTTTTTCCATCTGAAATTAATTAAATATGCTATCAAGATGTATTGATCATTACCAGTGATTGGAACGCGAATGATGAAACATAGAGGAAGGATCAGTAGTTGGAAAACATGGCCTTGGTGATAGAAATGATGCTGGAGATCACATGATAGATTTCTGCGAAACCAATTAATTGTTCATTTCTAATACCTTCTTTAGACAGCATTGTTGTTGTTGTTGTTGTTAAGTGCCATTGAGTCGGTTCTGACACATAGCGACCCTGTACAGGGTTTCCAAGGGTGTAAACCCTTACAGGAGTAGAAAGTCTCAACGATTAAACACATGGACCTAACCAGATGGAATACACAGAAATCAAATTGAATACATTTGTAGTATTGATTGCATTTCAATGTAAAGACAACAAAAATCCTCACCACAGGGCCAATAAACAACATTCTTATCAATGGAGAAAAGATTGAATTGTCAAGGACTTCATTCTTCTTGGATCAACCATCAACAATCATAGAAGCAGCAGTCAAGAAATCAAACGATGTAATTCATTAAGCAAATCTGATGCAAAAGACCTTTTTAAAGTGTTAAAGATCAAAGATGTCAGCTTAATCAATAAGGTGTCCCTGACCCAAGCCATGGTATTTTCAATAACCTCATATACATGCAAAAGCTGGACAGTGAATAAGGAAGACCGCAGAAGAATGGATGCCTTTGAGTTATGGCATTGGAGGAGAATATTGAAAGTACCATTGCTGCCAAAAGAACCAACAGATCTGTGTTGGAACAAGTGCAGCCAGAGTGCTCCTTGGAGGCCAGGATGGCCAAACTTCATCTCTCATAGTTTGGATATATTGTCAGGAGGGACCAGTCACTAGAGAAGGATATCACGTTTGGTAAGGTGGAGGGTCAAAGATAAAGAGGACGACCTCCAGCGAGATGGATTGGCAAAGTGGCAGCATCAATGGACTCAAGCATGGCAACAATTGTGAGGTTGCCCAGGACCTGGCAGTGTTTTGTTCTGTTGTGGACAGGATCACTATTCGTTGGTACCGACTTGATGGCACCTAACAATAACAACCACAAGACCATTTAAAATCTGGTTCCCCAAGGCAAGGTGACTGTTGAATGCAGATCTTTGTATATTTTATATTTGAGACCATCAGCCAGACCTTGATTAGTTCAGACACTCAAATGGTTTCCATCATTAAAGTATTATAAGATAAGACATTGTTCTGTACAAGTTTATAAATAACATTATTTTACTTACCTTTTAAATGTGAATCATATGATATTCACTCTTTTATTTATAAGTCAGCTTTTCTTTTTAGAACACAGTTAAAAACATTTTAAATGGTTTATAGAACCTCAAGCTACATCTGGGCCTTGCCTAATTCTCAAGTTACTCTTTTAAATCTCTGCACTTCAGTAATTTTTAATTCTTTACAGTTCTTTGAATTCACCAGACTCCTTCTACCTCTGTACCTTTGCCAACAACTTTCCTTCTGCCTGGATTGTTTGTCTTGGTCAACTCTTGATCCTTCTCCATATATCCACTTAAATATAACTCCCTAGAAACCTTTAGTAGGCCACTCCAACTCAGTATCTCCTTCTTGTTTGGAATAAATGCTGTATTTCTGCTTACCATAACACACTTATCTAAGCTATACAGTCAATATGTGTGTGTGTGATTATTTGTTTAACACCTGTCTCAGAATGTATTTTAAAATAGTCCCAATGAGGAAGCTAATGCCAGTGTCTATCTTGTTTTCTGAAAGATTCTGGGTGCCTATCAATACACGGAAGGCTCAATGTATGCTTATCTAATGACATCACTAATGTTGCACACATAAAATATTAAGAAGTCATTTATTGAGCTATTTCATGTAGGAAATATTTGTTTATCTTATGGGAAACCAAAAAGATTTAGTTTTATTTGACAATAGAACATTTCATTTCCTGCATACATATTCATATCTTATTCCAATATATTCGCATAAAACAAAACAAAACAAAAATGAACCAGTAACTTGCGTTCATCATGGCAAGGCCATGTACCTCAGCATACTAGTTAATCAATTTCCAGGACTCCAACCTTAACAACATGGCTAAACATATTAGCTCAGGGCATCAAAGGTCACAGAATGAGCAAAGGACATGTTATAAAACAGGGTTTCTCCACTTCCTCACTAGATAATTCTTCAGTGTAGGGAGAACTCTCCTGTGCATTGTAGTATTTTTCACAGCATCCATGGCCTCTACTCACCAGATAATCTCAGTCTTGAGAACACAAATGTCTCCAGACATAGTTAATAACCAAATATATTAGTTCACTTCTCTGCTACATAGAAGACGCCTGTGCAGTATTGGCTTTTGTCCTTTATTGCTGTGGTTAAGTGCCGTCCAAAAAACTGCCCCTGGTTGAGAACCACTGATGTAGATGATCAGTATTAAAACACAGTCCTTTAAAAAAAAAAAACCAACAAAACAACAACAAAAAACACACCCACACACAAAAACACAGCCCTTGCTCTCAATGAGTTTTCAGCGCAGTAAGTCACTTAATACGGTCCTTTTAACCATGCATGGTGTTATAATTCCCACATAATGATAGAATGGGAGTATGTCCAAGGAAAATGGACAGTCTGCTAAGAATGCAAATGTGATGTACAGTGCCTCTGTCACAGTGGCACCATGAAGATGAGGTGTATGGAACCCTAACAAGGGTTTTGGTGAGTTTTGCCATCACACTAGGCTTAAAAACAGAGCCAGTCTCTGAGCCAAGGGGAGATATCACTACCATAAAGAAATAAGAAATACAAATACGGAGTGTTCTTTATCCAGGGTCCATGAACTGATAACCTTAGAGCCAAGAGACAAAGAGAGAGAGAGAGAGAGAGAGAGAGAGAGAGAGAGAGTTGTAACACCAAAGATTTGTGAGACAGCAAGATGCAGCAATAGAGAATACAGCAGCAGTAGAACAAGGAGACCGGACAAGAAGGTACAGGTTGAGTTTTCTAGCTCACAGAGCAAAGCAGCTACACCGGGGGGGAGGGACCCACAGAGTGAGAGAGCTGAGCAATTTTGAGCAGGGGGCTTTCAAGTAGAGTGAAGAGGCTTTGGCCATTTGGAGGAGGTAGGTTTGCTAACCTATAGGACAAGATAATTCAGTGCCTTTAAGTGAGATAGCTGAGTGGGGTGGCCCTGGTCATTTACTTTCACAGTTAAAGAGCTTTGTAACACTTGCTAGCACAGATCAGAGGCTAGGCTGAGTGGGGCCAAGTGCCAAGGGCAACACTGTCCTGAGGTGGTTGAGCATGACTTGTCTTCAGAAGGCTGAGAGGAGGCCTACAAGACCAAGCCAATCTGTGAGCTATCCTGCACTGAAGAAGGGAGGCCTCCTACAAGGCTTCCTTGTTGTAGTCGGTTGATTCTTTTCTTGAGTTGTAACCTGTTCCTTACCTAACAAAGTCCCTAACTATAAGTACAATCTCTGAGTTCTGTGTGGTCACTGCAGTGAATCATCAAGCCCAGCAGAGAAGTAGAAGAGTGCATTGGAGGGTTGATCGGTATGAGAATTGGTGAAAAATTTGGGTGAAGGAGGTATGCTTGACTCTGCTTCATAGGACTAAGCCTTGGCCTGATGCTGATGGGAATTTTCTTCTCCTCCCCTCTGAAATTAAACAATGTCTGCGGCTACCACCTTGATTTATTTTTTTAAAAACAAAGGTACAAATCTAGGTAGGCAAGATCAACACGGACATACAAGAAACACAAACAAAATGCTATTAAGTTCAAAAACAGAATTTTTTCCCAAGCATTTAACATGTCGCCATTTATTGTCTCCCACTGATCATACCACAACCATAGTGCATGTCATTTCCTTATCTACATTAAATCTGCTTAAGAAACCAAAAAAATCCATCTCACAATACACAAGACAGAGCATCGGTGAACATATGGAACCATCAGTATCGTGCCTGAAGACGTTAAAGTAAAACTAAACTCCACATTAGTCTTTCAGGAGAGGTTGGACGTTTAGAAAAAAATTTTAAGTCAATTTTCAGCATTATGAAAGACTGTATTCACATTTCATTGGGCAAACATAAATGGCTGAAATACTGGGGAAATTATGTATATATATTTTTTCAATATTTCCAGTTCAATGAAAGATGAAATAGAATTCTTTAGGCAGAGGGAAGTAAAAAAGGAAAACCTGCGGGATTACAGAAGTATTACCCTTTAAAGTATTTTTTGCAGCTAAAATTAAGACACTACAAATTAATCATGGTTGTTGTTGTTGCTGTCATTGAGAAGCTTCTGACCCATAATGAACTTGTATAGGATTTCCAAAAAGAGGTTGGTGGGTTTAAACCATTTACCTTGTAGTTAGTAGTCACATGCTTATTCTAAAGTAAGACACCTGAACTCCAAATGAATCATTAATTCAAAATGAAAACAGCTTTCTGTTTGGAAGGTGCCCGTGTTTTCGTAAGCTACTCAATGTTCATTATCTTGTTCCAAAGCATCCTCTCCTATGAAGCCTTGCTCCAAGTAATTCACATCCTATCATAACAGTAACATTGCAATATACAAGGATCTCTGACAGTGTAGTGGTTATGAATCTGGCTGTGAACCTCAAGGTCAGCAGTTTGAAATTACCAGCTGTTCCGCAGGAGAAAGGTGAGGCTTTCTGCTCCCATAAAGATTTACATCATTGAAAACCCTGTACAGGGTCGTTATGAGTCAGAATCGACTCCACAGCACATCACCACCACCACCACCATCGCAATATATAGTGATTATTTGTTCACACGGTTTTCGCTCTACTTTGACATTAAGGCAGGTTCTGTGCGTTGCACAGAAGTTAGAATTCTGTAGAACTATAAAAAAATGTGTTTAAATACTGAATGAATGAGTGAGAGAAAGAACAGCTACAAATGATATACACGATCCTTTTTGTTGACACAGTCCCAAGGCTGTTCCAAAGAAGAGACGGTAGTTTGGAACTGTGAACCTCATGGTTAGCAGCCCAGTGTTGACAAGAGTAGATGGTTTACATCCACTCACAGGTGCCTCTGAAGAAAATCTTCATAGTCTACTTATGAAAGATCACAGCCCTTGAGAACCCTACGGGGTACAGTTCTACTCTGACCCACATGACGTCACCATCACTCAGAATCAACTCGATGGCAATTGGTTTGCTTAGTTATCTGTACTGTTTTTAGGAGCTTTAAAGGAGCTCTGGTAGAGTAGTGGTTACGCATCGGGTTGATAACCTCAAGGTTGGCAGTTCAAAACTTCCAGCGGTTGCATGGGAGAAAGATGAGGCGTTCTGCTCCCGTAAAGATTTAGAACCTCGGAAACCCTGTGAAGGGTCACTATGAGTCGGAACCGACTCCACGGTACTTAACAACAACAATTGGCGCTATAAAATAAGCACTGTACTGCTAGCTTCAAGGTTGGCAGTTCAAATCTGGCAGCTGCTCCTTGGGAGAAATAAGGCAGTCTGTATTAAAATACAGTCCTTGTTTTGTCAGGATTGACATTTGCCTCAGAAAACTTACACAGCGCTGCTGTCAGTCACAATTGACTCATAGCAGTACGTTTGGTTTGGCTGCTATTGGTTTAAGATTGTTTCAACACAGCTTTAAGATGGAGGGTCAGAGAAAAAGAGGAAGACCCCCAAAGAGATGGATTGGCTTGGTGGCAGCATCGATGGACTCAAGTGTGGCAACAGTAATGAGGTTGGCCCAGGATCGGACATTGTTTCATTCTGCTGTGCATAGGGTCGCTAATGAGTCGGTGCCGACTGGATGGCACCTAACAACAACATATATATAAAATGGCCCAGAATAGATCATAAAAATAGAACCTCCTTGATAAATGTGTAACTTCCACCATAAATTATACAGCTTGAGATGTTTAGTACCACACACCAGCAATTCTAGCTAGAGAAACTCCTGAATGAAGAGCGATAGTGAAACAGTAGCCACATCATTGTATTCAGTTTTTCCCTACCTGACAATGTATCCGGCTATAAAAATGGAGTCCCCTCAATCTGAAAACTCAGAGGCAACTAATTAAAGGATATAAACCTGATTTCTGTATGTGTGCTAAATTAAATCTTATGATGTAACAGATTTACTATGTCACAGGACTGTCCTAGATAGATTAAACTCTGCAAATACATGTTTACTATAATTTACTCAGGAAAGATGATTATTTTATTTTGGATGAAGTGAAAAGGCCCACAATGATTAACTGACTCAAATACAGTGTTAGTAAGCCACAAGTACCGCCACAATTGGAAGGTAGGCAAAAATACCCTCAGCAGAGGTTCTGGTAACTGTGAAAAGGAGGCAAACCCAAAACATACAAAAGACACAAATGCCCTTTGCACAGGCACTGTGACCTGACCAGCCACATATTTGAATTTCTGATATAACCTGGTATTTTATAAAAGGAACCCAATACCCTTGAAGGAATGAAAATATTGGGATTCAAAAGTGGTTACTATAAAACTTTAAGAAAACTTGAATAAAGAAGTTCATCACATATAACCAATAAACTGATATAGATGACACTGATATAGCTGTATGATGAGGAATGACTACGCGCTTTACTTCTGATTTGCATTGCTATTGTTTAACATAAACTCTCACGGATGC
Source organism: Chrysochloris asiatica (assembly GCF_000296735.1). NCBI lineage: Eukaryota > Metazoa > Chordata > Mammalia > Afrosoricida > Chrysochloridae > Chrysochloris > Chrysochloris asiatica. The sequence goes on along the minus strand of NW_006408639.1, from coordinate 5,061,004 downwards.
ATGCTAATAGGAAAAGCAATGGTGTAGGGAATCTGAAATAGTACATCACCTAAAATCATTTTTAATTGGTTCTGCAAAGCATGTTTATTTTATTTTTCCCTTAGCAAGTTTATACATTTAATTGTTCAGTTTGGGTTACAATCAAAATTTATTCTAGTTACCCATGAGCATTCTAGGAGCCAGAGGAAAGTAAAGAGAATTATCATTTTGCCATAGCTTATTCCAAAAAATATTGAGTGCTTCGGGGAAAGTGAAGAAAAGAATATTTGCTGAATGATTACTATGCCAAGTACTAGTTAAGTGTTTTTATTACATTGAATTACTAGTTCTATGTTACACATTCAATAAATTGCAGCTAAAAATGGTGAGTTTGCCCAAGGTCTTCAAATAACCAAGACATGTATTTGCTCAGACTACTAACTGGACTCTGATATTGAGTTTAAAAAGATACAAAAATTGTATCCACTTTTTTTTCAAGTATCCTAAACATAATGGAAGTGTTTTAAGTATGGTTGAATCACTTCTGACCCCGTACAACTCTGTATAGGTTTTCTGAGGAGCAGCTGCTGGGAGCTACCTTGTGGTTAGCAGTCCAGTGCTTATTCTACAGCACCATACAAGGACTCCATAACAAGAGCATTTGCTATAGTTATTAAGTGTTGTCAAGTGGGTTCCTACTCATAAAAACTCCGTATACGATTTTCTAAGGAGCAGCTGGTGACTTTGAACTGCCAAGCTTGGATTCAAATGATCTAGCTGTCCAGTGTTTATCCTACAGAACTTACCTATCTGGGCTCCTCATGACAGTGGTGGTGGTGGTTATGTGCTGTGACATCTGTTCTGACTCACAGCGACCCTGTACAGGGTTTCTAAGGATATAAATCTTTACAGGAGCAAAAAGTGTCATCCTTCTCCCATGGAAAAGTTGGTAGTTTCGAACTGCTGATCTTGCAGTTTGCAGCCCGATTCATACCACTATGTTACAGAAACTGTCAAAAATTGAAAGAAGTTTTCTTCTTTCTTTAATCATTGATGGAAAACAGGTATTCCTAATTCACTGAGAGCCAAAATATGATCTTGAATATATGTCACTTGAATTTAGAGATCATCTGATGAACAGATTTGATACATTAGATACTAAAGACCAAAGACCAGAAGACTTCTGGGATGACATCAAAAAACTCATACAGGAAGAAAACAAAAGGTCATAAGGAAGACAAGAAAGAAGGAAAACATCAAAATGGATGTCAGAAGAGACTCTGAAACTTGCTCTCCAACATAGAGAAGTTAAAGCAAATGGAAGAAATGAGGAGGTACAAGAGCTTAACAGAAAATTTCAAAGGTTAGCTCAATAACACAAAGTCAAATATTACAATGAAATGTGCAAAGATCTGGAGTCAGAAAGCAAAAAGGGAAGAAAATGCTCCACATTTCTCAAGCTGAGGGAACTGAAGAAAAAATTCAAGCCTTGACTTCCATTATTGAAGGATTCTCTGGGCAAATTATTGAATGGTGCAGAAAGCATCAAAAGAAGATGGAGGGAATACACAGAATCACGTACCAAAAGAAAAGGGTTGATGTTCAATCATTTCAAGACGTAGCATATGATCAAGAGCCAATGATGCTGAGGAATAAGTCCAAGATGCATTGAAGGAATTTGGCAAATAACAATGCACCAGGAATTGATGGCAATAAAAATTGAAATCTTTCAACAAAATAAGGAGGCACTCACTCATCTCTGCCAAGAAATCTGGAAGACAACTATCTGGCCAACTGATCGGAAGGGATCTGTACATGTGCCCATTCCAAAGACAGTTGAACAACTGGAATGCGGAAATTATTGGACAATATCCTTGATATCAAATATGAGTACAGTTTTACTAACTGTAATGCTGAAACAGTTACAGGCACACATTGACAGAGAACTTCAAGAGATTCAAGTCAGATTCAGAAGAGGACATATAACAAGGGATATCGTTACTGATGTCCGATGGATCTTAGCTGAAAGCAGAGCATACCAGAAAGATGTTTACCTGTGTTTTATTGACTATTCAAAGGCCTTCAATTGTATGGATGATGACAAGCTATGGACAACATTGCGAAGTATAAGTATTCCAAACACTTAATTGTGCTCCTGAGGAACCTATGCTTAGACCAAGAGGCAGTTGTTCAAACAAAACACAGGGACACTCAATGGTTTAAAATTAGGAAAGGTATGCAACAAGGTTATATTCTTTCACCATACTTACTCAACCTGTATGCTGAGCAAATAATCCGAGAAACTGGATTATATAAAGAAAAACATCACATCAGAATTGGAGGAAGACTCATTAACAACCTCAGATATGCAGATGATTCAACCTTGCTAGCTGAAAATGAAGAGGACTTAAAATGCTTACTGATGAAGATCAAAGACCATAGCCTTCAGTATGGGTCTGTTCAGGTTTTCTACTTCACTGTGTGTAAATTTAGGTAGGCCTTGTTTATCCAAAAATGTATCCATCTCATCAAGATTTCAAATTTGTTGGAGTAAAACTCTTCATTGTATTCATTTATTATTCTTTTGATTTCCTTTGGTTCCATTGTGATTCTATCACCCATGTGGTTTCTCATGCGTGTTATTTGTGTCTTCTCTCTCTTTTCTTTTGTTAGGTTTGCCAATGGTCTGTC